>NC_133389.1:141485472-141797138 GCF_047511655.1 Castor canadensis
AAATGCAAGGTGGTAATCACTGGCAAAATGTTTACAATGAAAGTTACTTGGGGTGGGACCATCACTAATTTAGTGATTCTTTACTATTCTTTGACATTTTCCCATAAAACTATCAACAAAAATAGAATGCTGATACAGGTTATTTTGTATCTCCCATTGCTAATTTAGCACTCATATTCCCATGTCACTACTACAGGTAAAGCTGTCTTTTTATATTTTTTTTATGTTTCTACTGTAAAATGAAATACAAACACAGAGAAAACCACCCAAAATATAATGTAGAATGTTGAAATATTATAAGGCAAAAATGCTGGTTAATACTAGGCCAGGAGTTAGCACTTAGTTGAGAAAAGCAATCTGCCATGGGCACTGGAATTTCCATGCACCTTTGATTATGCCATGAACAAGAAGGGCATGAACACTCATTGCCTAGGTTATTTATCAGGACTATATTTGCTGTGAGCATCCTTGAAGAAGGTGATTTCTTCCTCCCAGACAAAGGGCAGACTTGTTTAGAGCTTTCTGCAAACCAGAAGTTTCCCTAAATTCAGTATTGCTACCCTATAATGCACCCACTGCATATGCTGGCCTAATACTCAAGGTATTAGAAGGTGGAATTTTTGAGGGGTGATTAGGTTATGAGCATAGTCCTTATGAATGGGACTAGTGCCCTTATAGAAGAAACTGAGGGAAAGTCCCCCACCTCTTCAACCATGTGAGGGAACAGCCAGGAGACTGCCAACATATCTGTCTAATGAACAATGAAGCAGGCCCTAACCAGACACTGAATCTTTCAGTGCCTTGATTTTGGACTCCCTAGCCTACAGAATTGTGAGAAATGTGTTTTTAAGTCACCCAGACTTTGTTATTTGTTATAGCAGTCCAGATATTTTGATACCTACAAGTAGAGTAAAATCAAATCATAGAGTCAATTTTGTCCAGGCAGCCCAAAAGTCCTCTACCTACCTAACTCAAACTATTCCAGTCACAGCTGTCTTCATCCCTGGAAAAGTACAACTCTTTTAGTTTTTAAAATAAACACCTACTGTCCATCCATAGAGTTCATTCATTTTAAAATTTTTAATATACCTTTAAAGTCTTCTAATCTATTCCTTTCTTTCTCTTATAATTTGTTGGAAGAAACCAGACCATTTAACCAATGATTTCACAACTTCCCAGTTATACTTAATTTTATCAGCTTTGCAATATATTATTGCATATCAATGTCTACAGACAGGCATTGGGTAATTTCCAGTCTTTGCTATTACAACACTGCAATAGTATCTTTAAGCATAGATCTTGACACACTTAACCATGCTTGCAGGGCATTTACAGAGGTCAGACCTTGAGCAAAAAATATTACAGAATCTAAGCCAGATATGGTGGTGACTCCTGCTTGCAATCCCAACTACCTGGAAGGCAGATGTGGAAGGATTGAGAGTTTGAGGCCAGCCTGGGCAAAGTTAGCAAGACCTATCTTGAAAAATGAGCTTTCCCACATTATATTAAAATACATTATAGAGAAAGAAGAAAAAAATCTTTCCGTGAATATTTTTGTAGTAAGAATATATACAAATCAACCCAAAGATATAAATGAGGCCTTATTAATAGGCTCCACCAGTTTTCATTAGCTTCTCAAGTCCCATCTGCAGAAATTCACTACCTTGGCCTTATTTCTGGGTTCTATTCCCCACTCTATATCTTGGAAGGGTTACCCAGAATGACACCATTATCACAAATGAGTCCCATCTTAAAACCCTGCTTTTAATACTGCCATCAATGTCATAGCTCCATCACTATGCTATGAAATAAAAAGATAGCATGACCTATGAAATAAAAAGAAAGCATGACTCTATGGCTCTTACGATGTAAGCCTTCCTGGGATACATCCTTTCTATCACAGAAGCATAAGTCAAAGCAAATATTGGGACCTAGAACCATTCAGTCCTCAGGCCTTGAGAAGAGTTCAGTTTATCTTCCTTCAAAATGGTTTATGCCCCATATCACCATAGGCCCCAAGTGATCTGGTCTGTCCTTTCTTTGCATCTTCCTATGTATATCACTGGAACTGACACTGTTCTAAGTTATTTCACTAGGAAACTCCCCAGTTGACTAAAATGAATAAGGGAGGAAGGGATATTGCAGACTGTACATCCTCATCTCACTGGAACATAACTGAGGAACACTTCGAGACAGTTCCTTGATGTCCACTCTTATCAGAGGCTGTACAGTGCAGTAGGTGGTCAATGAAGGCAGACTGCCTGGTTTCAACTCACGCCTTGCATTATCTATTAGCTGTGAGACACAGGCTTCTCTGTTGTTTGGTTTCTGATCCACAGAACAGGGATGCCACATCATTTAACTTAGACAAGTAACACAGTTCCTATCACCTATTACATAAACCGCCCCAGGTGAAGCCTGGGTCAATATAATATAATCAACTGCTTTTGCATTTTTGCACCAAACCATGAAGATTCACACTAGTTAAGTCAAAGAAAAAACAGCTATAAGTACAATAAGTCAGATTTTGCTGTTAGGTTCATTTACCATAAACCTCGTAACAAGAACTTGTAGTTTAGAGAACTTAAGAGCTGAGGATAAAAGATCTGCAGTCTGTACCCCAGAGGACTATGAGAATTAACTGGGCTGATATATATCAAGTACTCAGAATAGTAGCTGGCATAGTTAGTGCTGTAGCAGACGACTTGTTATTTTTATGTATGAGATACTTGTCAGGCTCTCTAAGAGATACAAAAGTAAATACAAATTATTTTCCTTAGACTCTGATAAACTAAGGATAGTTAAGCCTTTCAAAGTACAATAATTGCTAACATAAAATGTTTATTTACATAGCAGGTACATGCTTATCTTATTTATCATTTATAAGCACTGTAAGGTAGACACTATCCTCATTTTATAGATATCAAAAGGGAGGCTACAAGAGACCAACTATCTGCCTAAGATTAAGCTGTGGACGTATTATTTAAACTCAGGCATTCAGACTTACCCAAGCTGTTTACCACAGACTTATGACACACAAGCCTCGTAGGAGGTAGCAAGTCTTAACACTATGAAATTGAAAATAATAGTGTACCAAGGTCAAGGTAATCTGCATCCCAGTATTTCTCTACTTCCCTAATAATGACATTTAAAATTAAACATCATAAACTAATAAGACCATCAAAACGAAGTCCAAACTTACCAGATGTTGCAGAATTATACTGGTTCTTTTGAATAAACTAAACCTGAAAAAATACAGAATACAATGAGCACAGTGACATGGACAACCATGTCTCAACTTACAAATACTATTAACACCTTTTGCTTAAGCCTCTTCTAAAAGATATTAGGACAAAAACTTAAAAAAGCAAAAAGACAACTCTCATTCATTGCTGATAGGTACAGGAATGAAATGAGACAGCCATTTTGAAAGAGTTTGGCAGTTTCTTACAAAACTAAATATACCCTTACCATATGATCCAGTAATCCTACTCCTTGAGTTTTACCAAATGAGTTGAAAACTTAACATCCACAAGAAATGGATGAATTTTATGTTAGCTCATTTATAATTGCCAAAACACATAAGTAGCCAAGATGTCCTTCAATGGATAAAGGACAAAACTCTAGCATATCCATCAATGGAGAATTACCCATAAAAAGAAATCAGCTATCATCACACACACACAATGGAGGAAATGAAAAATGTATACTATTAAGTGAAAGAAGTCAATGTGAAAAGACTACATACTGCATGATTTCAAGTGTATGATATTCTAAAAATGACAAAATTCCAGAGTCAATAAAAAGATCCATGGTTGCCAAAGCTCTGGAGGAGAGATGAATAGATGGAGACAGAAGATGTATAGGAAGGTGACACTAATCTGCATGCCACAGTACATGGCATTATACATTTGTCAAATTGTTCTGCTCAAATTTTCAGCTCCATTTTTCTATATATCTAAAAATGCTCTAAAAATAAAGTCTGTTAGTATAAAAAAAGTTGGTGAGGATGCACTAAAATAGGCACTCTCAGAAACTGCTAAGAGATGTATAAACTGGAACTGCCCTTCTTGTAAGCAGTATGGAGATACAGATCCACAATCTTTAGAAAGATTATCTGGGGGAGAAGGGGGAGGGCATGTACCTGTAGTCTCAGCTACTCAGGAGCCTAAGGCAAGAGGATCACTTGAGCCCAGGAATTTGAGGGCAGCCTAGACAGCATAGCAAGACCCCATCACAAAATAGTAAAATAAAAACAAAAAACTTCCTCTTCCATCTAGTAATTCCACAAGTATTTGCAAAGTTTTATAAAGATGTTCACAACGATTATCTACAAGAAGAAAAACTAGAAATAAATATCAAATAATGTTTTTAAATTGTGTCATCTATACTCAACTATTATGCCGCCACTAAAAATACTGAAATACTTAGGACACGGAAAAATAGTTATGACACAAATTGCAAAAAACCCCACAAATTACAAAGCAATGAACACAATACACTTCTAGTTTTACTGTTTTAAAAGTGTTAGGTGAGAAATAAAAGGATAATTCACAGCTTTGCATAAATGACCAATAATAATAGATGTCAAAATGATGGAGGGTGGAAAAGCTGGGAAGGGGCATGAAGAAACATGAGTGTTATAAACTCTCTGCAGCCAAGATGATGGTTCCAGGACTGCAAGCACTTGCACACCATGCTATAAACTTCAGAACAGTACATTTAAGTACCTTATGTAAATTATTATTAAATAAGAAAGCAAAAAGCAGCACTAAGGAGGCTTCTAGAATGCTGGTGCTAGCTCGTTTCTTGTGCCAGGTGCCAGTGATTTAGGCATGTTTGGTTTGTGAAAAATCACCAAATTACATCTTTATGCTTTAGTCCTTTTTAAAAAGTTTGCCAAAAGACATAGTTCTTATGCTTGAGAAATACTGTAGTTAGAATATACTGGAGTACAATGAAAAGACAGCATATAATAGTGATATGTGCAAAGCCATGTTTACCGCAGAACTATTCACAATAGTCAAGTTACAGAATCCACCTAGGTGACCATCAACAGACAAATGAATAAAGAAAATGTGGTATATATACACAGTAGAGTATTATTCAGTCATAAGAATGAAATTGTGTCATTTGCAGGAAAATGGATGGAACTACAGGTCATGTTCAGCAAAATACACCAGACTCGAAGACAAATATTACATGTTTTCTCTCATATGCAGAATCTAGATTTAAACAGGAGGAGGAAGAAGAAGAGGATGACAACAATATGAACATAAACAAAAGAAGTGGGAAGGGGAAAAAAGGGGGTAGAGAACATGATTGAAGCACATTATATGTTTGTATGAAAAGGTCACACTGAAACGCATACAAAATTTTGTAAGAAAGTTAAAAAGGGGAAGAGGGATAAGAAGGTAATTTCTGGTGACTATGATCAAAGCATATTACATGCACATATAGAAATATCACAATGAAACCCCTTCCTTTGTATAATTACAATACACTAATAATAAAAAAAAAAAAGAATGTACTGGGATGAATGGTTCTTGTTCAACAAGTTAAATATGATATATAGAGAGAAATGAAAGCAGGAATCAGTAGCCACAGCAGCCTGATAAGGCCTGTGAACATCTGCAGATACTATACTATTTGATGGAACTAATAAATTGCTATTTTATTTTTTCAAGGCAATAGCCTAGCTGAGACTTAAAAAAAAAAAAAGCCATATGAGCATTGTTACCACTTGTAACCACATCTTAGATGACTGAATTTATTTTTAAAAAATTGTAATATAAGTTACTTACCTTTTATATTACACTCAAATTGAATAGAACTACAACAAAGAGGGAAATTGCTTATTTGTTTAAATCAGTCACACTTTACATACCTGGCTGAGCATATTTTGAATTTGCCTCACCTGGGGATCCAATAAAAAATCCAAAGTTTAGGTCATACCAAAGATCAATTAACTCACAAGATATGGGACTTGGACATAGGGATTTTGTTGGAAGCTCCATCCAAATGAATAAAAAAAGTTGTCATTAAAATCAATACTTGCTAAAAAATTAAACTGGAGCAACAGACTTTAGCTTATTTAGGAATATTTTCTAAATAGGGTTTTCATAAAGACTTTTGTGAATATCAATACATGTACCCTAACACCATTCCTAACATATTGTTTTTCAACTTGATTTTATGTCTTTTTGGAACTTTTAAGACCCGAATGTTTAAAAGCTGCAAATGCCTAAGCATGCACAAAGCCTTGGGTTCAATCCCAGCAAGGAAAAAAAAAAAAACTAATTTCTTTAGATCCAGAAAGAGACTCTGAGTTCCTTAAGGAGGCAGTACCCAAATGTCAGCTCAAAGTTTTGCCAGATTGGCAAATCTTAAGCAACAGTTTAAGCACTGTCTGTGGCAAAAAAGGAAACAGAGAAACACAGATCTAACTTTAAGTCCTAGTTCTGTGAGACAGAATTTTGTATCGCTCAGAGAAAGTTAACATAAACACAAACACAATTGGAAAACATTGTGCACAGCACTTACAGGACCAAAAAATCCCTGGACCAATTACTACTGGAAGGAAAAACCAAAAAATTTTAAAAACTAAGTACAAAATTTCTTGTCAGGTTCTGTATAAATCACATTGTTTCCCTTTAAGTTCAACTCTTACTTAAGTCTGATGTTGGTGCTTAGATGTAGTTCTGTGGTACAGTGCTTGCCTAGCATATTTGAGACAAAAAAATTATAACTAAAAATATGTATTTGAAAATTCAGTCCCCAAGTAATTCTAATTTTATGGTGTTCCCTTTCCTTTCTAATAGCTCAAAACTGCCATCTGGTGGACAGGAAGGGAGCATACACATCTCAATTACTGCCTATTTCTAAATTCACTTTGTCACCAGACATGTCATTTCCTTCTGGTGATGTCAACTTGGTTCCCTGCAGCAGCTGTTCTAAAAGTGTGGTCACTGGACCAGCACTAACATAACCCGGAAAATTGTTAGATACATAAATTGTTTGCCCCACCACAGACCTACTGAAAAGGAACGGAGGGAGTGGGATGAAGAAATCTGTTTAACAAATTCTCCAGGTGACTGTGATGCATACCAACATATAAAAACAATTCTCTTAGAAAGATAAAAACTTTATTATTTACAAACTTTTTCCAGTTATCCAATAAAACAAATATGAGCTTACAAAATTAAACAACTCTACATGAAACTATTCAAGCAAGAAGAGGATATAATGAAAGTAATGCTTAAAGATTTTTATAACAGAAGTAGGAAGGTGAAGTTACCAATAGGACAGAAAAGTCAAGTCCAGGAGACAAAGTTACTCAAGCATGAGTGGATGAAGAACAGCTGTTTGTATTGCATTTTTACTAAGTTATGAAATAAAAACGCCAGGCAAATGACTAAGATTTCAAGAAAGGATAGCAAGAGACTATAAGTCCTGAAAGATTGGAAACCAGTTGATTAATACAATGAAACAGAATTTGACTCTTAAGTAGAGTTTGTAATGACAAAAGTAGAAACATCTGACCACAAATGAAGAAGAGTCTGGAGACTAAAAGAAAAGTTAGGACTAAAGACATATCAGGAAGTCACATGCATGAGCAATCAAAGAGGCAGAACAACCTCTCAGTTATCTGCAAAAATAACACAAAGCTGCAACTAGTGGCAGGAAGGTTACTGCCTGGGTCTGCAAATATGTTTTTTATCAGCACAGTATTTTAAAGCCACATTTAAAAAAGGCAAGAGATTTCACCTAAAAATGCAGTTTTCCAGCTTTTCCTTAATAAAATAAAAAAGGATAACTATGAAAACCTTGGATATACATTCTCTAATGGCAACAATGTCCAGAACTGAGAAGCTGGCCCCTTAAGACAGAGCATTCTCCCCAGCTCACCAGTCCCCCAAATGTCCCCACTACTGTCATCTAGCCAGCATCTAGATGCTGGGTTTGGTCTCCTAACACAGAAAATCATAACAGCATCAAAGATTAGGCCTCTGATCAACTAAGAAACAACTAAAGTAGAAGTAAAAGAGAACAGAGGCAGTCAAAGAGCAAGAACCAAAACTCTTAAACACAGCAGAAAAGAAAAGAGTATTATTAACAATCCAAAAGAGCAACCCCTTTGACTTCTAACTTCATATCTGTACTTTTTCTTTAAGACATTTATCATAGTAAGTAAATACCATTTTTGTCTACGCCTTTTTTCCTATCTGCTCTCCTTTCAGATGCCAATGGCCTTTGCAAGGAACAGTAAGAACACCTAGTCCAGAGGCTACAGTATAAAAGACATGCCTAGAACAGTGCCTCCCAGCAGCTAGAACAGACTAAGTACTATTGTATTCATAAAGTAAACTGAAGCCAAATCCTTGAAACGACTGTTTGTTTTTTTAAATTTAATTCCATGAGCAAAAGGGTACCTCTGAGAGCTTCTGAGCAGAAGACAGGCACTGATGTAAAAATTAGTAAGGTTAATCTAGCAGTCTTGTACAGAACCTACTCAAGTTAGGAAGAAGGTAAGTCCATCAATCTGCAAAAATAACAAGTGATAAATTTGAGAGTGTGTACTTATTTGAGTCAGCTGGTAGAGGTGAGGTTTGGGAGTGTGGGAGAACTTAGGTAACTCTAGAGATCTAGAAGAATGATTGTACCAAGAGATGAGTAATAACAGGGTTGCACTTAACGTTAGAAGTTCAATTGAGACATTCAGATGGCTGTGACCAGCACTGGAGCTCAGGGTAAATCAGACTGGACACATAAACTTGAGAGTTATCTTCAGAGAATTCATTTGGGGACAAAAAACACCCGAGGGCGAAATTGGCAATGGGACAGGATAAATAGTAGAGCGTAGTGGTAGGAACGTAAGAACAGTGCCAGAGAAGCAAAGAGAGCTGAAGTTCAAGAGAAATTGCCCAACAATGTCAACCATGGCACACAGGCCTTTTTCCTCTCTGAAACATACATTTGTGAATTCAGCTACTGTAAACTGGATGACCCTGGCCTCAGTTCTCTGTTTTGGTAGGGTAATACCCACTCAAGGGCTGGAGCTGGAAAGGTAACTCTGATCAAAACCCGCCAAACTGGTCCTGGCCTGCCCTAGTCAGTCTGCATCTTGAAAGGTGGGGTGAAATAAAGACAACTGTGGAAATGGTCTTTCCCAACTAAGTTAACAAACATGTCTTTCTCATTTGTCTCTCAAATGATTTGGTATTTGTTGACAACAAAAAAGCAGCAACGAGTATCTGTAATGATATCCTTTGTATTTACCAAATTTCTCCCTGAGCTGGTTAAAGGTATTTTAAAGCGTTAAGAAAACAATAAATGTCATTCTTCAATGTATAACAAACATTTGAAAATCAGGCCAGTGGATACAATGTTAGATATTTTCCTCTGCAACAGTAACTATTCATAAATCAAAGAGACATTCCAAGGAAATACAGATGGGTTCCCCTCAAGTGAGGAAGGCTGGTGTGGTAGCATCCTGGCTTAGCATCCTAAAATGACTGTTACCAAATGTCCGGTGTGGAGCTCAAGCTGCAGTGAGAGTTCTTTCAAAAGGTTAAGGTCCGCACACGTTAAATGTCCACGGCCCTACCCTGTAAGTCCCACGCGCCTGTGTTAATGCTGGAGTCATCTGACAAAGCAAAACAATCACACCACGAGCACAGCTGCAACAACTGGCAAGTCTCGTGTTTGTACGCAGCACAAAACACCCCACACCACAAACTGCTCTAAGTTGATACAGGTCTCCAAACTCCATCCCACCTTTAAGAACAGAAAGAAATAGGGGTTTTTGGAAAGAAAGTCGTGCGGGGTCAAGGGTGTCTAACAAGCTACAGGGCAAAAAATGAAGCGTTGCTGTCCAGGCGCTATTTTAAGGGAAAGCCCGACCCGAGCTGGTGGGAGAGCGGCGGGGCATGGGGCCGGCTGGGGCCGGCCTGAGAGCTGCGCCTCCAGGGCGCCTCAAAAAGTCCAGGCCAAGCGTCCCGCGAGCGGTCCCTAGGCCGCTGTGCTCGCTCCTTCGCTCACTCACCTCGACGCGAGCCCGCACAAATCCTGCCGCCCCATTGCCAAAAACATTCCACAATCAAAGCAGCCGGGAGTCACGCGCGGGATTCGCTTCTCACGTCAGACCCGCCCAGCGCCGTCAGTGAGGAGCCGCGGAGCACCGACAAGTCCTCCAAGGGGCCAGAGCGGCCAACGCAGGTTCTTCCGCTGCGCGGCGCTGAGAGGCGGGGCAAGAACGACAGCTGGGGAAAATGGGTAAAGGGCAGGAGGCGGGGCCAGGGCGGAGGGGCGGGGCCAGGGCGGAGGCTGAGAGGAACAAGGTCCGGCGGAGGGAGGGAGGGAGAAGGTAGCCAAGTTGGGTTAGCAGTAAAAAGAGATTGCCCTCTAGAGTCTGTCCTGGGAAAATCCCAATCTGTTGTCCAGGCTTGGCACCCTAATTTGACCAGCAGACTGATGTGACTTCTAGAACATTAAAAAATTTTAAATAAAAATGTAAATTCAATATTCTTTGAGACGCAAACAGATTAAGTGTACTTGAACACAGGGAGCTTTCCATGTAGTCATTCCTAACCCAATAGAGCTGAACTCTTTTCACATGCCAGTTTTCTTGGGATGCTATGGATCCCCCACTCTTCCTCAGTGACCAACAAGAATATCTGATTAAGAGAAAATAGCTATGTCTTCATTAGCTAAACTAAAAATTACTGTCATCAGCAAAAGCATAACTACATTCAGAAAGTAGCTTATTCTTAAATGAAACCAAGATTTAACTAAACCACTAGGATCTACTGTTGAGTTGCTTCAAGATGCACCCAGTTGTCTCACGGTTTTTATTTGCAGTGCTGGAGATGGAACCCAATGCCTCCCACAACATGCTAGACAAGCGTGAGCTTTCTCCCTCCAACTCTGAAGAAGTTATTCTTAGCTCCTTGGCATTTTAAGAGATACATTATCAAAACTTGGATCAAAAAGGATTTTTCTGATCTAGGTCAAATATGAACTGAACTGAACAAAAGAAGTCCTAACCTGCACACCAGTCTTCAACCAAGCACATGTAATCACAATCTGACATCATCATATCTCATTCACCAAAGATGAATGGGTCATGGTTTACTAAAAAAGAGCATGGACTTTCCTGTTAGAGCATGAGGTTCAAGTCATCCATGTCCCCGGAGCTTCAAGGGCCGGCAACCTGTGTCTCACATGGCTCAATACTGAGAGGGGCCCTGTGCTTGGTTTAAAGATCTGCTATTAATAAATTTTGAACAAGGCATCCCACATTTTCATTTGGTATTAGGTGTGTAAACATGTAATCATTCCTGCCTCTAGCATCATTACCCATTTTAGAATATTTTCATTATTCCACAAAGAAACTCAATACCCCTTAGTTGTCCTTCAATCTTCCCATCTCTTCTCCAACCCCAGGTACCCCTACTTACTTTCTATCCCTTATACATGTGCCTATCTGCACATTTATAAAAGTGGACTCTTAATATGTGGCCTTTTATGGTTAGCCTCTTTCACTCAGCAGAGTTTTCAAGGTTCGTGCATGTTATAGCCCACAACACGTCATTTCTTTTTCTTGCTTAATAATACTTGTGTGGATATGTAACTTTTTAAAACCTGCCGATCAATTGATGGTCATTTAGATTGTTTCCACTTTTTACCTATTATGAATAGTGTTTCTGTGAACATTCATGTACAATATTTTTTGTGGACTCATCATTTTTCTTGGGCATATATCTCCAAGTGGAATTGTTAGTTCATATAGTAACTTTATGTTTAGCCATTTGAAAAAGTGTGCTAGGGGCGGGACTGATTGATTACACTTCATATACCTTAAATTGGTGAATTGTATGGTATTTGAATTATATTTGAAATATTTTTTAAAAGAATTCTGGTTGCTCCATATCCTCATCAACATTTTGTATCATCAGTCTTTTAAATTTTAGTCATGCTGGTGTGAGTATAGTGTCATTTCATGGTTTAACTTTTCATTTTTTTGGTTTTCAATAATGAATACTTTTTTATATGATAATTACCTTCTTTTGGAAAGTACCTATTCAATTTTCTTGCCCATTTTTAAATTGGGTAATATTTTACTATTGTTTGATATTACTATTAGCTAGTGCTGTTATGAATTACCCCTCACTCAAATTTAGCATCTTAAAGCAACAAACACTTTTTTAATCTCTCATAATCCAAGAATCAGGGAAAGACTTAGCCTGGTGGTTGTGGCTCAGGGTCTCAGGGCTGGAATTTCTGATATTTGAATGGGCACCTGTGTCAGTTGGAAGCTCTTCCAAAATCTTGTGGTTGTTGGCAGGCTTCAAGTCCTAGCCACATTTCTGGAGAAATGCAGCTGCTTTTCTCCAGAGCAAGAAAGCCTAAAGAGAGAACCTCCATGACAGAAGCCATTGTATCATTTATAACCTCATCTTGGAAGTGACATACCTTCACTACTGCTCATTCTATTAGTCACACAAACCCCAATGCAGTGTGGAAGGGTTTGAATGCTAGAAGGCAAAGATCTTTAAGGATGTTTGGAAACCAGCTATCACACATTATTTTTTCTTCTTCTATGTCAATCAGTGATCAAGGCATACCAATTATGTCTTTGAAAGATCTCTCAGATTTGTACTATCTTCTCAATACCCCAACTGTTACTAGTCTAGTAATGACTTTTAACACGTTCCAGTTCTAACTTCTCTTTCCTTCCTCAAACCATCACACCCTGCAACTCATTCTGCATTCCCACAACAAATCTTCCTAAGATACTGCTGCTTATTTATTATTCTGCTGTTATACATCTTACAGTTACCTATAGCTTTGCTGGTCAGTACGAGACCTGAGTATGAGGTTACTGAGCTATGAAAATGTGGCTACTGTAACTGAGAAACTGAAATTCTTAAAAGTTGAATTTAAAAGCTAAGTCAGTATAAAAAAGTTATATTTATTATTTTTTATCATTCATTACTTAATAATGAATAATTATTAAATAATTTACATTTTAATCAGGGTAAATCTGCATTGGTGTGGGAATATAAGGTTGTAAACATGCTCCTGAATTAAGTACCCATAACATGTCAAAGAATATCCAGAAGCCAACACCAGGGATGAATGACAGAAAAGGAATTCCCAAAAACTTCACCAAAACACTCTGAGACATCATAAACACCTTCAGCAACATAGCAAGGTGCAAAATCAATATACAAAACTCAGTAGCCTTTCTATACACCAACAATAAACACACTGAGAAGGAACTTAGGAAAACAATTCCATTTACAATAGCCTCAAAAAATAAAATACTTAGGAATAAACTTAACAAAGGAAGTTAAAGACCTCTCCAATGAAAACTATAAAGCAATAAAGAAAGAAATTGAACAAGATCAGATGAAAAGATCTTCCATGCTTGTAGATCCTTAGAATTAATATTATGAAAATGGTTATATTGGCAAAAGTGATCTACATGTTCAATGCAATCCCCATCAAAATTCCAATGACATTCATCACAGACATTGAAAACTCATATGGAAGCACAAACGATCTTGAATAGCAAAGGTAAGAACTGAACAAAAAGAGTAAAGTTGGAGGTATCACAATACCCAACTTTAAGCTATACTGCAGAGTCACGGCAATAAAAACAGCATGGTACTGGCACAAAAACAAACACAAAGACCAATGAACCAGCATAGAAGACCCAGATATGAATTCATGCAGCTATGCCCACCTGATTTTTGACAAAGTCACCCAAAACAAAGAGAGCCTCTTCAACAAATGTTGCTGGGAAAACTGGATATCTGCATGTAGAAAACTGAAACTAGCTTCACGTCTTTCACCCTGTACAAGTATTAACTAAGAGTGGGTTGAGGACCTTAATATAGGAACTGAAATTTTGAAACTAGTGCAGAAAAGAGTACACTGGAATATATAGGCAATAACTTCCTAATTAGAATTCCAGTGGCTCAGTGACTCAGAGAAAGGATTGACAAATGGGACTATGTGAAACTAAAAAGCTTCTGCACAGCAAAGGAAATGTCACCAGACTTAACAGGCAGTCCATAGAATGGTAGAAAATCTTTGCCAGCTACACATCTGACAAGGGATTAATAATCGAAATTTATAGGCAGCTCAAAAAAAAAATCCTAAAAACTAAACTCCTAAAGAATCAATAACCCAATCAAAAAATGGACAAATGAACTAAACTGAAATTTTTCAAAGGAAGAAGTACAAATGGCCAAAAACTCATGAAGAAATGCTCAACATCCCTTTCCATAAAGGAAATACAAGTCAAAAACCACATTAATATTCCACTTCATTCCTGTTAGAAAGACTATCATCAAGAACAAACAACAACAAATGTTGGCAAGGATGTGGAGAAACAGGAATCCTCCTACACTGTTAGTGGAAATGTAAATTAGTACTACCACTATGGAAAACAGTATGGGGACTCCCCAAAAAACTAAAAATACTTTTGCTCTAGCAATACCACTCCTAAGCATATACCCAAAAGAATGTAAGCCAGATTGCAATAAAGACACTTGCACATCCATGTTTATTGCAGCATTACTCACAATAAGCAAGCTATGGAAACAGCCAAGATGCTTTACAACTGATAAATGGATTAAGAAAATGTGGTATTTATATACAATGGAATTTTATGCAGCCATAAAGAACAAAAATTGTCATTTGCAGGTAAATGGATGGAACTGGAGAGCATCATTTGCAGTTAGCCAAGTTCAGAAAGACAAAGATTGCATGTTCTCTCTCATATATGGAAGATAAATCCAATACAAATACAGCATCATCATATATATGTATAAATATATACAGAACATGTTTCCAAAAGTGGGACTGTTAGAAGGGGCTATGGGTGGAGGAAAAGAAAGAAAGAATGATAGAAAGTGAATAATAATGAGATACATATCACATATGTATAGGAACAAGACACTAGGAAGCACACTGAAAGCTGTTAAACATCAGAGGATAGGAGAAACAGATGATAAAGAGTAGTAGAGGGGGGACCAGACTGACTTAAGTACAATATATTTATGGGCAAAATACTAAGGCAAAATTCCCACTGAACAATAACAGATACCTAAACAATTAAGAGCAGGTCATGTTAAGGGAAAAGCACCAGTGGGAAGGGGAGGGTAAATGAAGTGGGTAAAGGAGGGTAAATGTGGCTGATGTACTTTCTATACAAGTATGAATATGGAACTGAAACCTGTTGAAGTCACCATAAGAAGGGGAATGGTGTGGGAGAGAGAATAATGGAGGGGACAAACCATTTTGGGGCATAATACATGTATATATGGAAATGACACAATGAACCTCCTTGTATGACTATCATAAACTAACAAAAATGTTCTGTTTACATAGTGAAGGACAGGAAGGTAAAACAGGTTTTCTCTCGGGGGAGGATACCAGTGGGAGGGGTTTGGGCATAAGGAAAGGGCAAAGGAGGGAGAATATAGTGGAAATATTTTGCACTCATGATAAAAATAGAACAATGAAACCTGTTAAAAATTGTTCTAAGAAGGAAGGATAAAGGAGGAAGATGGAGGGGGTGAATCTAATTAAGATATATTATAAGCACTCATGTTAATGTCACAGTGTACCCCCTCTACAACTACAATATCAATTTTTTACAAAGGAAAAAAAAAGGAATTTCCTTTTATTTTCCCTTGTTGAAAATCAATGATTGGCAATCAATTAAACTCTGCAGGCCCAGGCCCACCACAGGATGCACAGAATGTAGTCCACCTGCATGAAGCTCCAGGTGTCTTCAGATAAGGGGAATCTCGGGTCATACAATTGGAAGCCAATAAGTAAATCATTCCTCAACTATTAAAAGAAGACCTTGATTCAGTGCCTCCAGATGGTCACGACAATCTCAACTTATTGATTCCAAAAAGGTATGGACACCCTCTCTTCATTGTCACAAGATGAGCAGTTTGGGATAGTGTAATGCCTGTGATTCAACAGCACTTCCCTTAAGGGATTTGCCATTTCTTCTCTTATGCTATGGGCATGGATGAGCAGCACTGTGTGTTTCGAGGTTGTGGAAGTATCTGAGATTGAGCAATGAAGTCTTCTGGATCTTTTCCTTTCCTCTTGCTCAGTTAAATAAGCAAGCTAAATAAGCCCTTCTACAGGATAATATTTAACAAATATGCATCAGTATGGCCATATGATTCATTGAAATACTTTCTAAGCTGGAAAATAACCAGTGCTTACTGCCGGGCAGTTCAGTCACTCTCGCTCTAAGGAACCCCAAAGTAAGCACTCCTTAAGAAACCAGTCTGGTATTTGCCAGCTGGTTGACCATCGCTATCTACAGTAGACCCTATTTCCAAGCATTCACAATGAGCCTAGATCCTTTGGGGGAGATACAAGACGGCCTATGCCTGGAGCCCGGTGGACTCTTCCTCCCAAGGCTAAGACTGCCTGCTGCAGCTGGCATGCCCCAGTGTTGCCCCCACACTGAAGTGTACCATAGTACTTCAATATTTTGAAGATTGTTCTTGCCTTTCATATACTTGTGTTAATCATTTTGTGTGGCCCAAAGGACAGGACTGAACCACATACAGTATGGTGAAATTATTGAAAGGATCCCATAAAACAGAATTAGATTCCAGAAAGCCTTAAGAATTGCAACCAAATCTGGGTGGGGCAGGGAGTTGGCTCTCCTCTACATCCCTCTCTCTGGTTACATGGATTCACCTTCAAACTTGTGGAAAGTTTCCTTCTTTCTTGGTGCTCTGTCTTGTCATGGTCAGATTAATAGGATCCAGGTTCTGTGTTAAGTGTTGAGCCCTGGTGACATGGTGCTGTGCAAACACATAGTAGGCCTACCTGTCATGGTCTAGAAATTAGAGAAAGCTTCCTAGAATAAGCAACTGTTTTAGACAGAGAAACTGCACCCATGGAGTATCACAGGGGACTCCAACTTTCTAACAGCAGCATGGATAGGTAGAAAGGCACCAGGTCACCAAGGGCCTGTGAAGCCACCCTAAGAACATTTAATCAGAATATGATGTAATGAGATTTGAATTCTTTCAGTAACAATTTCAAGCATGCCTTGTGGATCAGAGAAAGCACATGTGGTTCCCCAAACTCCTCTCTCTACCTATTCCGTAAATTCACACTAACTTGGCTTGCAAGAGATTTTGGCTTGCCTTGGTTTATCTAATCTCAACTATGTATGACATCATTCCACAAAACCACTTTAAAACTGTTATTTCTTTACATGATTATTTATTTATCATCACACTTGCTAACTGGCTGATCTGTTTTTCATTTTCTGAACTCAGCAAAGTAATCTGATTAGCCTCCTGTAACTCTTTTGAGCTGTGAATGCCATGAGGTTACATTGTCTGTATGGATGCTGGAGTGTTCATGAGTTCTAAGACTATGGGGATCTGACAGGCAATGATGACTTATTCCTCAGCTCTTCAACCAATATCCATGCTCACAGTCTTGATTTTAAAAGTATATAATATGCTAAGGATGCTTTCAGTTTAAGCTGCTTGAGTGAAAGTTGCTGAAAGTGACACAGATTGGTGAGAGAGGAGCACACCCAAGTTAAGGGTCACGCAAATCAAGACCAAAGCATATGGCTTATCTAATCTCAACCTGAGACCAGGTATTTGATGTATTTCTGCATCTACACAATAAGAAAACTGCAACAAACAGTCTATAGACCATCCTTTTTGTTCTAAGAGTCTCTGACTGTGGTTAGATGTTGAACTAGTGAAGATGAAGAAGAGGTATGAAATATAATAATTGCTAACAATGCCCTCCAAAATGATGACAGAACTTGCTTCATGAAAGAAGAATGGATTAGGATTGGGGTGACAGACAAGGAAATTTAAGTTTATCTGCAATTTTCAAGACTGGGGGAGGGGCAGGAGTGGTGGTAACAAAGCTGTACTCCTAGCTATATGTGGGAGGTAGTGGTAAGAGGCCACTTACCATGGCCAGCCCCTGGTAAAAGAGTGAGACACTATCTGAAAAATAAACTAAAGCAAAAGGGATGAAGGCATGGCTCAAGAGATAGAGTGCTTGCCCACCAAGCACAAAGCCTTGAGTTCAAACCCCAGTTCCACCAAAAAATGTTTTTAATGTGGCCCCTTCTGGCAAATTATGAAATAATGAATACAGTGTGGTACTATTTAAATAAAAATGTAGAGATACACCCTTCACATAGCCAAGTTACAGAAGTAGCTTAGGTGCTCGTCAACAGATGAATAGATAAAGAAAATGTGGTATATACACAATAGAGTATTATTTACCCTTAAAGAAGAATGAAGTCATGTCATTTGCAGGAAAATAGGTGGAACTAGAGAACTTTATTTTGTTCAACAAAATAAAGCAGAGTTAGAAGAATAAATATCAGATGTTTTCTCTCATATAAAAAAATCTAGATCTAAAAAAAAAGACATAAATGTAAAAGGAGTACTATTTGGAGGTTAGCACTGGTAGAAGGGGGCAAGGAGAAAAGTGAATTGCGAGCAAAGTGTATTATACGCACCTATGAAAATGTCATAATGGAACTCATTTTTAAAATTGTAAGAAAAATGGGGGGAGAGGAGGAGAAAAGGGATAAAAAAAGAGAAAGAGTCATAGAGGGGGTGACTATGACCTAAGTACATTATATGCATGTATGGAAATATCACATGAAATCCCTTTGTACAATTAACATATGCTTAAAAATGTGGTCACAATGAAACAATGTGCTCACAATTAAAAATACAAAATAAAATACATAGCAGCCAGAAAGATAAGAGCATTCATAAAATAGGAAACTTTTTTTAGAAGA
Organism: Castor canadensis; assembly: GCF_047511655.1. Taxonomy (NCBI): domain Eukaryota; kingdom Metazoa; phylum Chordata; class Mammalia; order Rodentia; family Castoridae; genus Castor; species Castor canadensis. The sequence continues at coordinate 141,504,317 of NC_133389.1, forward strand.
AGGTTTCTGTTAGGAAAATAATGTGTATGCATATACAGAAACATACTAGAGGAATGCACCCAAAATGTTAATAGTGGTTACCTAAGGGTCATGGTAGTAATACGAATGACTCACTTCTTATCTATAGTTATTTATATTCACGAATGACTACTTCATATTTATACTTATTTGTATTTCTTATTGTTCTACTTGAGAGTAGGTAGTTTTTTAAAACAAAAATGGATGCAATTTTTAAGGAGATAAGACATGTTATATGTAATCTGCCATATTTTTCTTTATGAGTGATTCACAAACAACTGTTGGACAAGTTTTTCTTTCCTATCTACTCTAATTTCTAGTGAATTGCCACCAAGTGGTGACTAGACCACATTGAAGAAAACTGAAAGGCTTATGTTTTTCCATAGATAGTCCCTCTGAAACAGATTTATTAGAAAAAAAGTCTTTAATACATGGTTTAATTTGACATATGATATGCCAAATTATCCAATAATTAAAATGCTTTGCACTTTCACAATGTAAGATATTATATTACACTGTGATACTATATTTTAAGATATTATATAACAGTGACATTTTAAAGAGTTTGCAGTGTATTTTCAAAGACCATAAGCCTTGGTGCATAGTAATGGTAAATTATCTACTTGTAGATTTCTAATAAGTTGCATTTTATGCAGTGCGAATTTATCTACTTTGGTATTTATTTATTTAGCAGTATTGTGGTTTGAACTCAGGACCTCCCATTTGCTAGGCAGGTACTCTACCACTTGAGCCATATCCCTTTTTTGTGTTAGGTATTATTTGAATAGGGCCTCCATTTATGAACAGGCCACCCTGGCCTGTGATCCTATTTTTGCTTCCTGTGTAGCTGGGATGACAGGCACAGGACATCACACATTGCCCTTGAACCAGGATCCTCCTGATCTCTGCCTCCCAAGTAGCTAGGATTACAGGCATGAGCCTCTGTAAGTAAAATATTAAAAATATCTGTATTATGTAAATACAGTTTTAAGGACTTTGGTTTAGCAAAAAATATTTAAAATTACCACTAAACCACCTGCAAGTAAGTAAATGAATAAACTGACATGTCCCACCAAGTTTAGTAAGTTTATTTACAAACTCTGTGATGTTAGCAAGTTTCACAGGGACTAAGTAAACAAGAAAATCCTCCAGTAATTATTGCATTAAACTCTTCTGAGTTTCCCTAGACTTATTTGTAGGTATGTACACATAGCAACAATAATATGTAAGCAGCAAAAAAAACCCTTTTACAGCGTGCACACACTTCCCCTCTGATGAGCATTAGATTTCTGAATATTTGATATCTCTTTGGGGAAGAAGAAATAAAACCGTATGTGTGTGTTGAAACAGCATTTTTTCCCACTCATATTGGAAAACTTGGAGTCCTTTTCAGAGTATCTTTTTATCATTCTGGTGTTTGGTATTCAGAGGCTTTCTATTATTCATAATACTATAATTTCTTTCCCTATGGAAGATGATAATAGAGGCAGAGAAAGAGAAAATAGTAAATATCAATGTGCTGTTCTCAAATTCAGCTACTATTCTTAGAAACCCTCCATTGAAGCTCTCTTTCCAAATCTTGTTAACAAAAGAAAAAATGACTCATCCCACAATACTAGTGGTAAAATTGATTTAGATATGTATAATTTCTGTCTATATTGAGGAGCAAAAGAGTCACTTAGAGCAGAAAGACAGAGGAAGGCAAGACAGCAAATTTGTATATGGGTTTTCGAAACTCAAAGTGGAAGAGGTAGGAAATGAAGTGCTGATGACAGATTGGTGGTAAATGATAGCATCAAAGGATTTTTTTTTCAAGTTTTAAGTTTTGACAATGATGACAAATTAGAGACGGCAGGTGAACAATGACCTCCTCCTAGACCCTGTAGTATGTTGATGTCAAAACCCTCCACACTCATCCACAATATCAGATGATCTTAAGGGATGGGGACTGGGAGACCGAGATACCAGGAGAGAATTAAGTGGGAATTAGCTTCCTTCACATCTTGGTTCCAAGCAATGGTCTGCATCTCTCCATTGGTCCTCCAAAAACATCTAATGACTGCATTTGATGCTATTTCTAAGACAGAATTGAACTGTGTATATCAAGTAATATATTTAACTTTGCAATTTCATGGAAAGACCAGGGGAAGAAAAAAATGTGTATGGGGCGGGGGCGGGGGGAATGTTTGTGAAGAAAGGAACTACATAAAGTAAGTCCAAAAATCAGTGGAGTCAAGTGTATGTTCTTTCTGATTTTCTAATGTTTTCTTTACACTCATAGCAGTTGATCTGTGGAAACTCTAGGTTAATCATGCTAAGCAAAATTTTCAGTATATTCTACAAAAAGACTTGGGAAAAGTATTTAGGATCAAATATTCAATATGTGTGAAGGCATTTTTGAAATTTAAAATTACTTTTAAGTTGTGAGGTATTAGGAGTAATAAATAGTACAGTGCCTAAATATACTTAGTGCATGTCCAATTATTACCTAAATAACGAGATACTTTTAGGTCACAGAAGGCAGTTATATAACAAAATTGTAAAACCAGTATAAACAGATGAGAGATCTACTTTTCTCTTCTTACCTTTCCAGTCCCTTGTTGGCTTAAGTTTTTACCAGAATGATTTGGTAACATGCAATATAGAAGAGATATCATGAGTGCAGTTGAAGAAAATAATTTGACTTTGTGTATTAGACATTTAAAGAAGCCTCTTAATGTTCTATTTTTAATGCTTAAGAAATGAAATTATTTTAATGCACTATTCCCTATGAAATTAATTTTATATTGATACTTTCCCCAAAATATCAAAAGGTAGATTACCAAATTGTGGATAGTTCTAAATATAAAGTTAGTCAAACTTACTCCAAAGCAAAAAATACAAAAATAATTACTAAGCAGGATGTAAATATTCAAGATAACAAAGTATGCAATGAAATGATTTTACAAACTAAAGTGTACATGGGAGGATCCAACAATGAGTTGATTTTAGAGTCCTCCATGAAAAGCTAAAGTAAATAAGAAAATATGCAGGGAAGTTTAAGAATTGAAGGAAGTGACTTGCTGTTAATAGGCCTGCTCCAGGGAATAACCTTTGTACTGAACAACAGAGAACTCTACACCTAATCAGAAAAGGCTGGGTTTGGCGGTTGTTGAAGGCACCTTCCAATGCAGCACAGAGAAGGGCAATCCAATGTCCCTTCTCTGAAGTTTTTTACTATCAGATTACAGATTTAAGACAAGGAGGAACTCAAATTCTAAGGATCCATATACTTCAAAGCTTTGGCATTTATTTTACATCTGGGGAATCAGTAAGCAGCACTTCTGTGGAAAGGTAAGTGAAAAAAATCCCCATTTTATGAGTTTTACATATATACATTGTGTGTGTGTGTGTGTGTGTTCATAGTGAGATAGACAAAAATAAATACTCAATGCTTAGATGAACCTTGTTAGAGATAAGCCTATGTTTCTGAGCACAGAGAAGTGACTATAAATACATTTGTTATGACTCGTTCTAGAAATGTGTCCTTTGCTTGTAGCTGAAATGCACATTTGAGTCTCTCTATTTTATATGGTTTGGTAACCTACTTTATTTTAAAACGGCTCAAGGAGTTTTAAATATTCAATCTGTCATAAATGTTAAGGATTCCTCTCCAAAGTCTTTAAAAAAATCATATACTTTGATTTCATGACATTCAAACTTTTGTGAGACCAAATACCCAACATTGATTGATATTAGTTAATGATTTAATATAAACACAAAAAAAGATTGTGCAATATGGTGCAAGGAATCTCTTCCAACTAAATGAGTTCAAATCTATCCTTATGAGTAAAAACCTAATATCCTGTGATTAAGTCATTTTCACATATGTTTAATGGAGGAGCTATAGGTAGGAAATGCTGTGAAACTCATGATAATTCAGTGAACTCCTGCAGAAACCAACATCAAGTTTCCAGCAGCTGATTTCAAGTTATAGGATACAGCAGTGGCAAACACACAATGTTGATCTGTGTGATGACAATTGGAACATCAATGCTAGTTTGATGCAATTGATGTCATTGAGTATATAAAGGATATGACTGAGCCCAGAAACACTGCTACCATTGACCCTGCTCTGGAGACCTTGGCTTATGTGCTGGTGAACACTGCATTTCAAAGGACTACTTAATGACATGCAATGCTCATATATAATAGTTAAAACAGCTTATAAGACAATATGTTCAGTATATTTGTGCAAACAATTCATATATACAGAGAGAAAACTACAAAGTTATACCCCAAAATGTCAAGCACTCTGTAGAGTAAATTGTTTTCTTCTTTATACTTTTTCACATTTTTCTTCACAATAATGGTATTTTTATAACCAGAAAAGGTTGCTTTTGATGGCAAATAAGTTTCACCTGAAAGTATAAATATTAAGAATATTTCAAAAAAGTGAATTAAGCATGAAGTTACCCTCTATTAGTTTAAAAACAAAAGCTATGGCATTGGCATAGTAGTCAAAGAAGGATGAGTGAAACAACATAGAGGACTTAGGAATGTGTCCTAGTGCATGAAAAAACTTAATATGTGATATTCCAGTCATCACAGACTAGTGAAAAGGGATGTTTATCCAACGTTGATGTCAGGAATATTGGTTAACTATTAGGGGGAGAGAATCAGTTTAGAGCTCCTCAAAATAACTTGCAGATTATTAAAGACTTAAACTTTACAAGTCAGATAGTTAAAAAAATGGCAAAAACATAAGTGGATATTGTTCTGATCTAGTCTGCAAGCTCCATGAAATTAATATGGATTAAATGAATAGAAAAATGATCAAATACGAAAAGGCAACTAAAACAAAGGGAGAGAGGAGGGGAAATGATTGACATGAAAATTTTCCTCTCACCAATAATAAAAATGCACCAAAACAAAGATGAGAAATTAGGAGAGATTTCTTTTTTTGTGTGTGTTGTCTATTTAATGATATAGTAAGGATATAGGTGATATCATGCACTGTGAGGAGTGTCTTGAAAGGCAATTGGTAAAATCATTGCTGATAATTATAGGACTCTAACATAAAGAAATTCAATTGATACTTGTTATTTAGGAAGAGTATACCTTCTAGACTGGGTCTCTCCAAATTTGTGTTTCTGAACAGTGTTCAGAGGCATCCCAAAGCCTTCAAATATAGGAAGAAGGTTTTCCCAACCATGTCTCAGCTAGATCAATTCAATTTTTATCTAATCCATATGTTAAACTAGATATAAGAATTGTTTCTTAAAGCCAGGTGTGGTGGTACACACATATAATCCCAGCACTCAGTAGCCTGAGTCAGGAGGATCATGAGTTCAAGGCTAGCCTATGCTACAGAGTAAATTCTAGGCTTGCCTGTGCTATATAACAAGACCCTGTCTCAAAAAAAATTTTTTTTTCCTCAAAGAGCCCACTCTTTTGAGGCTGGTTGCAGCAGACATGCTTATAGTCTTAGCACTCAGGCGGGTGATATAGGAAGATCATTTAGCCTAGGAGTTCCAAGTCTAGCTGGGCAACAAAGTAAGACCTTGTCTCAAAAAAATCCACTAGAAATACCAAAATTTGAATATCACTATACTGTAGTATATGATTTCTTCAATAAAATGAAAGTGTTTCAAAAACTACTGGAGGAGTTGAGGATGATAATCAAGAGTGCTACATTCCCAAACACTGGCCTCACAGTAGTAGTTCAAATTCCTGCTCCAGAAGCATGTAAATCATTCTATAATTACCTTGCAAATGGTCAACAGCTCAGACATAAAATCTGAGAATTTCCAGGACCGGTTGCAATAAGGAATGAAAGATTTGCCCTCTATGCTAATCAACAGTGTTCCTTAATATATATCAGCCTGTCATAACAGGAACCAACCTCTACTCAGATGTTTCCAGTGAAAGGATTTTATTGAAGAGACTATTTACAAAAGTTGGGGTGGCTAGGTTTAGGGTTGGGTTGGGTTGAAAGGAAACAACAAGAGACATGGCAACAGTCAACACATTAGCAGGGATAGGCCTGAAGAAATAAGGGTGGAAATCATGCAGGCAGAACCCAGTGGAAGCTGGAGCAGGGGAGGAGGATTGCAACCTTGGAAGTTCAAAGCTACTGTCAGAACCCAGCCGAGAGGAAGGAAGAAATATCCAGCTTTCTCCTTTTCCACCCTTTAATCTACTGTGGTGTCATCCATGGCGTGCCACACTAGTTGAAACCAGCTGAAAAGAAAGCCCAGGGCAGTAGTTATGAACATTCTACCTCTTGAGGCACTGAGTCTAGCAGAGAGTGGCAGATGGATCTGGCAGAGAGCAAGTGGAAAAAAATCAGCATACTTTTTTTTTCTTCAATATCTCTTTTTCTTTTTTGCCAGTACTGGGGTTTGAACTCAGGGCTCCTGGTTGATAGGCAGGTGCTCTACCACTTGAACCATGGCTCCAGCCTCCTCCTCTCAGCCCCATTTCAGGCATGCACTCCTCCCCACACCAGGCTTGTTGGTTGAGATAGGCTGTCTCTAACTTTTTGCCTAAACTGGCCTCAAACCATGATTTTCCCAAACTCTGCCTCCTGAGTTGCTGGAATTATACAAGTGAGCCACTATGCCCAGCACTTAACCAGCATACTTTTAATAGCAAATTATTGGGACTCCAATGCCCAATAAAAGAAGAAATCTTAGCTAAATGTTGACATTAGCTATTCTGTAATTAAGTAAATAATGGCACTCAGAAGACCATTGTGTAACCGGAAGCACAAAAGAGAAAGCAGCCAACTCTATCTGCAGGAGTACATTCAGAGAAGATTTTCTCAAATTGACAATTGAGGTGATTTGTTGTCTCAAAAGCAAAGTTTCTTGCATTTTTTTCTTATTAGGAAAATCACAGTTAGCTGGGTGTGGTGATTCACAACTGTAATCCAAGCACTTGGAGGCTGAGACAGAAGTATCATGAGTTCAAGGCCAGCCTGGGATACATAGTGAGACTCTGTCTCAGAGAGAGAGAGAGAGAGAGAGAGAGATGCATTAGCTACAGGAAACATACACACTACAAAAAGACAAAGTTACATAAACAATCCCATCTCCCACTCTCCCCAGATCACTATAAACATTTTAATGTGTTTCCATCTTTCCAAACCTTTTTCCTGTTTCTATGCACCTATGATCATGATGTATTTGGGACCATATCAGATACTCTTGTGAACTGCATTTATGTGTTAGTGTTTAAATCATAAACACTAGTTCATGTAATAGATACCATTCTGTGACATTTAAAAACTTAAAATCTGATTTAAAAAATCTGTCTCTATGCATCCGGTATATCTACTACAAAATTTCTATTCAGACATTTGGTTTGGGTTTTCTTTTGGCCTTTACCAACAGTCCTGTGATGAACTTTCAGCACATACTACTGCCCTCCCGTCAATTTCAGGCCACTGTCTGTTTTTCTATAGGCCTCACAGTACTAATTTTTACAGTTGTAGGTTGTTTTAAAAAGCATGGGTGTGAAAGAAAAGCAATACAGACAAGTGTGGCCTTCAAAGTCTAAAGTACTTACCATCTGGCCTTATATAGAAAATATTTTTCAACCCGTTACAGAGCTTTTTTTCCCCTTTGAAACAGGGTCTCATTACATAGCCCAGGCTGGCCTCAAATTCACGGTCCTTCTGCCTCAACTTCCCAAATGCTAGGATTACAGGAATGCATTACCATGTGTGACCAGCAGTAGAGCATTTCAATATTATAAATTCCCAGAAATGTAACTTTTTTTAGTGAAAGAATATGAACATTTTTGAGGCATGTTCCACATTCTGCCCTCAGAGTCTTTGAGCTGATTTATGACTTTCTTAGTAAAGCATCAACATGGCCAGTTGCCATACATTCTATTCCAAGGGATGTTAGCCCAAGTCACTGGCTCCGAGTCTTATTTTTTTTCTCAGCCAGTTTGATGACATATCATATTAAGTTTGCACCTCTCCTAAATATATTTGGCCATTTATGTTTTTGTTTTGTGACTTAACTAATTTATTATTTTGCCCATTTTGGGGGAACAGGATTTTTAATTTTGCTAATTAGACCACTGTATTTAATAATGATGTTACTCTGTAATTATATATATATATGTAATATATATTATATAATATAATTATATATATATTATCATATAATATATAATATATATAATTATTATATAATAATATAATTATATATAATATAATATATGTGATAATATATATCACACTTTAATAGTTTTTTCTTATCTCTTAATTTTATTGTTGTTATTGTTGTATTCTTTAGATGAATGAAGTTGAAAGTCCAATACTCAAATCTATCACTTTTCCTTTGTAATTTTGCCCTGTACTCCATGCTTACATTGAGATTAAAAGCAAATCAATGATATTTTCTCCTTGTCTTTTTAAGAATTAAAAAAAATCTTTTAATCCGCTTAGTGTCTGAGAAAGGTTTTAAAGGATGAATGGCAATACGATGTGAGTCCTGGCATCAAATTGCTGGGTTCAAATTTAGTCTCACTACATACTACAACTTTGAATAAGTTACTTAACCTCTCCGAGTCTCAGTTCTCTTGTTTATAAAATGGAGAGAACAATAATACCTCCCATAGGATTGTTTTAAGAATTAACAGCCATAAAACACACAAAGCACTTAGCACTGTGCCATTCGATATTATAGCAGCAAGCAGTTGCCCCAGACAAAAGCAGTATCATGTATGAACATGCAAAGTTATGAAATCAGTTTGTGCATTTAGGAAACTAGACAAGGTGTGGTAAAAAGAAGTGGTAACATGATAAAGCGAGAGCACACAAGGGAGATATGAGGATAGGTAAGACACCCAAAAAACTAGATAGCATTTGTTGCCCTCAACACAGAGAAACTAATGCAGATACTTTAAAGCAACAGAGGCCAATAGGAGAAGGGAACCAGGAACTAGAGAAAAGGTTAGTTCAAGAAGAATTAATTTAGAAGGTAACACACATGTACAGGACAGCAATGCAAGTCAACTCCCTGTATAGCTATCCTTATCTCAACTAGCAAAAACCCTTGTTCCTTCCTATTATTGCTTATACTCTCTCTTCAACAAAATTACAGATAAGGGCAAAATAGTTTCTGTCTGGTAGCGAGGGGGTGGAGGGAGAGGGAGGGGGTGGGGGGAGGGGCAAAGGAGGGGGTGGGGGAAGGGGGGAGAAATGACCCAAACATTGTATGCACATATGAATAAAAAATTAAATTAAATTAAATTAAAAAAAAGAAGTGGTAAGTGTGAGGGGCAGGGTTGACAGATGGGAGGAGCCATGGACTTTGAATTCACGCCCAGGACTTTGCTCCTGATATTACCAGAGATGGAGAACCAAAGAAGACTTTTAATCAAGCAAGAAACCCATTGAGATTTGTGATGTAGGATGATCCCTGTGGTAGCAAAGAGAGAAATGGACTAGATTCCTATCCCCTACTCTACCCTCCCTAAAACTAGAGTTTTGCTTCCTTAAGGCAGATCCCTTACCCTTCTAACTACTTCTGGTAGTTATTGCTTCTTCCAAATATCACATTTAAAGTATTTTTTGATTTTGTCATCATAGATAAAGTTATGAGTCTAATAAACAGTACCAGCAGGATGGATCTAAGGAGCTCTAATAAAATGGACATAAAAGATGAATCTGAGGGAGAAGGTCAAATCAACTGAATCTGCTCTCCTAGTGATTGAAAGCCCAGAAGAGTGTGGGGATGAGGAAGACCACAGAAGCCAGCTGGGGGCAGTACACTGAGTAACAGTTTAAAAGGCAAGATCATGATTAGAGACCCATGATACATTTCCTGTCTACGTGGTCCTAGGTCCACACCTGAAAAGGCACAAGTCCAGAAGACTTTGCTAGGGTTTGATCAACATTCAGCATCCTTGCCATTTCTGTCAGAACAATGGGACCCGACTTCCACTGGCAGAAAGTCCATCTTCATAGTTGCCAATCTATCTATCAAACCCATAATTTCCCCTTTTAAAAGTACGGATGAATGGAGGAGGAAGATTTTAAAACTGAGTTTGTGGGCGGTTACAAAGAAACCACAGAAACAATGAGGTGACCCCGAAGTCCTTTTCTTCCTGGCCCTCCCATCTGAATCATCATACTCCACTTGTGACGTCCTGGACGCCGGGCCCCGGCAGGCGTGGGATGCCCTCGCCTGCCCCAGAAGCCTGGAAGCGTCACCGCGCCTTTCCACGCCACCGTCCCAGGGGAAACCAGGGGGCGGGGACCTGGCAGATGTGCAGCTGGAGGACTCCAGGCCCAGCGAGGCTGTGCGTCGTCCTGGCTTCGCCTTCCCCTCGGTGACCTCTGCCGTCCTCCCTGCCGCTGGCGCTCGCGCCGATCCTGCGCCGGACGCCTGCGCCCCTCTCCGCGCCCCTCCGCCCCCTCCTCTCGCGGTCGCCGCGTGTCCCTCCTCCCTCCTCCCCGCTGCTCCCCCGCCTCTTCCGTTTCTCGAGGGAAAGGCTGCAGTCTACTCCTCGGCTGCGCATCCCCGGCTTAGGTAACACGTATCCTCCTTACGCCACCCCCACCCCGGTCCTCCTCCACTATCCCCTCCTCCATCTCCGCCGCCTCCTCCTCCTCAGCTCTGGTCCTGGGGCCCGGCGGACTGCGCGCGCTCCATCGCCTCTCCGCAGGGCAGGTGAGTCCATCAGGCCGGGATAGGGGGCCCCGGGCCCGGGCCCCGGCCTGCGAGATCTCCGGTACCTGCAGCGGGGCTGCCCCCGGCCTGGCCCGGCCACCCCGGCATCGCTGCTGCCACCAGCCGGGCGGATGGGGCCGCGGCGCCCGCGCTCTGCAGAAGCCACCGAGAGGAACCCGCGCGGGAAGGAGGAGTAGCTAGCAACTTCCTACTTTTTAAAAAATTCTTTCCATTAGCATTTCTAGGTGGAATAAGCTGATCTGACAGTTGTCCGGGAGCAGTGGCGGTGGTTCAACAGGTAGATGGCGTAGCTGTCAAGTGGCCCTGGGTCTCATGGTTTGCTTTTTGAGAGATGCTGCTCAGTGTGGTAGCTCAGCTACTTGATGAGCTTGAAATAAACATACTGGGACTATGTTTAGAAAAATCTTTACCTCCTTGCTATGAATGATCTGCGTTTTGAGGGGTTTTTTTGTTTGTTTGTTTTTTGGTTTTTTGGTTTTGAGACATGCCTGGTGTGGACTGAGCATAGTGGAAAAAACATTTAAACTGGGCTTGGCGCGATCGCAAAGATGGTTAGACACAAAATGCCTGAGTTATTTAGTACACCCATGACGTATAGACAGTCATGGTGTATGTTTTGGAATGTTTTTAAAACTAGTTTTCAGATGTTGCTAAACAGAAGTTCGCCCACTGATAGTATCCACACTACAAAAGAACAGTGGATTAAGGCCGTGTGGACACACTGTTCAAGGGCACCCCATATGTTGAAAAATAATTCATCTAATTTCTAGTTTTGAAGCCAAAGTTGGTAAGAATCAGTACTGCTCAGCCTGACGATAGTCTAATGATGGAAATAATCCACTGAACCGCTATTGACTGGTGGATTAGTTTAGTGATCTCATTCTCACCTTTTAAAATGGGAAATATAAGGATAAACAGGCAATGGAAGAGCTCATTTTTTTTCCCCTATGCAGCTGTTTGTTTGCTGCCTTATTTAGAACCTACTTTATTTTTACGTTTTTGAGGATTTTTATACTACCTTTGAAGTTAATTCTTCGTCATGAAGAGGATTACCTAAAATGCATAAAGTTACTTTTCGCAAAGAATAAGCTACCTCTTTAAGTTTTAAGCTTAACCACAGTTTGCTTGGAAATTGCAGGTAGACTTAAGCCATTTTTGCGGGGGTACTGGGGTTTGAACTCAGGGCCTCACACTTACTAGGCAGGTGCTCTTACCATTTAAGCCAGTTCGCTAGCTTTTGTTTTGCCACAGGTTTTTGTCATGATAGGGTCTGAGGAACTATTTACCCAGGCCTGGCTTTGAAACGTGATCCTCCGGATCTCTGCCTCCTGAGTAGCTAGTATTATAGGCATGAGCCTCCTGCACCCTCCTAGACTCAAGCCCTTTAATGGGAAATACCTTATCACAGATTTAAATTATATCTATATTTGTGGTACTACTGAAAAGACAAAAGGTAATGTTTTACGGGACATAGGAAGCCTGTGAAGCATAAGTTATAAAGGTAATTCGTTATATAGATATTTCTTTATTTCTATTTACGATAACAATTAGAAAATGTTTTATTCTATTTAGTATTATTTAGACATTGCTTAAAAGATAATTGTGTTATATAAATTAATTAACTAAACCCAAGCAAGCATCGTTTTGTTTATAGGCGAGAATGGCACATATGAGAACTTTTTTCAGATGAGTCTTTTTATAAATGTCCTTAAAATACTTTGACTCTCTTAATGAAATTAACAGAACTCTATGTCAATATTTTTGCTTGGCTTAGAAATGAAAGACTTTACTTTCATCTCCCAAGATTAGTGTAGAGTAGTTTCCAAATTTGTCTGATTAAATAGTTTCCTGGGATAGTGGACAAGTGAGGGAGTGGAGATAATACTGATATGAAATTTCGTACTTCCTGTATCAGAATTGCTAAGGAAAAGAAGATACTTAAAATAGGCAAAAAATGATAACAAATTTTAAAAGATAAGGCAGCTATGTATGGAAAACACAGGTGGGAAATGACTGTTGTTACAGTAAATAGCTGACATAACCTATTAGGTCTGTACAGCTGGGTACCGGTGGCTCACATCTGTAACCCTAGTTACTGGGGAGGCTGAGATTGAGAGAATTGTGGTTTGATGCCAGCTGGGGGAAATAGTTCATAAGACCCTCATCTCCAAAATAACCAGAGTAAAATGGACTGGAGGTGTGGCTCAAGCAGTCTCACCAAAAAAAGTCAAAAGACATGTCTGTACATAAGATGTTCTTAAAGCTACAATTTTATTACTCTAATAATGTCACTCATTTAAGAAATTCAAAATGTTTACATCTCTTCCTAGTCAAGTTTCTGTTTGAATTTTGTAAACATATTTTTAAAATTTAGTTTCTTTTAAGTGGTATGTAATATTAATTCAAGCTCTTTCATGTTATAAAAGGATTTTATTAATGGATCTTTAGTACAGATTGCTGTGACTAGTAACTCACAGTAAAGTCTTGTGCCTTATAATTTCTTCCATCATCATGTAACAGATTTGTTACCTCCTCGGTGTTCCTGATTAAATATAGGAGGACACCCATGCCAATTGGAAAAACTTATTTGCAGCTTTGATTAAACTCACCAACTCATCCTAGAAAGAAGCTTTACTTGAATATAAAACATAGAGAATGATATGTGAAAATAAATTAATAGCATAGGTCATTAAGCATCTACTTCATTGATATTAAGTATTTCCATTTGCCATAATGGAAAGTATCAGAATTTATTTTCTTTTTCTTTCCTTCACTTGAGCAGTCTTTTTCTTTCTTTCTTCCTTTTATTAAGAAAGAGGCCATATTTAATTTTTATCAACTAAGTATGTAAAATCTCTTAAATTCATTATCCAAGTTTAAATTAATTTAAATATTTTCTAACTTTACCAGTAGATATTTAATCTTGTGTTTTCCTGTATAGTGACTAAGGTAGGCTTCCCCTCCATGCAAATGAGAGTTAAAATTAAGATCAAAGGAGTTAAATTCAAATGACCAAAGGAAATTGTTCTTTTAATATTTCTTAAAGCATCACTTAAAGTGCTATCCTAATTTTTCATTATTAGCAGCTTATTAAATGAAGATTTGATCTTCCAAATTCCAGAAAACCCTTCTAGTTAATTCCTCAGAATTTACAAGAATCAAATGTAATCCCAATTTGATTGGAGAACTGTCTGTTTTTAAAAATATGACAAGTTCCTTGCCTCATGGATAGTGCAGAATGGGGAAATTAAAAATAAGAATCAGAGCAAGAAGATAAATATTAACCAACTTCAACATTTATTTGTTTATGGTTGCAAGAAGAGCAAGAATGCAAGAGCATCTGTGTATGGAAATATGGTGACTGAAAGAGCCATTGATATCTTTTTAGTACTTTGAACTTTTCAAATAAAAGGTACTATAAATATTCTTGTATCGATTCATGTTCCCTTGAGGCAAATGTTACATTCAGAATTCTGTATTGCTCCATTTGACATTTTGTAAACATCTGTTTAAAGTAAACATTTGCTTCTACAAAGTGAAGAGCAAATAGAAAGCCAAAAGTACACTGCTAGGCCACAAAATGGGGCACAACTGTAGTCTATGACCAAAATGATACATAACATAGCATATGACTGCTACTTTCTTACAATAACCTTCAAGTAGCTGTGGTTAGGTCAACTAATTTATTTATCATTGAATAAATAATCATCATTGTCTAGAAAGCACTGTAAAGAACCTTTCAACTCTTATATTTTTAAAAGTTTTAATCTTAAAATTTGCATAATGAATAATACTTTAAAGATTAATTTTGGTGCAAGAAAATCCTTTTTAACCGTGCTTATCTCTAATGGAATGAAAATTAATAGATTTCTAGAACTCCCACTGTGTGTCACGAGAACATGGAATGTGTGGTCTGCTCTCAAGACATTGACAGCCTTGGAGTGAGAACTAGGTGCCCAAGTAATGACTTGGTGGGAGCTTTAGGCCTTCCTCATAAAGGTCATCGACCCTTCCCACACACCCAAACTATCTTATGTAAACATGCAGTCTATTAAAAACCAGTGTGATCGTTATTAAAAATCAATGTTAAGACAAATAGCCCAGTGCCTCCCTTTCAAAGTAATTTTTATATCCCTACTACAACCTCTTTTTTTTCATTCAACCAACAAATACCTATTATGCTTTTATTAGGTAGATGATAACTGTCAAACACTTTTGAAATGGCATTTCCTTGAACTTATGATTTTGTTCTGTAAAATATATATAACATCAAATTTTCCATTTTAACCACTTTCTAGTGACAATTCAGCAGCTTAAATTAAGTATTATTCACATGGTTGGACAACTATCATCACTGTTCACCTCCAGAACTGTTTGGTCATCCCAAACTAAAACACTGTGTATACTCATTAAATAGCGTCTCTTCATTACTCTCTCTCCTGACCCGGCACCATTCTACTTCCTGTCTCTATGGATGTGACTGTTCTGGGTACCTCATATACATGGAATCACATAATTGTTCTCTAGAGGCTGGCTTGTTTTATTTAGCATAATATCTCCAAGATTCATCCATGTTGTAGAATGTATCCAAATTTTAGAGCTTTTTTAAGGCTGGCATAATAGTCTCCAACCTCTTTTATATGGAAAGTAAATATAAAAAGCAGGGATTTTTTTTTAACATGTAGTTGTACAGGGGTGTTTCATTGTGACATTTGCACATGTGCTTATAATGTATCTTAATTAGATTTACCCCCTCCATCATTCTTCCTCATCCCCCTTCTCCCCTTCTTAGAACAATTTCAAGCTTTCATTGTTCAGTTTTTGTACACATAGCAAAGTACACCCACCATATTACCCCTCCTTCATCCTCTCCTTTTGCCTTCCCCTCTGGTACCTTTCCCCAGACAGGACCCATTTTATCCTCCTGTTCTTCGTCTTTTTAAGTGTATATTGATTGTTCAAGGGGGCTTTGCCTTGGTATTTCAGACATGTGTGTATCACACTTTACTCAGATTAACCCCCTCTATTATTTGCTCTTTCTCTATCGCTCTGCTTCCCTGTTATTCAACAGCTTACAATGTATTTTGTTATACTATCTTCATACACAGATGCAATGTATTTCAGTATTATTCACTCTCTATCATTCTCTTTTTCCTCTTCTGCCTGTCAGTAGTCCCCTCAGTCGACACACAATTTCAATCATATATTTATATGTATATACATATACATATATATATATATATATAGAGAGAGAGATTAATGATCATGTATGTATTTATGTATACATTTATCTTTCAGATCTTTCAGGTCTAGCTTCCACATATGAAGGAAAACTTGTACTCTTTGTCCTTCTGAGCCTAGTTTACTTAGCATAACATGATGATCTCAAGTTTCATCCATTTACCAGCCTACAACATAATTTCATTCTTTATGGCTTAGTAATATCCCATTGTGTACATATATCATATTTTCTTAATTCATTCATTTGCTGCAGGGCATCTGAGCTGTTTCCAAAGCTTGGCTATTGTGAACAGTGCTGTGGTATACATGGGTGGTTCTTTCATATCCTGGCTTATATTCCTTCAGGTGTATAACCAGGAGTGGTATTGCTGGATCATGTGGTAGATTTATTTTTAGTTTCTTAGGGACTTCCATACTTCTTTCCACAGTAGTTGCACTAATTTACATTTCCACCAACAGTGTATAAGGATTCCTTCCCCCACACAAACACCCTAGTCAACTTTTGTTGTTTGTGTTGTTGATGACAGCCACTCTGACAGGAGTGAGGTAAAATCTCAGTTTCGTTTTGATTTGCATTTCCTGTGCGGCCAAAGGTTTGGGGCATTTCTTCCTATATTTATTTGCCATTTGAGAATTTATTGGCTTTTGAGAATTGTTCAGTTTATTTGCCCATTTATTCAGTGGGTTGCCGATTCTTTGCAGGGTTAGTTTTGTTGAGCTCCAAAACCAGTGAAGTTTTGATCTAGAACAGAACATAGAAATCAATCTTGTTCATCCTTTTTGTTCTTTTCCTTTTCTCCACTTACAAAAATGAAGCGAACAAGTCCCTCCAAGTCTGAGTCTTGTAGCTGAGTAATATGCTTATCTGACAAAGGGCAAAGGAGGGCCTTAGAATCACCTGTATCATGGCCTACCAAGGGCTTTTCGACACACACCTGAGTGGTTTATCTAGACAATAAAAGGCAAGTGTTACATGAGTTGGTACTGCCAATAAATGAGAGAACTCAGGAGGAATGATAAATTGACCTAGAAATCTTCCTTAATGACCAAGAAATGTTACATCTAAAGAGAAGTATTCAAAATAGACTTGAGGATTCTGGTGAACAATGGTCAAAACTATGAATAATACTCTACTGGAAAACTTCTTTCTATGAGGCTCTTGTCTCTGTTTCTGCCCTGAGCTATGCACTAAATTCATATTTTCTATATTCACATTTTTAAAAATATTTCTTTCCTGTAAGTTAAGATAGTTACACTGATGTTACTGTTATTTTTTATGTTGTGTCTAATTTCAAGTTTCATGTGTGACACCACAGTTGTTCTAAAAAGATTTCTTAGCATTCAAAAGTTTAAGCATATAGTTGAGAGAAAAAATCCAAATGAATCAAGTTTCTATGTGGAAAATATGCCTAAGTATGGAAAACTAATAGTTTAAAAGTATTTCTAAATGGGATACATTCATAATGTTCAAATGAATTCTGGGATGCCTTTGAAATACCTCCTTTACCTATGCTAATATAGAATAGTTATTATATAAATCAATATGTGTGTTTCTTCCCCCTCCCCCTGCATTTAATTTTTGTTACAAAAGGCAATAATAGATTGCTGGAGTTATGGCTCAAAAGGTAGAGCACCTGCCTCACAAGCAAGAAGCCCTGAGTTCAAACCCCAGTACCACCAAAAGGCAATATATGTTGATTCAGCTGAATGGGCAAGGCTGTCTTTCTAGTTGCAATAATCATAGGAGCCCCTGTTCTGCTCCTAATTACCAGAAAGGGACAGACAGAGCTGATTCACTGTGGTACCGGTGTTCCCTTAATTGCTGGAGTAAAGCCAACTGAAGGATGTTTTCTCAACCCAGAGCTACTGAATCTGTCTCAAGGGAAAAGTCCCAAACTCTATATTTTTAACATGTCCCAATTAATACTTGTTCTTGCTTGCTTGGAAAACACTGCTTTAGCACAGGCTCCCATTTACAAGCTACCAGAATAACATCTGAGAACAGTGGTTCTCTTTGTGCCCAGTTGCTTTTAGCAGCATCACTGAGCAAAAATGTGGGCTAATGTGGTCCGTTGGTAAGCCCAACAGAGCTAGGGTGAGTTAGACTAGCAGCATATTAATGGTGGGTATGTCACCACTATTTGAGGATTAGGGATGATGGAGTAAGAAATGTTAAGAGTTAAATAGATGGAAGAATATATCCCATATTTAATGCCTTTTCTAACAAAATCAAATTAACTTGCTATTTTGGGCAATTTAATTAACTAAATTAATCTTGTTAAAGATAGGTCACCTCCAAATGAGATAGTATAATTTCAGGTTCAGTTCAGTTACTAGTCCTCCAGATAGAGCTATGGTTTGTTTTTACAAATGAATACACAATGTATGTAGACTTTTCTATAAACAAGTATGGGCTTGTGTACCTAACAGTAGCTGGGTAGTGATGATAAAACTCAACCACAGTAAACACTATGACAAGGGTAAATTCTTTATTTATAAAAGTAAGAGGAAATTCATAAGCCAACATTTATTGAATGCCTCTGAAGTGAGTGCTAAGAGTTATAAGAAATTATAAGAAACCACATATGTTTAAATCTCTTTCCAGATAGAACATAGCCAAGTAAACAAATGTATAGTGTGTTAAAAGAAAGAGAGAAAGAAAAGAAAGAAAGAGGAAGGGAAGGGAAAAGAACAGGGGGAGGGAAGGAGTAAGGAAGGAAGGAGGGAAGGAAAAAAAGAAGGAAGGAAGGTAGGAAGGAAGGAAGTGATGAAGGACATCACCAGCAGGTGAACTGATTCTTCTCCTTCCACACATGCATGAAACACACACACACACACACACACACACACACACACACACACATATGCTTGTATTGAATTAGACACACATACATGGGAGTATAGAATTTCTCCATGTATAGATTAACAAATTTATTCAAAGTCAACCCACTCAGGCAGATAACCATCACCTAGGTGCAGAACATTACTAGTCCTATAAGCCCCCTTCACATCACCCTGTTAGCAACCCCTCCTATTCTTCAAAGGTAGCCACCATTGTGATTTCTAACACCATAAGTTAATTTTGCCTGTTTTTGAGGTTGGAATAAATTAAATTGCACAATATATATCTTTAGAGTCTTCACTTACTTCACCTGACAATGCTTTTGTGGAAGCATCCATGTGTTGTCTTTTGTGTTATTCATTTTCTTTGCTCTATGGTATTTTATCATAGGAATATGCTAGTTTATTTCATTTCATTGATGGTTACTTGGGTTATTACAAGTATATATTATTATGAATAATGATGCTCATAAATACTCTTGAACATGTCTTTTAGTCCATATGTGCATAGATTTCTGTTAGGTATATGTGTACAAGAGAAATTGCTAGAAAATAGATTATGCTTACATTCAACAAAGTACAATGCTTTTCCAAAATGGCTATGCCAGTTTTATTCATGGTCAGCACTGCATAAGCGTTCCCATTGTTTCATCTCTTCACCCAAACTTGGAAATTTTAATCTATTTACTTATGTGGTAGTACTGGGGTTTAAAACTCAGATCTTCACACTTGCTGGCAGGTGCGCTAACACTTGAGCCAGTCTGTCAGCCTTTTTTGTGTTGGGTGTTTTTGAGATCAGGTCTCACACACTCTTTGCCTGGCTGACTTTGAACCATGACCATCCTGATCTCTGCCCTCCTGAGTAGCTAAAATTATAGGTATGAGCCACTGGTGCCTGACTGGTCTAATTAATTTTAAGTATTCCACTGGCTATATATTGGTATGAGATTTTAAGTTTGCATTTTTCTGATTACTAATAAGGAAGACTACCTTTTCATATGCTTGTTAACCATTTGGATATCCTGTTTTACACAGTACTCATTCAAGTTTCTTGCACTTGAACTAGCAAGAGGAAAGCCTGTGAACCAGGAGGAGCAGCTTGAATGAATTCATTGAATTCCTAGAGCATGACATGGTGGGAAAAGGATGGAAAGGCACAAATCAGCTACTAAGAGGTACAACTGTGAAGTGGTGACAGTACTACCACCCAGATCGAAGTAAAAATAGCATGAACAGGCAGTCCCATACTATAATACTACTGGTTTCTGAGAAATGTGCAACAAATATCTAAAAGTTGATCAAAGCTTACACTTTGGAAGAACAGCTTAGTTTCAAATTAACTAAAAGGTAGTAGTATTGCAAATTCCTGGTAATGCTGGTAGTCCACTTTCTCTCTGGCCCAGGTATTCGGGTGGGCAATTGAGCATCTCCTAGGGCTGTCTTTAGGTTGCTGCTAACAAGCTATACAACAAATGAAGCCCCACTCTTGGCTTTTTAGCCAGGACAGCCTCCAACCTTTACTCCCTGTGGCAGCCTTATAAGTATAAAACAAAGATGAGGTTGAATGCAGTCTGCTTCCCTAAAACAGCATGTGAGCGGAGTTAGAGACTTGGCCACATCTTAGCATGTGTCTACTAGGGAGACTCTTGGACAGTTTAACCTGCTTGAGAGAGATCATGATGAACACCTTTCTGTGAAACACTCAGGTACATCATGGAAGCCAGGCCTTCCCACCCACCATAGCCATAGCACAATGGCTTCAAATTGCCATTCTTCAAAAGATGAGTGAAGACTGAATTCAATATATGGTGTGTGTGTGTGTGTGTGTGTGTGTGTGTGTGTGTGTGTGTGTAGGAGGTGGAGTCAGTGTGTAATGGGCAGAAATGTGGGCTCTGTAGAAGTGTTGGATTATTTGTTGGAAGAAGAGAATGTCAACAGAGATGCTTTGACTCACTTGCCAGTCACTAGAGCATAATCTGTTTGGTTGAGAGCCCTTGTCTGAGTCCTTACTACTGTCACTGAGGACAACAAAAGGATATGGCCAGCTTCTGGTACAGCCTGCTCTTCACACAAGAGCAGACTCCCCGGGCCCTGGAACCCTCATGAAATCTCCTGACAAATACTCTTCTTAACAGAAGAATGGCTCTCACAAGTCACTCATCCTTAGCTGCTACACTGTGAATCCAGAGTTGTCTCACAGCGTTTCCACCCAGATGCCCAGAAACTGAAGCAATCGGATCTGGCCCACATAAAGGAACTTTATTCTGGGTTATTCAGAGAATCACAAGTAGTTCCCAGGCTTTTCGATTTAATGAACTAGTAAAATTTCAGAAAAAGTTTCAATGGCCCATATAAACTTGTTAACCTCTTACTTTCTCAAGTAAGGACATGCAACTATGTTTCTATGAGGTTGTATTTAATAGTCATAGCTGCCACTTGCTATCTACTATGTGCAAGACTCGGTGCTAGGAGCTTTTCCAAAGATACCTTGATTGATCTTTATTATCTTCATATTACAGATGAGGAAAGGCTCAGAGAGGCTAAATTTCCTGATGCCATACAGCTAGGTAGTAGCAGAGGAGCCCAGGTCTATTTGATTCCAAATCCCATGTCTTTCACACTATATTGTTTATTGTCTCTTAAATATGTGTAAACTATTCAGATATGATTTTTTTAATTTTCTTTTTTTCAAAGTGAGGATTGAACCCTAGCATGAACACATGCTAGGTAAGTACTCTACAACTGAGCTACACCACTAGCCCCAGATATGTTTTTAATCCTGTTGTTCTAGATAGAATGGCTAGAAATTAAAGTTAAGTGTTTTCTGTATAGAAAGGCTTGGGGTTTTTCCTGACCTAGCTCTCTCTCTCTTTTTTTTTTAATATTTATCCAGTAAGATTTGACAATTGCACAAAAGCCAGAGGGAGACTAATTCTACCTGACATTGTGACACAATAGGTTTACAGTTAGTCTGAAATGATGAGAAATGAAACTTCTTTAAGCCATTTTGCTAAAATATGGCTCAGATCATAACAAAACAAAGTGTTGCTACAAAACAAGGTTTATGAGAGGTTATTTTAGTACTCACTGCATCGCTAATGATTTGGCTGTTAGAGGAGCTCCTAGCAGGAAAGTTTGCTTCAGAAAATTAAACTTAGTGACCATACAAGTAGGGAAGACAACTCTGTCCCATTTTTACTGGGTGGCCAGAAAACAAAAGACAAAGGGATGGATTGTGTTTGCATTTCTGAGATCACCAAGGTCTCTCTTGCAGGAGAGATGTTAGGGGCTGGATGTGTTTCTCTGACATTCAGACATTGAAGCCCCCAGTATTTCAGAATATGACTGTACAGTCAGCTGCCTATATTCACAAGTCCTACAGTTGGTTGAACTAAGCAACTGTGGATGGAAAATTCTTGAAAAAATATTGTCCCTATATTGGACAACTTTTTTACTGTCACCATTTCCCAAGCAATATTTTATAACAACAATTTATATAACATATATACTGAGTTAGGAATTATAAGTAATACAGAGATGATTTAAAATCTACAGGAGGATGTGCATAAATTACATGCAAATACTACACCATTTTATGTGAGAGCATTCACATATTTTGAGGATCCTGGAACCAATCTCCCAAGGATTCCAAGAAATGACTATCTGGAGAAAGGACCCTTAAAGGTCACATGAGGTCATATGGTGGGTCCTTTTCCAGCCTGATTGGGGTCCTTATAAAAAGCAGAGACACCAGAAATTCATGCCCATGGAGGAAAGGCCAAGTGAGCACACAGTGAGAAGGGGCTGCCAGCCTCTAGAATGGTAACAAGATAAATTTCTGTTCTTTAGGCCACCAGTCTTAAATCACAACCTAATACAAGAAGGTATTAGGCATGAGTAGAGCTTCTCTTCAGCCCCCCAGCTGATACCATGAGGCTGGCTAAGAGAGACATCAGTGAATACTCGTGTACCCCATCTCAGTTGCTGAGAGACCCTCACTGGTTCTGCCCTATTGTTCTGTGACTGCCACTGGCTGTGAGCTCTGTAGCAAGTGCATTGGTAGTGGGTTCACCTTTTAGGATGTGGCTGTGAACTTCACCCTGGAGGAATGAGTTTTGTTGGATCCTTCCCAGAAGAATCTCAACAGAGATGTGATGCTGGAAGCTTTTAAGAAGCTGTCCCCTAAATAAAATGAGAACATAAGAATGTGGAAAACAAGTACAAAACACTAGAGAGAAATCCTAGAAGTCATGTGATAGAATCTATGATTATAAAGAAAGTAGCCAATGTGAGGAAGCTTCAGCCAGATTCCAGATCATATTGTGAAGAAGAAAACTCATGGAATAAAACCTGGTCAACCTGGTGTGTGCACAGCAGTGGCCACTGGTCATTCATTCTTTAAGAAGCACATTCCATCTGATCACATTTGATTCTATGAATCAAAGGAAATGGATAGAAACACCATGAATGTAAAAAATGTGAAAAAGTCTTGACTTAGTCCCCTTCAAAAGCATGAAAGAGAGCACACTGGAGAGCAATCCTCTGAATGTAAGCAATCTGGGAAAACGTTCAGGAGTTCCAGGTCCATTCAGTTATGTGAAAAAACTCACACTGGAGAGAAACCCTATGAAGGTGAACAACGTGGAAAAATGTTCACTTATCCCAACAGTATTCGAAGGCACAGGGTACTGCCCAGTGGAGACTGGCCTTACGAATGTAAAGCATGTGGGAAGGGCTTTCTTCATCCCTATTGCCTTTGAAATTATGAAGCACCTCATACTGAAGAGAAACCTGGTGAATGCGAACAATATGATTCATCATCTTTAAATACTTAGAATCCATTCAAAATCACACAGCTCCCACTGGAGAGGACCTTGGGAAGGAAGGAGGAAAGCCCTCAGTTCTAGTTACTTTTGAAATCATGTGAGAATACATATGAGAGAGAAGACCAAGTGCCAGCTAGTTCTGAAATGAGGGCTGTAAGTGTGAAAGATGAATAACAGATGTGTAAATTGGCTCTTAAAATCATCTGAAAGATAGTTTCCATGTAGAGTTGAAAAAATTCTGTATTGGAGTCTTGATCTTCCTATAGATTATCTTAAGTATTCTATTGAGTGAGTATAGATGGAGAAAGATAAGGAAGCAGCATACAGAAAACCAGTTTGATGCTTTGATTTACTTAGAGGAAATGGTCTGCTTAGTCAAAAATAGTAGGCCATCTGTGCAAATTAATTAGAAAGTTATTGGAATTTGTTTGATTTTTTTTTTTTTTTTGAGACACGGTCTTGCTCACTGTTGTCCAGGTTGGCTTTAAACTCCGGGGCTCAAGTGGTTCTCCTGCCCCAGCCTTTGAAGTAGCTGGGAATACAGGCATATGCCAGCTATTTCAGTAAAAAGTCTTATATGTAGGCTGTGGAAAACTTTTTTTAAAAATTTTTTTAGAGAGAACTGGGGTGCTAGAGAGAGGGAAATAGCTGGAAAAGTGTGGGTTGGTCAGCATGTTTGGAGAAAGTGTAGTCTTAACTGAAACTGCCCAGTTCTACCTGGAGTTTGACAGAATACAACGATCCCTCCAGTCAGAGCAGAGTAATTAAACTTGAACTTTGGGATGACTTTGGTACTGAAAAACCCAATTACCAGGTTACGAATTTCTATAATCTGTACACCTGCTAATTACAGGGCTGTGGCTCACAGCTGAAAGGTCTTCACTATTGGTTGAGTTGCTGTGCTCGCCAAGCAGCACCTGCTCAGGTGGGGAGAATAATCATTACTGAGGAAGTAAAGGTCAAATCTGAAGAGGAGGAACTCCAGATTCCTGACGGTAGCCGTAAAGAAACTTATCAGGGGTTATTCAAGAGTGTGGCTGGTACAGTGTTTCTTTTCAGAAATATTAATTGATTTATAGACGATACTGATATTGTTTATCTTGGAAGCTTTCAAAAGTGGACTCCTTAACATCTTCATGCTGCTTTTAAGATAAAAAGCTATTTAGATACTGTTGGTTCCCTGATCCTTTTCCCTTTGCTGATAATGACTGCAGAACATTTACTAAGAATCAAAATTGTGTTTACTGAATTAGTTGTCTGGAGGTGCATGTGTTATGGTGGGGATATGTACTGTTCTGTGTATTTATAAATTATAATCTGTAGCAAGTATATGTCATATATGCCATAAATGCCTTGTAAGTCAAAGTACTATAAGCCTTACTAATGCAACTTTTATTTATTTTTGATAATACTGAGGTTTGAACTCAGTACTCACTTGCTAGGCAGGCACTCTACCACTTGAGCCACTTCACCAACCCTGCAATTGTTTTTTGTAATGTATAGGTTCAAGACAAACTAAAGCAAATCTTTCAACATTTAATTCTTGAAAGAAAAGGTATTTGTGTAAGCAGGTGTTATTGTTTAAATTTTAACTATGGCTCTACCACCTGAAAGTCTTTTTATTATAAACATAAATATTTTGTTTGGACACTTGCCTTGAGTTAAGAATTCTTGTAAGTTAGTACTTAATTGCCCTCAGACATTTTAAAATGTCATTTTTACTATAAAAGTACTATATATTTACTGTAGAATATCTGGAAATTATAGGAAAGCCTAATTAAGCCACCCACAATTCCACTACTCAGTGATAACTACCATGAAAACATCTTTCTCTCACTCTCTCTGTATAAACACAAATTGTTATAATAGCATACTGTTATACTATATATGTCATTTTTCCACTTAATATTATAGGATTCATGTATTTCCAAATTGTGTTCTTCAAAAAATGAGTTTCCTGACCAGTTTTCTTACATTTTACCAATGTTTAAGAGCCTTTTCAAGTTTTTGCTACTACAAATAATTTTAATCCACCTTAAGCAGAAATAGTTTAACTCAACGCTGATCTCCTTAAAATAAGTTAAGGAAGGACTTGAATTACTGAAGAAAAGACAGTGTGGCATGTGTAGGGATCTTGATACACCTTTATCCTCCAGAAACCTGTATTTGCTGGTTCCCTAGCAGAGTGTCAGCAGCTGTTCCCCATGCTGCCTCCAAGGATGAATGTTCACAGTGAAAGAGGGTGTCTCATCGTTCTTTTCATTTTCCTTTTGTTACTCTTGAGGTTGGACATATTTTCTCTGGGTGGTTGACCCATAATCTTAAGGAGAATGTATTTTTTTTTAAGCAAACTTAAGATGAACCAGCTGTGACAATTCATCATTGACCCTGTTGCATGAGCATCTTCTACTTATACTAATTCTTGACCTCCTAAAGTCTATTCAGGAAACTTCTAATGAAGGAAACTGTCCAATATGATAATAAGGAGCCTGAGCATCTGGATGACCGATTCTGAGCTCTACCAGTTAGTCTTATGAAACCCTGAAGAAGTTACTTAACCTCCCGAAGCTTCGCTTTCTCTAACTGTAAAACAGGACAGATAATCCTTACAGGAGTTCTCACAATAATGACATAGGAGTTAGTCAAGCTTTCAGTCAGAGGCAGCTGCTATTAAAACAGAGAAGTGTTTCTGTCCTAATTGCAAGGTAGGCCCAATAGATATGGCAAGGCATGACATATCACACTCTTAGAAGGCAGAACTTTTTAAGTGCCAACAAATAGCATGTTTCACTTCATATTATTATTTAACTTTTCTTGGTAGAGGAGCCCAAATTAGTGGGCTTTTTTAATTTATTTTTTTAGTGGTGTGTGGGGATGTTGGCTGGAAATGGCTTGTGCTGCTAGGACAAAAGCAGCCTCTGAGCCTTGCAGGATTGAGTGCTTGCTACCTTGCTACTTAGTACTTAAGAAAGTTGTCCTGGTACTGATAGCATAGATCTTCCCACAGGGTTGAAGAGAGAGCTCTGCTTAAGCCCCTGCTGCTATGCCTATGTGATCATTCTAAAGTCATTGCAAAAATCTGGCTTTCCTTTAACACTGTGCTGTGGATACTGTAAATACAACGTTGATTCTTATTTCAAGATTTTTCTTTCCCTGGTAGTTCAGTTCTTTGGATTTTTAAAAAGTGCAATTATTGTTTTTTGGTTTTTTTTTTTTTTTTTCCAGGCTTCTTCTAAAAGTAAGTCTCAGATCAGCCAGCCAGGCTGGCTGACCAGGTGGACTGCCAGATGGGCTGTTAGCAGTGCGAGAGGCACCCTGACATCATGCTCTGAACTACTTTCTCTTTCACATTCTTGTACTTTTCCAGCTGAAGGCCTGGCAAGTGGGTGCCAGTGTGACCAGCAATTGCTGCTGACAGACAAGAGAGGGTCAGCAATGTCAGAGGTCCTGCGGGAGCTGCTCCGAGTGTCTGAGAAAGCTGCCAACATCGCCCGGGCATGCAGACAGCAGGAAGCGCTCTTCCAGCTGCTCATCGAGGAAAAGAAAGGAGGAGAAAAGAACAAGAAGTTTGCAGTTGACTTCAAGACCCTGGCCGATGTACTGGTACAGGAAGTTATAAAACAGAATATGGAGAGCAAGGTAAGAAAGGTCACAGCCAGGGCAACTGAAGTATTTGCCTCTGTGGCTTCTTTCCTCCATAGAATAGCACATCTTTTAGTTCCCTGCAAGTACTAGAGCCTTGCAGTCAAGTTAACACCTGGGGGGTTCCCCCTCACTCTGATTATAATATTAATAAGATGTTTATTACAGAAAATCTTTAAAGTATAGAAAAGTAAACAAGAAAATAAGAATTACAATTCTAACACCTAGAGGTAAACATTGTGTATAAAATTTTTCATGTATTGATGAATTTCTTCTGGATAAATTATATGTTGTTCTCTGAACACAAGCAAAATTAAGAATCTTCTTGATCCTACCACTTGAGAAAAATACACCTATGTTTTGCTAAATGTTGTGAGAATGTTAACTTCCGTGTGTGTGTGTGTGTGTGTGTGTGTGCAATCTGTAGCATTTATTTCAACAGAAACAAGAACACACTGTTTGGCGGCCTTTTTTACCTTGGTATGTTTCCTTGATAGAGTGAGTTTCAACCTTTGACCTTAATCTTTTGTCTAATTTTGCCTTGGTTATGGGCTTGTAATTGAACAAATTATCCCTTTATTCCTCTAGAAAAACATGTCATAACTGAAAATGGCTGATTCTAAGTATCTTGAGTTGACTAGAGCAAGAAACAGTATCCATAAGTGATAGTAATAATTGTAAACATTTATAAATGCTTACCATGTGCCAGGCACTGTCCTAAGGGTCTTAAAAATATTAAGTTATTTATCTAACAATTTATGAGGTAAGAGCTATTATTCCAATATAATAGATGAAAAAGGTATGGCACAGATAGCTTAAGAGACTTGCCTAAAGATGCACAGCAAATAAATGGCAGGATAGGTTTTGAACATAGGCATACTAGCTCAAGTCTGGTTTCTTTATAATTCTGTAATTCCCTTTTAAATGATAAAGTAATTTTTTTTTTACTTTTGGGAGAATCAAACTTTATGACAGAACATGTAAAATACTGGAATATTTTATGAGATTTTTTTTTAAATTTGGGGAAATATTTAGAACATTTAAGTGAAATCTTGACTATAGATGGGAGAAGGGAATAAATGACCTCATGAAATTTCTCATGCCTTATAACAACTAAATACACTAAATAAAGCAAGTTTGTTTCTGCTTATTACTGATGGAGATAACTGAGTCTGAAGGGTGCTTAGGCAACTTGTTTAGATATGTATCAATGTTAATTTTTATGGGCTAATATTTGCTTCAAAGCATACTCTCAGGCAATTGTTCATTCATGAAAGTAAATCCCAGAATATATGAACAAATAAATACCTCCATTTAGGTCATACAAAACATTTTTATTTAATGACCCCTATGCCATGTAATCCCAGAAATAGCTCTTTAAGCCAGTTGGGGAAGCTGCACTTCTGCCATTGATGAATGGACTACTTGCAGCCCTTGTTGGTTTGTACTGTCTTGTAAAAGAGAAAAAAAAAAAAGTGGTTGTGGCATTATTAAAACTTTTGGCCACCTACAGATAACTGAGTTCAAGTATTTGAAGCACTTCCTTGCTTTTGTTCCCTGGGACCATCATATTATAATTTGGTACATATTTTGAGAAAAATTATCCTTGCCCCTGAGGGTCAGAAGCAAAATGAATCTGAAAGACTCCATATCACATAGAGATAAGACTCTCATCTGGCTCCATTTATTCACTCTTTATTGGAGCATAAATCATTTGCCAATAAAATATTTTTTTCTATATCATCTTCCTGACTTGAAAGCTAATAGTACTTCTAACAGGTGCAGAACCACCTGCACCTGTTATTTACCTGAAAATAAAAACAAGATCTACTGTTATCTTCTCATCTCTGTTTAGTCTCAGGCCATAAATCTAGGTATTTAATATTTACTTGAATAAGCTACTGTGATGCTGTTTAAGAGCAATGGTTAAAACCTCTCTACCATGGTTCTACCATGATTTAAACTTTCTAGAGGGGCAAAGGAACAGGAAAACACTAAGCACTGAATCAAGCTGACTTTATTTTTTTTCATACTTGAGTTGGTTTCTAGAATTGGAAATTTCTGAATTTCAGATCTAATTGTGCTACTTAATTGAAATATAAAATGTCAATCTGTTCAAAATTGAAAATGTGGGTTTTGTTGTTGTTTTTGTTTTTTGTCATACTCTGAATCATTCAGTTTCCAGGCTTGGGAAAAAAAATTTTTGGAGAAGAATCCAATGAGTTTACTAATGATTTGGGTAAGTATGAGAATCTTAACGTGTCTTTGTAACATAATTATCATATGGTATTCTAATCTCCAACTTCATGAAAAAAAAACAATGTTTGGAAGCCTTTCAGTGTAAACAACATAATATATGTGAATGCTGAGCTTCATTCAGGCTTTACCTCAGAATATCATGCCATTTAAGTTAGAAGAAGGAAAGGAAAGGGGGAGAGGGAGAGAGAATCAGCCTCTTGGAATAAGTTAGCAAGTCCACACATTACTTTAAATAGAAATCTAGCATTTTAATAGTTTATGACAGACCATTTGGGAAAACTGCATGACCTTTTGGGCATGTAATGGAGGTTATTGATGCCTCCAAAAGATGCACATCTACACAGTTGTGTATTTTCAGGTCCTAGATGTTAATACCTTTATGGATCCCTGGGGGACTGCATGGCCGGTGGCTAGGAAAGTAGAAGAGGACCTGGTGCTGAAATGTTGCATGATCTTGAGCCAATCACCTCATTTCTCAGGGTCTCAGAACCTTTGTATAAGGTTCTTGGACTAATGAAAGGTTTCATTTAGTACCAGGTTTTTTGTTTATTTTTTTGTTTGTTTGATGTGGGGTCTTGCTGTGTTGCCAGGCTAGTCTTGATCTCTTGGGCTCAAGTTATCCTCCTACCTCAGCCTCCAGAGTTGGGACTACAGGCATGGACACCCATCTAGCACAAAGTTTTTAGTCTTACTTGGTTTCCTGTGGACAGATTATTCATTGGATCTCCATGATCTCTAGTATTATAGGGGAACATCACAATCTGACTTTTTTTGTTTGCCTAATGGTAGAAGACTTACAATAGTGAATCTTAAACACTGATCATGTGACAAAGTTCACATTTACCAAGAAAATCCCCACAAATTTCTGGATAAACTCTGAAAATATTTTAGCCTCTTTCACAGGCTATGTATTGTCATATGCACTTAGTTCTATGACACTCAGTAGGAAGAAAGAGAAATCTCAAACTTCTGAAGCTGAAGATGGGGTGTATATGATTGAAGTACTTCATGTGCATATATGAAAATAGAATAATGAAACCCACTTGAAATTGTTTACAAAAGAGGGAATAAGAGAGTAATGGGGTGACTTTGACCAAAGTACACTATATGTGTGTATAAAAATATCGTAATGAAACGCTTTTGTATAATATGCCAATAAAAAAGAGAAATTAAAAAACTTCTGAAGGTTAAAAATAATTCCTGTGATTAACTCACAAGAAATCCTCTTTTAAAATCCTACAGTTGACTACTTCATTAGTAGTTATTTTAATACTTCATTTATCCCTAACTATAGGGGCAAAAAGCATTCCACATTCAGTGTCCTATTGTTGAAAGGGTAGAAAAACAAGGAGAGGGAAGAGAAGAAGCTGTGGTTGGTGATGTAGGCAGGTCCAGATCACGAGCAGGAGTTTGATTTCCCTCTCATGTGAATGATCCTATGACTTCCAGCAGTTCCAGAGTAGTGCTCAGTGTGTGACAGTTACTACTATTATGATTCCCCAACTTTAACAATCTAGTTTAATTCAAATTTAACTTGAGTAAATTTAAATGACTGTTTCTTACGGGTTCAGAATCATTATTGTGGACTGGGATGTACCTCAGTGGTAGAACACTTGCCTGGCATGGTTGGGCCCTGGGTTTGATCCCCAGCTCCACAAACACATACACTAGGGTCTTATTGTAAGAGATTCATACTGTGCTTCCCAAACTTTACTGACCCAGACCCTCACCTCGGGATCTTGTCGCAGTTCAGTGGGTCTGTGTGGGGCCTGAGATTCTGATGAGCTTCCAGGTGATGTATCTACACCTGGTTCCAAGACCTGATGTCTTGGAACTGACAGGGTGGCTAGGAACATGTGTCTAAACACTTAAAAATCCCTGAAGTTCCATGTTCCCTTCACTTTCAAAGAGGTTTTTCCATCTATTACTGTCACTTATTATTACTAATTTCCCAGCCATTTCTGTCTGGAGGCTGGAAACCAGATTAACCAGGCATCTAAGATGCATGTTTAAAGTGACAGAAAGGCACCTGGACTTGATAACTGGCTTTGTTTGGAGAAGCAGTGTGACGACTTTCTATGTGCATCATTTTGAATCACATTGTTTTACTACATTTAAAGATTAGTATACTTCATCTTCTGTTTATGTTCAGAAATAGTTAAAAGCAGTATCGTAGTTGGAAGTAGAAGCACTCTGGCATGCTGATAAAAATTCCTGTTTTCAATAACATTCAGACATGAACAGGGTGACTCATGTATATTAAAGTCAAAAAAGCAAAAACAAAAATTATTAGAGATTTGGGGATTGTTTTAACTCATATATGGGCCCCCTGAAACTGAACACAAAATTATATAAAAATTGATATAGCAGGGAGCAGTTCTTTTGATTCCTGGAACCCACCTCTGTGTTGTTTGGTTTTGTTTTTCATTTTTTGGCAGTACTGGGGTTTGAACTCAGGGCTTTGCCCTTGCAAAGCAGGTACTCTTCTGCTTAAGCCATGCCTCTAACCCTTTTTGCTCTGGTTATTTTGAAGATAGGGTCTTGCTTTCTTGCCCAGGCTGGCCTGGACTATGATCCTCTTATTTTATACTTCCAGCCATAGCTGGGATACCAGGGTTTTGCACCACAGCACCCAGCCATTGGTTGAGATGGGGGGGGGGGGTCTCTCAAATGTTTTTCCCAGACTAGGCTGGAACCACCATCCTTTGGATCTCAGCCTCGTAGGCAGCTAAGATTACAGGTGTGAGCCACTGACACTCTCTCTACTGATATTAAAGGCACGAGGCCACCCAGGATCTGCAACTTTGTGAAGCTGCTCAGGTGATTCTGGCAGTCAGCCAGGTTTAGGAACTGCTGGTCTGGGTGTATTGCCCTCACCTAATCTAAGTTCACAGCCTTTGTGGCTTCCTCCTCCCTTTTCTCTCCCCCTACCTAACTCCTCTGTTGTTCTTTCTCCACTGCAACTCTTGAAATGCAGTGATTTTAATGTCTTTATTCTAGGGGAAAAGATTACCATGGAACTGTGTCCAACAGAGGAAGAAACAGCAGAGCTTCTTAGCAAAGTCCTTAGTGGCAACAAGTTGGCATCTAAAGCTTTAGCCAAGGTTGTTCATCAGGATATTGCCTTTACTGACCCATCTCTGGATTCCATAGAGATCAACATTCCACAGGACATTTTGGGAATTTGGGTGGATCCCATAGGTAAGTATAAGAAGGTGTGTTTGCTGTTTACTTTTATTTGTTCTTGTTCATAATCCATTTTTATGGGGGTGGGGGCTTTGAAAACTAAAAATGATTGAGAGTATGGAGGTATAGATAGTAACACAGCCTGAAGTCAGCCTAGGCAAAAGCAGAAAGACTCTGTCTGGAAAAGAAGTAAAAATAAAAGGACTGAGGATTGTGGCTAAAGTGATAAGTGCTTGCTTTACAAGTACAACTCTGAGTTCAATTCCCAGTACCTCAAAAAAAAAAAGGAATGAGGTATATCCTGATATGTTGTGAGCTATGTTTATATATATGTAGATATGTATATGTTATAGCTATGTGCATATATACATTTGTACACATATCTATAACAGGTAAATGTATACACACACAAGCATACAGTAATATGAACTAGCTCATCTTTAAAAGATGTCAGGGACAGACTGGTAAATAAATGAGAACACGAAATGATAACAGTTAGGTCCAATTGAAAATACTGCTACTTGAAGAGCACTCAGCTCCAACGGATTGTTGCCATATGGGAGTACAGACCATATCTTCAGACTTTTAAAAAAAAGAAACCAAAGTCCAAGTTTTAAAGTTATAACTCTCAATTTTAACCAGTGGCTTGTTAAACAAGCCAACAACAAAAACATGGTACAGGTCAAGGAAAACACAGCTGAATGTCTCAGGAGCAGTCAGTTTCTGAGCCTGTCTAAAACTTACCATTTTTTTTTGTTTTTATTATACTAGAACCATAAACTACAACTCATTATTTTTAAAATGTAGCCCTTATCCTCAATGATGCTATTAATCCAAAGTCCTGGGTATTAATTTTTATGAAGTTTCTATCTCCTTTTTCATTTTTTCCCCACTTCTGTGGCATATTCCACTCAACACAACTGGACCATTCATTATGCTGATGAGGAAAACTCCCCGACCCTCTCCCTTTCTATAAACACATTAACACAATGTTACAAAAATGCCTTTAATCATCAGAGAAATGCATCCATTCAGCCAATCGATTATATATGGAAACTAAGAATGTTTGCCAATTTTTTTTTCTATGACTGGGGTTTGAACTCAGGGCTTCACACTTGCTAGGTAGGTGCCTCACTTAAGCTGCCCTCCTAAACCTCCCTAAATCTTTTATCGCTTCAGGGTAAACTAATAATGTCTGTTACAATTCCTGAGGAACAAGGACCTCCTGTCTCTTGGTTCTGCCTTGCATTGATTATGTTATCTAGCTTTCTGGATCTTTTGCCAGGCAGGCACATCCTTAATGCTTGTGATAACTTGCTGATCGTTGGCAGTCAGTTGCTGGCATATCCATCTCTTAGGGGAAACCTAGTTCCTCAGCCTCTTTTTCACAGGAACACCATTAATTTCTTCCTTTTGATGCCACCTTCATTGCCCTTTTCCTTCTTGTAAGTTGAGCAACCAAATAATAATAACAGGTAATTCCATCTTTGACAGATTTCTATTGTACTACTCCTCTAATTAGTAATGGCTCTAAAATATCCCCATCAGTT
The DNA here is from genome assembly GCF_047511655.1 of Castor canadensis. Taxonomy (NCBI): domain Eukaryota; kingdom Metazoa; phylum Chordata; class Mammalia; order Rodentia; family Castoridae; genus Castor; species Castor canadensis. The sequence goes on from NC_133389.1 coordinate 141,538,574, forward strand.
ATCCTGAGTTGTTAGCTTTCAAGTACTTTTGCTCATTATATGCAAGGTACTATCCCAAATGTCTCAGAACTTTAGCTATGTTCCTCTCCCTTCAAGAGTTCTCATATGAAACAGGTGCCAGGAGCACTGTAACTTCAAACTCACAGTCTTGGTTACATAGAGGCCCTATCTCCACCAAAAAAAAATTAAAAGTTCTCATAGTCTCTGGAAAATGAAACATAAACACTTAAGAGTGAAATATAAGAGGATAAATAACAATTCAATATAGGTGACATCTAAAAGTAAACCCCTTATTGGTTACCAAACTGGTAGAAGAGGGAAATTAGACAGGATGAAATTTATACATGTATTCACCATTATCTTCTAAATAATCTTTGCCTGAATCCCAACACATTTGCTTCATTTTTCAGATTCAACTTATCAGTATATTAAAGGTTCTGCTGATATTAAACCCAACCAAGGAATTTTCCCCAGTGGACTTCAGTGTGTCACCATTTTAATTGGTGTCTATGATATACAGACAGGGGTGCCACTGATGGGAGTCATCAACCAACCTTTTGTGTCACAAGATGCCAATACTCTCAGGTAAAGCTGAACATTTTGGGTATATTATAGTTTTTAGAACTTATGACCTGAGTTTTGCTTGTCAGGACCATCCCTGTACTAATGTACATTCTCATGGTTGGATACTGCATGTTTGAATTGAAGTTTTATTTTCATTGATAGATTTGGCACATTTTATTTGGGGACAAGTAGGTGCTGGTAGAAATTTTAAAGAAATACTATTTGGAGAAATCATGTCTTTATATTTGCAAAATAGCAGTCCTCTTGAGTTTCTAGCATTGACTCAAAACTAGATTGATAGAATGGTGCTAGCACTGTTTCCAATACACTTTGGACAAGATAGATATCATTACTTTATTGCCAGCTGAACTTTTATATAATTTTAAAAGAAATTCAAAACAAAATGTGAAAAGTATCCAATGAAAGGATTGATAGGTATGGTGAAGATTAGAACCTAACTGTGGGTTTCTGTCCCTATAAATGCTGTCAGCACCCCTGCCTTTTCTACTGCCTTCCTCCCCACCCTTTCCATGGACTCCTGAACAGAGCATGGAGGATGGTCAGGAACCCAGTTGTCTCTAATCCTTGGCCTGTGCTGAGGGTTGAATCCAGGGCATAGCAAAGTCTGAGTAGAAAACTGATTTTTCTTCAGTTTTTGAATTGAAATAGGTTGTATTTTTCCAGTTATATAGGACTATGTATTTTTATTGAATTTTTAGTTATTTTAGTTTAGAAGTCATAAGTTTCCAAATCTGGAATTTTGATATTTTTCCTTTACCCTTGCTTTTCCAAACTAAAAATGTGTTTTAATAATCTTTAAAGTCACTAAAGGTGTGGTGGTACACATCTATAATCCCTGCACTTGGGAGGCAGGGATTATATAAATTCATGACCAACCTGGGCTACTTAGGCAGACTCTGTCTCAAAACAAAGTCATTAAGAAATTCAGAAGAATTGAGACAGAATGCAGGCGTCCTCATGGATTGGTGGGCAAAGCATTGAGTGCTGTGGACTCTGGAGTGAGAGCACCTGAGTTTGAATGCAGATTCTACCACTGAGGAGCTGGTGTGCCTCAGCAAGCTATTTCCTTTCTCAAATCCTGTTTTCTCAGATATAAATAAAGTAAATCACCCAACATAGAGGCTAAGTTTAAGCATTAATGAATGAAAAGTGCTATTGTTGTTGCCAAAAATCGAGTCCATCTTTCTTGGTATGAGAAGCCAAAGTGGAAATAATAAGAGAATAAAAAGGATAACCAAATTATGACAAACTTGTTAGAAAGATTGTAAGAAGCAAGGAATGGTGGGCCATGCCTATAATCCCTACTTCTTGGGAGATGGAGATAGGAGAATCTTGAGTTTGAGGCCAACTCAGGAAAATTTAGCAAGACCCTCTCCCAAAAATGAAATAAACAAAAGAGATTGGGGTGTGGTTCAAGTGTCAGAGTGCTTGAGGCTTTCAGCATATCACAAAGATTGAGAGATTTGCAGATTGACTTATCTGGTCATCTTTTCTCCCATTAAATGTTAAATGCCAAAACCGGCAATGAAATTTTGCAGTGTTTCTGGAGGCCAGAAATCCCATACATACTTTAGTGTTGGCCTAGATTGATATGATAATGCAATAAAATTGAAAGCCTTCTTCCTGCAGCAACACAGCTGCTTGCATATGAGTAACTTTCAGAAATGAATTCGCCACTAGGTATTTCTAGGCATAGATGCATTAAAACTCATTATGTTTTGATGAACTGTACATTTTTTTCATATCATTAAGCTTGAAATCAACATAAATAATGAAAAGCAAATATTAAAATCACTTCCAACTAAAATTTTCCTTCTCCAGGTGGAAAGGACAGTGCTACTGGGGCCTTTCTTACCTGGGCACCAATATCCATTCCCTTCAGCTCGCCACCTCTAAAAGACATGACAGTGACGCACAGACTGAAAATGGCAGCTCTGAGGCGGAGTTCTCCCACCCCTTTTCAGCAGTCATTAGTACAAGTGAAAAGGAGACTATCAAAGCTGCCTTGTCATGTGTGTGTGGAGATGGCATATTCCCGGCTGCTGGAGCTGGTTACAAGAGCCTTTGTGTTGTCCAAGGCCTGGTTGACATTTACATCTTTTCAGAAGACACCACATTCAAGTGGGACTCTTGTGCTGCTCATGCCATACTGAGGGCCATGGGTGGGGGGATGGTAGACATGAAAGGATGCTTGGGAAGAAATCCAGAAATGGGGCTGGATTTGCCTCAGTTGCTGTACCACGTGGAAAATGAAGGTGCTGCTGGGGTGGATCGCTGGGCCAACAAGGGAGGACTAATAGCATACAGGTCCAGGAAGCGGCTGGAGACGTTCCTAAGCCTTCTCATCCAGAACCTTGCATCTTCAGAGACACAGACATAGGACCTGACGTCAACATACGATGTAACCCGAACTGAAACTGTTTCCCATTATCTCTATCTTTTGAAGATAGTTTTGTCCTATTGATGGTTAACATTCACCTTCCTCTTTGGAGGAGCATTTTTTTTCCATTATGTGTTCATAATGTTAATTTCAGTCAATGACATTCATACAACAATTAAGTTGGTATATGATATTCTTACAATAAATATTGTCCCATTAATGTTGCTTGAAAGACTTCAATAAAATATTGAAGAAAGAGGAAAAAGTCCCATTCAATTAGTAGAGTTACTCTAACCATCTAAGTTACAAAAGAAATGTTTCTGAAACACTAGGGAGACTCCAGCAGGGTTTTGTTTCTTGTCTTGAAGGGAGAATCTGCAGTTTTAGCTTGTGGAGGAACATTTAGAACTTGAATTTGCATAATGTAGCCAAGTTCATGCAATTTCAAGAGTATTTCTGTGTTTCTTATTTAAAAAAAAAAAGGAAAGGAAAGACAGACCACCGTGGGTTCCCTCCCACCTTTACAGAGTCAGGAAGGAAGTTAGAGAGAGGGATACACAGGAAGTTAGAGACAGGTATACACACAGGGAGGAGAGAGCAACACACACACACACACACACACACACACACAGACAGAGACAGAGAGAGGGACAAACACACAGACATGAAGACTGAGAAAGTTACATAGACACTCCATCCCTGTAGGAAAAGCAAAAAGAGATAGTATTCTGTAATTGTTGTGTATTTACTATACTTCACAAACCAGAGGTACGCTTAAGATATATACACCCTTGTGTGTACTACTGTCCCATACTAAATATTCTCTTAGAGGGACACAGACCACTTTTACTATTCTCTATAGCAGCCCTCTTGATCCCATAGTGCCAACTGGAGGTGTCAAACCTTCAGCTGTGACTTCTTTCTGACCTGCGCCCTCTGGGGGCCAACAGATGTTTCTGCATCATCCTCTTTTTCTACAATTATAAAATGCAAGAGGGCTGCTAAAGTCAAACTCCTTTCTTCTAACATCCCTAAACTAAAAACTTAATCAGCAAATAATATTTGTATATATTTATGCTATATACAACATGATGCTTTCCATGTATACACTGGAATGTCTACATCGAGCTAATTAACATGCATAATTAACATTTTGGGGGTGAGAACACTTAAAATCTTACTGTTAGCATTTTAAAGTATACAATGCATTGCTGTTAACTATAGTCCTCATGTTCTACAAGGAATCTTGAACTTATTCTTCTATGTAACTGAAATTTTGTATCCATATACCAATAACTCCCCAAGCCCTCCTGTATCTCAGGTCCTAGTAACCATTCTACTCTCTGCTTCTGAATTTGCCTTTTTTTAAAGATTCTATCTATAAGTGAAACTTCTGGGAAATTTTTCCGTGTTTGGGTCGTTTCACTTAATACAATGTCCTCTAGGCTTATCTAGGTTGTTAAAAATGATAGGATTCTCTTTCGTTTATAGCTGAATAGTATTCCATTTTGTATATATACCACATTTTCTTTCATCACTCCATCCATTGACGTACTCTTAAGTTGATTCTGCATCTTGACTATTGTGAATGAACATGTGAGCGCAGATGTCTCTGACATACAGGAAATTAGTGAAGTACCTTTTAGTATTTTGTTGCATGCAACAGATTCGGGGATTTCTTTAGTGATATCATTACACATTTTGAAAATCTACATTGGGCTCTGTGATTATTAGTCTTGTCATTGGCAGTCTAATCTTAAAGATTGCTTTGAAGATGATTCCATTTTTCACAGAACATTTTACAAATGAAAGTCCAGGACCCATATGTACCAGCATGGAGAAATAGAATATGGTTCCAAGAAAAAAGAGTGTGTGTTGTCAGTATGAACACTTTTAGAGTATGTAAATTATCAACAATATGCAATGAAAACAGTCATCTTCAATGAGATTTGAACACTTTTTCAATTTATTAGAAAGGAAAAGTAACCTGAAGAGAAGAGGAAATCAAATATATTCTGTAAAGATCTATTAAGTACAATCAGCCCTCCATATCCATGACTTTTGCATCCACAGATTTCAGCCAGCCTTTTGAAAATCTTCAAAATTATTTCATCTGTGCTGAAAATGTACAGACTTTTTCTTATCATTCCCTTGGCAATGCAGTTGAACCACCATTATGCAGTAAGTGATCTAGAGATGATTGAAAGTATATGAAGCACACGATTAAGTTCTATGCAGACACCATCTTATTCAAGGGACTTGAGCACCTGTAAAATCGGGGAGTCTGGGAGCCAATCCCCCTCCCATACTGAGGGCAACTGCACACTCATTGTCAATCCTCGTAGGAAAGCCAAGGTCCGTCCTTGAAGCACGTGTCTGGTGAGAGGTCTGCATTACTCTTGCATATGCCACGCCCAGGTAAGTATGATTTCTAATCTTAATTTCTTTAGAGGAGGAACTTAGAAAATATTTTCAAAGCATCTGAGAACATAGTTATTATGGATTTTTGTAATTTCTCCTCTCTTTATAATCTCAAATTCAGCACTTTTTTAAGATTTACCTTTACCAAAGCCTTCAGCTCTTTATTTTTGAACTCATGTTCCATTATCTTATATTGTATTTAACCTATAAATTTAATTATTAAAAATTAGAATATAGACGACTGGGAAAAAAGTCAGCAATTCTTAGAACACAGACAACTCATTTGATGAGAACCGGGGCACTGTAGAGAGGAGCCTCTTGGCTACAGAGGGTCAGGTGTCCTGTGTTTATAGGAGAATGGACAGAGAGAGATGAAACTGCCAGGCCACTCGTATGGGTACTGGTAGAAAGAGAGCTTCAATTGCACATCCAGAAGAGCAGTCTCTGGGAATCCGAGAAAACGCTGACTCAATGCTGACTCATCTCTTGCTCTTAGGGCCCATATCCAGTCACTCAGGAAACCCAGTCTCCGGAATTCCACCAGTCCTCATCACTCCTCCTACCCCTCTCCTTGCACTAGGCCTCCCTGATGCCTCACCTGGATTATTGCAATTAACTGGCTCCATGTCCTTACTTCTCAGTGCAGAAGCCAGAGTGATCCTTCAGGAACATCTGATCACATCTCTGTTTTGTTTAAATTCCTCCAAATGTCTCCTCTGCTCTCTTGGGGTGAAAGTTAAACTCCTTATATCCCATAAGGCCCACCATCTACCCTTCTCATTTCCCCATGGGGTGGGAAGTTATCTGCTCTTTCTGCTATGGTCTAAATGTATCCTCTGCCAAAAATCACGTTGAAATCCTAACCCCCAAGGTATTAGGAGGTGAGGCCTATGGGAGGTGATCAGGCCAAGAGGGTGAAACCCTCTTGAAGGGGGTTAGTGCTCTTATAAGAGAGGCCCAACAGAGACTTCTCACTCCTTCCACTACGCCAGGACACAGCAAGAAAGCAGGCACACAACGTGACAATGAATCTGCCTCCATCAGGGACTTCCTAGTCTCCAGAGCTGTGAGAAATTTCTGTCATTTATGAGTTACTAAGTTTATGGTATTTTATTATAGCAGGCTAAATGGACTGAGGCACTCTCCCCCTTTCTCACTCTGTCCAGGACACTGCCTTTCTTGCCAAGCATGCTCTCTCTCCCTGGGACATTTCGATTTGCTGTTGTCTCTCACTGGAAAGCTTTTTCACATACCAGAGTATTCCTTCTCTTATTTCCATCAGAGCTCTGCTCACATGTCACTTGTCACTCCAGTGTAACCCGTACTCTCCCACCCCATCCTGCACTCTCTGACCCTCCCCTGCTTTCCCTCCACAAGATGATTGCCTTCTAAAACAAATACAACTTGTCGGTCTCTCCTTCAGAACCTTAGCTACACAAGGTCAGAGGTTTTCATGTCTCACCTATCTCCATTGCCTAGAAAGTGCCTGTGCACAGTCAGTGTTAAATGTTGACTGAATGAATGGATTAGGTTCAGAAAGCAGACAATAACAAATATGCAGTACTAACTGGTTTTTACTTCTAGCCACTGTTTCCAAAACATCTCAGAAATCTTTGCTATAATTCTGAGAATTAGCCTGGTAGTTGGTCTGTTAAATTCGCAATCCTCAATGTCAAACATCACTCTAGTGCTTGAAGTCATCTGTAGACTCCTGTGTCAAGGAATAAGCATTGACACATTTCCAAATCTAATGTTGAAGCCCTGGATAGCAATCATATTGGGAATAAGTGGAGGAAGTAATGGTTAAGTCACTTTTCCTCCACTTTCCTGTCTTTCTGATCAAAGAGCAGGAACAACAAGAGTTGTAATAGCTGGAATGCAAGGGAAACTGTCTATTTCTCCTTACAGCAAAAGCTAGGCCCTTCCAGTTGGGTTTGGGGATGAGTTACAATGTTGCTTAAATTCATCTACCTTTGGTCAAGGATTTCTAAAAGCAGGAAGTTCTGTGTCAGGTGGATTACCAACCTCAACCTTTGAAATAAACTCAACTGTGCCCTTGATGATATAAAATATTAGGATGGCTGTGGAGACAAACTTGTCATCTGGTTAACTTGTCATATCAAATAGGAAAAGTAATAAAAATCCAGAGAAATTTAACATATTTTTATCCTTAGGATTTGGGAAAGAGTCTCACTAAAGTGGGAGATTTGTAGCTTTTCACCAGGACAGATATTCTTATCAATTTACCATGAGAACATGCCACAAGCCAGGTCATGAATATGGTAGGTAAGTTCTACAGTGTTTTCAAATTCTAGGGATTAGGATCAGACTTTGCAGAAGATTGTGAGAGTTGTGGTCCAATCTCTAGGGAACCTAGACTTGCATGCCCACATGGTAGCTACAGCCTCAGGTGGCCATTGTGCATGTAGATGTGGTTACTCTGAACTGTGGTGTACTTTAAGTGGAAGTGCACACTGGATCTTATGGAGAAGGAGAATATAAAATATTCAAATTCTTCACATTGGTTACAATGTGAAGTGATAATATTTTGGATATGTAAGGTTAAACAAAATATTTTACCACAGTTAATTCCATCCATGTCTTTGTTCTTTTGTTAATGTTAGTGATCAGAACATTTAAAGTTACACTAGGGAAGGGTTGATTTGGACCCTCCATTTCTGTCTGTTATCGCCTGGCTCATGTCCATTTCAGTTTTCTTTGCTACTTTCAATAAAACTACCCAACTAAATGAAAGTGTCAATCATGCATACTAACATTTGTGGATCTTTGATAATTTTTCTCTCACTTTTTAAAAATTGTGGTACATATACATATGATACCATTTATCATTTTAATGAGTTCTTAATGTTCAGTTCAGTGCATTACATACATTCACATTGTTATACAAACATTTCCAATACCCATCCCACGACTTCATCTTCTCAAACTTAAATTCCCCATCTCTCTCTCTGCCCAGCCTTCGACAACCATCATTGTACTTTCTGTCTCCATGAATTTGAGTATTTGGGTACCTAAAGTAGAATCATACATTTGTCTTTTTGTGACTGGTTTATTTTACTTAGCATACTGTTTTCAAGGTTCATCCATGTTGTAGTATGGATACAGAATTGCCTTCCTTTTCAAGGCTGAATATTATTCCATTGCATGGATTGCCATGTTTTGTTTATCCATTCATCTGTGATGGACACTTGGGTTGCTTTGATCCTTCAGCTATTGTGAATTGTGCTGCTATGGACAATGAATGTACAAATATTGGGTAATGGTTTTAATATGAAGGAATATAGAACTCAACAACTTACTATTGAAAGTTGGTAGTACCATGCCATGCTTGATGACAAAGAAGTAAAATTTTTCTAAAAACAAAGAGCTCATGAATACTATTATATGTGCATTTGTAACAACTTGTATATTCAGTCCTAGAATTGTATTCTTACGGATATTATACAATCTCCACTATTCAAAATTATTCCAAATGTCTTCTGAAAACAGTCTAGTAAGTGACATTTAAATGTCTTTTTCTCATACAAATTTCTCCCCCCTGCAAATCTAAACTAAGCATTTGTTATCCAGCTCAGACTAACTTCTCTGGGCATGAAACAAAACATTGCTCATGGTTTATAATTTTGCTCACAGAAATTTACTATCTCCATCTTAGATTATCAAGTCCTCTACTACTACATAGATTCAATTTAGTGGGTGGTGATGAGAGAGAGTACTTTACACCTGCCAGATGCAAATGCTGTTTCATGACACCTTGGTCTTAGTTAAACAGAAATTCTATGTTGGTGTGTAAGTGAGTTAACAATATAAAGAGGAGGAACCAACCTGAATATCTAGTAAGTCTTGCCTATCAAAAGAACTTAACAAACTAAACAACTCTGGTAGCTCCTGTACATTTTGTGTGAACTTGCTGGTTTCAGATCCAAGCTGACAGGATGGTACAAAGTCATAGACTAAGGAATCCGGCCCAGGGCAGGTAACAAGTAATAGAAACAAGGATGAAAGAAGCTATTTTCCTAGCAACAGTCAGGGTACTTACAACTAATCGTGTCACTTAAGCCTTGGATTCCACTATTGGTCATTGCTATCCTTCAATTTTTGTAATAACATAATACTTTTAAATTTTGGAATATAATAGTTTAATTTGTTATGATGAAATAATAGCTCATGAAGGCATTAAGTTCACCAATACAAGTAATTAGTAAGTAGCTAATCGTGGTGGTTTTTTTCAAGATTCTATTTGTAAGTTACTCACGTACATGTTGCTGTTTTGTTTCTCACTTTTGACACAGCTACTGGTTTATTCTTTCTTTAATGCAATCACATACAGCTAATTATACATTCACTGATTTAAAATTTAATAAAAATATATCACTAGGGGATAATTCTTGTCCACTGTTTTGCCTTGATAGGCCAAAGTGAACCACAAGTAAAACTTGAAATACCATATGCCAAGGACAGAGTAAAAATCAGTACCAGAGAAAGAGCATGGGTTTCACAGATCTGGAGATGAGATCAGAGTAGATACTAAGCCATGTCCCCTCTTTGAATCCAGATTTCTTCATCTGGTAACAAGATTTATGCCATCTCTCAGGAATAATGCAAGAAGCAAATAATGTATATAAAATATCTCTAAGGTAGTTGATGCTCCATAAAATATAGCTGCTGCTGCTACTACTCCTTTTTGTCAATCTAAAAATGATCAGGAAACACAAACAGCATTAAATGAAGAGATTTTACCTCAGTTAGCCAATGATTCAGAAAATTTATAAGTACACTTAATTTTCTGTTATTATGGTAAAACAGTTAACATATCGAGCACTGCATTCCATGCTGGGTTAGGGATTTTTGTGCATTATTTTATTTAAGGCAAAATTGTGTATCTTTGGCTGCCATGGTATAACACTGTCTTTTTTTCACAGGATGAGATGTTTTACTTTCATTTAAAAAAAACTCTAAGTTTCCTACATTTAGTAGAGAATGAAGACCATTGTCTTTTAACACACTTTTTATGTTGCAATCTTTTGTCCTGACTTCAGACCCTTTTGTCACAGGCTCTGCATATGAGATTTGTAAGTACCAAGGGATGAGTATCCTGGCTTTCTGCTGTGTGATAGAAAAGTACAAAACAGTCCATAAGATAGCCATTCTGTCCAGAGGAAGTCTAGCCACAAGAAGTTTGCAGTAATGCTGTATTTCAGTAAGTGTTAGGTTTAGGTATGACTGCAGAGTACTTTCAATAAAAGCAATTGCTAACAAAAGGAGAATGGAGTGGTACAGGGGTGAAATGCAGCTCTACCCTAAAGTCTTCAGGGGCTTATGCTTCTTTTATCCCCCCTCTTTTGTCTATGGCCTTTTCTTCTCACAGACTGAGGACTACTGGATCTGCATTTACCACAGTCAGACAGAAAGACAAAGAAGAGAAGGGTGGATGATTTTCCATCCCATTGACCACATACCTAGTGACGTTACTATGTAAAACTAAAGGAGAAGCAGGAAAATACAATTTTGTTTTTGGGCAGTCAAAAATCAGGAGTCTTGTCACCCTGGAAGATAGAAACTGGTACAGGAGGACAACTAGCAATATCTATTACACAGGGCAACTGAGCTGTCCTGGCTTTGCCCTCAGCTTTATCTCTGATGTCACATCCCTTGATGTCTCATGGCCTTCATAATCAGAAGCCAATCGTTTGTCACATTCATTTATTTACTTACAATGCATTTTTGACATCATCCCACAAAGAATTACAAGTGATATAACCTATGTATTCATCAAGATGATGAAGAGAAGGAACTTCCTGGCAACAAAATGAAATATAATGAAATATAAGATAAATAGAAGTACAGTTATTCCTCTTCTGAGACCTGTGAGAAATTTCTGTGATTCTTGACCATGGCAACTTACCCTAAGGCCTTCTGCCTCCTTTCAAACTCTGCCTCTGTTGAGGGCTGAGAATGCAGACAAACCAGTGCCAAGTCTCTGTTTTATGTGCCTTGCTCAGCCATTACACTTGAGGAGTCTGTGCACTCAGCCCTGTCCTGTCCTGTACATTACAGCCACTGTCTGTCACTCTTTGTCTGCATCCAGAGCCCCGAGTATGTCACTGAAAGCAGCCTGAAAGCCACCATACACAGAATGCCACTATCCATTACATGGCAGAAAAAACACAGATGTGTACATTTGCTGTTTTCTCCAAAGAGGAAATAAACTAATGTTCCCTACAAGATTCTTCTTGTCCCCAGCTTTGTTTGCATTTTTTTCTCTAAGTGCTAAATGTTTTGTTGTTGTTGTTGTTTTGTTTTATTAAAAGAAGAGTAGAAACAGGAAGATGAAACCTTTTGTAAATAGTTAATAGCCCCAGTGTGTCTGGCTTGGTAATTAGGGTGAAATGTGTTCCTAAAGCGAGTCTAAGTAACTGCAGGTGTCCCCTTAGAAGGGAACACAAAGCCTGGTGTGCACACAAACAGATCTTTGAAAATGGTCTGGTGAAGTAGCTGTTTTGATCATGACACTTTCTTAAAAGGTCTTGTTTGCTTATTTCTGTCTGATACTCAAGCTAGCCAAAATTCTGGTTTTAATAAAATATCTGTATGCTAAATAAAATTTTTTTCTAGGCTATGTTTTCAATGTTCATAATCCTAAAGGAGCCACAATCATGCAGGATTAAGAGGGCTTCCCCCCCACCTCCTTTTTCCTATTTAAAAAAAAAGGAAGAAAAGGCCAGGCACAGTGTCTTATGCTTGTAATCTAAGCTATTTGGGAGGCAGAGATCGGGAGGCAGAGATCAGGAAGCAGAGATGGGGAGGATCGAGGTTCAAGAACAGCCAAGCTAAAAAGTTAGCAAGACCCAATCTCATCGAATAGGTGTGCATGGTGTCGTGGCCTGTCATCCCAGACACAGGGAAAGCATAAATGAGAGGACTGTGGTCCAGGTCGGCCCATGCAGAAAGGCAAGACCCTACCCAAAAAAATAGCTAAATCAAAAAAGGATTGGAGCTGTAGCTCAAGTGGCAGAATGCCTTCCTAACAAGGGCAAAGCCCTGAGTTCAAATCCCAGTACCACCAAATACAAAGAAAAGAAAACCATTCCTAGCCTGGATTCATTGGTTTGTGATGAGGCTCCCCAGTTAGGTCACCAAGCTTGATCTAATACTCTGCTATTGCCATGTTGAAATTCTTAAAAGTCTTACCTTCGAATTTGGGTTTTGTACATTAAGTTGGAGAGACATGGAGCATATGCATGGAGGTGTTAAGTAGATTTTAAGTTATTTCAAACAAATGATTCTAAGTGAGCACAATGGCACATTTTGCCATGATGAGAACATGGAGTTGTAATCCTCCTCCTCACTAGAATGTGACATTGTACCTTATCAGGCCACATGTGTGAGTTCCTGGGCTGAACTACTGGACTCCATACCCAAACCACAAGAGAAGTAGGTTTACTGAAGGTGAAGGTTTGGTTTAGTTATTTGAAAACTGAGATGATAAAGACATAACTCACCCAGGGTGTGTCTGGGTACATTTTTCACCTAGCAAGTGAGCTGGTACATTCAGCACACTCACATTTGCTGTAAACTTAGCACTGTCCACCAGGTGGCTCTAGCAGATTTGCTCAGGCATAAAGGAATTCAAGGCAAATTGTAGCAAAGTTCTTGTCCTAATTAACTTCAAGGATGAACTGCATCATCATGCTTTAAGTAGATCATGCTCCTTAAGCAGCTCACTCATTTTATTGTGTTTTAAACATTCATTACATGCTCCTTAAAGAACTGGGAAATATGGAGAAGTAAAAAGGAGTCTAACACTGTTAATGTTGCAGTTAATTTCACCATGGCTATTTTTCTTCTATGCATAAAAGAATAAAAATTTTTTTCACATATCTTATTTAGGACTTGTATTCAGAATAAAGATCTCCTACAAATCAACAAGAACCAGGCAGAAGGCCCAAGCTTGTTTGTTTGTTTGTTTTTAAATACCTTCTGTACCCTTAAAAAAATACTCTAATGGCCAAAAAGCACATGAAAAGGTATGCAGCATCACTAGTTGTCAGGAAAATGCACAAACCCTCATAGAGATGCTGCTACACCAACCAGAGTGACTAAAACTTGATAATATCGAGTACTGGCAAGAACTGAGGACAAAAATCTTATATTGTTGGTGGGAGTACAAATTTGTACAACTACTTTAGGAAAATGCTTGGCAGTATTTATAAAGCTGAACATATGCTTATTTTAGGACCCCTTTCCCAGAACATACCTAACATAAATGCATGTAAATATACATCAAGAAACAAGTACAAGAATATCCATACCAGCATTATTCACACTCGCCAACACTTAAACACTAAGCAAATGCTTTACTGCAGTAGAATAAATAAATATATTATGGTATACTAAAATGGAATGAAACAAAACGGATTCATTTTTCGTAATGCTCAGTACATAACTATGATATCATTTATATAATGTTCAAAACTAAGCAGAACTAATGGAATTTACCATCAAGAGCCCTGCTCAGGAAGGAAGTTCTTCTTGGGAAATACCTTAGCTGAAGAGACTTGCTAGGGCTCAGCCTCTATTCCTATCCCTAGGGCTGAGAATGAAGGCACTCATCCCATTTTAGAGTAACTCTGAAAGCCTATGCCATCTTCAGAGCTCCCTGCAAGGCTAGCTGAAGATTTTGTTGAGATTGCAGTTCAGTCCAGTTTATACCTCAGCCCAACCATGCTTCTTTCCTCCACCTTCCTCCCTTCTCCTTTTCTGAGCCCTTCCTTCTTCTTCTCTTTCTTCCCATCCGTAAGTATTGATCCCATCTGTACAGTAATTTTAGTCAGTTTCCCTAACAGAAGTCAATCTGTAAAGTCAGTGTAGTAGTTAGTTACCTTGGGGAAGTAATGACTGGGAAAGGTCAGGAGAGAGGTTTCTCAGGTACCAATAATGTTCAAGATATACCTTGATGACAGACATATAAGAGTGTTCATTTTGTAAAAGTTGATGTATATACTTAAAATTTATATATTTTACTATATGTTTTACAACTAATTATATGCTGATGAAATTAGTTGGGAAATTGTAATTAGTAAAGCCTATAGTATTCTTTGAATTGTACCGCTTTATTGTGGAAAGTAGATAAAATTTTAAACATTTATATTGGCAACTCAGCAAGTAATGTGGAGAAGCACATTTGAACTCAAAACAAGAAGCTGTCAAAGGATTTGTGATGCCCAGCAATGCAAAGAACTGTAGTCTACCATCAATCCCGCTGCACTGGGTAGAGTCAAGTAAAATCCAGGTAGCCTTTTTGCTGAGCTAGTCATCGTGTCTGGCTTTCATGATGAATCAATTACCTGTATTTGTTTTCTTTTTCAGTTCTAAAATCCTAATATATGACACTTCTTAAGAATTGTTTTATACATTTTTCACCCAAAGATCCCATCTATTTCTATAGCTTCAATTATGCTCATTCATGCAACTTCCAAATTTATATAAGAAAGGAATTAAGCAAGGCATAGATTTGAACAGGGAAAATCCCTGTTCTCTCTTTCAAATTCCAGACTCACATTTCCAATTGCCTGCCATCTTTCTCACTCCCTTCCCCCATTAGACTTCTCTAGCATTTACAGTTTTCTGATTCTAGTCTCCTCTTCCATATCCTTCCCCAAAGGAAACTCGGGGACCCTGCTCTCATCCTTGGGCTCTTTTTCCTGCTCTCTATTTCCTTTCATTTTTCCAACATCCTAGTCATAACTTTTGATCAGACCCCCCTTGCCTCTGGCCACATTGCACACACACACCACCAACAGGGAAAGAAGCCTAGACCAGGCATCCATGGTCCTGGGTCTGGTGCCATGGACGATTTGTGGAGTACAATCCCCTGTGCTGCAGTATCTTCGTGGGCTGGGCGGTCTCAAGAGACTCTTCCAATGTCAACATTGTATAAGTGATTCTTAGGCTCCAAGAGCCCTAAAAACCCTTTATACCAGCAAGTAGGCCTTAGTTTGGCATCCAAGGCCTTCCTCCTACCCCTCCCCACTACAAAACAGAAAATGAAGAAAATAGGTAAGTCTGTTGAAATCACTCAAATTTGAGCTTCTTAGCTCCCAGCTGCTTTTTGCTGGGTTTCTAAGCCTTTTGCTCTGAGCATAGGCAGCCTTGGAATTAGAAAAGTCTTGAAGAGTCATTGCATGCAGACTGCCAGGCTTAGTACTGGACATTTCCCTTTCCTTAAGCCCTCAGATATGGGTTGCCCCACATCCCTAAACTACAATTGCTTCTCCCCAGCCCACAAGATGGCTGAAAACTGGAGTCTGTCTTTTTTTCTCTCCCTCTCTTCACTTTTAGGCCCTACAATGTAAATTTGAAAATGCCTTGGGCCAAAGATTTCTTAAACACCCTAATCATAATGGAAAGATCAGAAATAACTCCAATGACTATCAATAGAAGAACGGTTGAAATAAATTGTAGTTCATTGTGGGGAGCAGATGATGAGAAGCCTATGAGAACTTAACATTGGCACAGTTGTGCTCAAGCCGAGTTTGGCACAGCCCTGTAAGAGAGTGGATTATGAGAAGCCTATGAGAACTGGACATGAGCAAGGTGAGATGCAGCTGCTTTTCTGAGATGCAGATGTTTATCTGTAGGCTGAGATTGGCACAGCCCCATCCACAGAAGAGGAAAACATAGAAGAACTGCCTCTCCTAAGTTGTTTATGTTCAGAAATGCAGGTTTCTCCTGTTACAATGTCACACCCCTCCCCAAGAACCACTGCTCCACTACTGGGTATAAAAGACTCACTGAAGGAGGATGCAAGGCTTTTTGCTTTGGGGCTTTTTGATTTGGGGTCTTTTGCTTTGAGACTTTTGCTTTGGGCTTTTGGACTTTTGGACTTTTGGCTTTTTGATGTGGGAGGCTTTTGTAAGGGAAAAGAATTGTGGAAGGGAAAAGGATTATGGTAGGGAAAATGAATTGCTGAAGGGAAAGTGCTGGAGGAAGACTGGTGAAGGAGGAAAATGAATTGAAAGGAGGATTGCTGAAGGGAGAAGAATTGCTGAAGGAGAATTGCTAAAGGGGAATTGCTAGCAAGTCTGAGGGCCGAGACTTTAAAAAAGCTGAAGAGAGAACATGGGACAGTGTGAGTCTGCTCTGAGAACTCTATACATGGGTTTTAGAAAAGCTAAGCTAAAAAAAGCTAAGAGAAAACATGGGACAGTGTGAGTCTAAGGAAAGAGGTTTTAAAGAATAGTGAAGCAAAGTTTTAAAGAAGACTTTAGAAGCAAGGTTTTAAAGAACTGTAAAAGAGTAAGGACTTAAAGAATAAAGACAGAGATAAGAAGCAGAGTAAATGAAGAGAATAATAGAGAAAAGAAGCAATGAGGCAGTTGTGTGTCTCCTCCTGAAAACCCAACACACCTAATCCCACTTTCTGTCTCTCTGTCTATCCTGTGTCTTTTCTGCATCTCCCATTGCTGCCCACTTAGCCCCAGTTAGGTTTGGTAATAACCAGGAGTGAGAGAAAGCTTGCTCCAACAAGGGAGTAAGAAAAACCTTGCTTCACGGCCCCAGCTGCAGAAGAGAGTGAGAGGCAAAATGCAGCATAGCTGCTTTTCCTAAGTTGTTTACTTTCAGAGAAAGAAGTAGGAATTCAGGTTTCTCTTGTTACAATGTCACACACCTCCCCAGAACTGTTGCTCCACCTCCTTGTTGCTCCACTGGATATAAAAGACTCACTGAAGGAAGACACAAGTTTTTTTGATGGGGGTTGATTGATTGGTGGGCTGTTTGTGAGAATGACACTGCTGCTGCTGAGTTATGCTAGAAATTAGAGGAAACTTGGGACAGTGCAAGCATGAGCACCGAGACCTTAAGAAAGCTGAAGAGAGAACATGGGACAGTGCAAGTCTGAGGGCCACGACTTTATGAGAGATTAAAGTTATCATTCGCTGGTAAATGGATGGAATTGGAGAACATCATTCTGAGTGAGGTTAGCCTGGCCCAAAAGACCAAAAATCGTATGTTCTCCCTCATATGTGGACATTAGATCAAGGGCAAACACAACAATGGGATTGGACTATGAGCACATGCTAAAAGCGAGAGCACACAAGGGAGGGGTGAGGATAGGTAAGACACCTAAAAAACTAGCTAGCATTTGTTGCCCTTAATGCAGAGAAACTAAAGCAGATACCTTAAAGCAACTGAGGCCAATAGGAAAAGGGAACAGGTACTAGAGAAAAGGTTAGATCAAAAAGAATTAATCTAGAAGGTAACACCCACACACAGGAAATCAATGTGAGTCAATGCCCTGTATAGCTATCCTTATCTCAACCAGCAAAAACCCTTGTTCCTTCCTATTATTGCTTATACTCTCTCTACAACAAAATTAGAGATAAAGGCAAAATAGTTTCTGCTGGGTATTGAGGGGGGGGAGAGGGAGGGGGCGGAGTGGGTGGTAAGGGAGGGAGTGGGGGCAGGGGGGAGAAATGAACCAAGCCTTGTATGCACATATGAATAATAAAAGTAAAATGAAAAAAAAAAAAAGAAACAGCAAGAAAAAGAAAACATAGGACAGAGTGAGTCTAAGGAAAGAGACTTTAAAGAACAGAAAAGACTTTTAGAAGTAAGGTTTTAAAGAATAAGAGGAAAGAAGCAAAGTAGAAGAGAATATTAGAGAAAAGAAGTAATGAGGCTGTTGTATGTCTCTATATGAGCACCTAGCACACCTAGCCCCACCTTTCCGCATCTCTGTCTTCTATCGTTTGTCTTTTCTGCATCTCCAGTTGCCCCCAATTAGGTTCAGTAGACCAGGAGAGAGAGAAAGCTTGCTACAGTCCATATATATATATATATATATATATAATAATGGTAGTCCATACATATAATGGTATAGTATATAATCAATGAAAAGGAAGAGTTAGTTCTAGATGCATTGGTATGAAAAGATACTCAAGGTATACTGTATTGTTAAGTGAAAAAAGCAATTTATAGAGACTGATCCAGTTTTTCAATTCTAAAATATATTTTTAAACTGGGCATAGTGGCACACACCTGTTATCCCAGCCACTTGGGAGGCAGAGACAGAAGGATAGTGATTTCAAGGCCAGCCATAACAAAGTTAGTGAGACCCTATCTCAGAAACAAAATACAAAATCAAAAAGAGCTTGGGGGCATTGCTCAAGAGGTAAAGAGCTTGTCTGCCATCTATGAGGCCCTGCATTCAATCCCTAGAGCTGCAAAAATAAATAAATAAATAAAAATTGAAAGTCTTAGTAGGCACACTAAATTATTTGTGGTAATTATACTAAGGGATAGAATTGCAAAACTATATTAATTTTCTGTCTTGTGGTTATTTCTAATTAGCAATAATTACTCTTACAACAAAGGAAACAATAATCCAGATTTCATTATGAAAAAAGTAATGTTTGGGCTGCAAGTTATGCATACTCTCTGGAATGTAAACCTGATGAGAGAAGAGACTTTGTTTTATACATGGCTGTGCTTCTAGCTCCCAGAACAGTGGAAGTTAAAAAAAATAGGCCCTTAATAAATACTGTACTGGTTAAATCAGTGAAAGAAATGTATCAGTAGTATTTTATGTAAATATTAAGACACTAGAACTAGTTTCATATAATTAGTTACCTACAAAGAAGTATTGCATATGGGATAATGGAATAATATTTTGAGGGGGTCATTTGAATATAGCCATGTACTTTTCTTCAAATAACATGAATTTCTAGAATATGTTTTAAATACATTCCTCTGCTGAGATTGTAAATTCCCTAACATCATGGCTTGTTCTTTCTATGCTAGGTAGTACTCCATTTTAATAAGGACTGTACCAGAACTCTGAGGGTCTAATAAATATTAACTGAACAATTGCTCAGTCATTGATATTTCATTATTTATTATCAATGATATAGATGATGACCTGGTATTTAAAGGTGAAGCCTTTTTAAAATCTTTAAAAATTTTATTTTTGATTTATCATACATTAATAATATGAGGAAAATCCATTGTGATAATTCCATACATGCATACAGTGTACCTTGAATAATTCGCTCCCTCTATTACATTACCATTCCCCATCTCTCTATGCTCATACCAGATAAAGTAAACTTCAAGCCAAAATTAATCAGAAGAGGCATAGAAGGTCACTTCATATTAATAAAGAGAACAATAAATCAAGAGGAAATAACAATTGTTAACATACATGTACCAGCAAACCCAACTTCATTAAACACACACTACTTTAGCTGGTGCTGGTGGCTCACAGCTACTCAGGAGGCAGAGATCCTAGATACTTAGGTGGCAGAGATCAGGAGGATCACTATTCAAAACTGGCTTGGGCAAATAGTTTGCTAGACCCTATTTCAAAAAAAAAAAACCCAAAAAAAGGTGGGGGTTGGTGGAGTGACTCAGATGTAGGCCCCAAATTCAAACCCCAGTACCACAAAAAAAAAAAAGAAAAGAAAAAGAAAAAAGCACAGATATCAACACAACATAGTGGGAGACTTAAATACCAAACTCTCACCAATAGCTAGGTCATCAGGACAAAAAAGTCAATAAGGAAACCTCAGAATTAGGTGACACAATAGACCAAATGGACTTCATAAACATCTATTGAGTATTTCATCCAGAAACTGCAAAATACACATTCTTCTCTACAATATGGTATATTTTGGAACTTTCTCCAAAATATACCATATCTTAGAACCCCCCCAAAAATCTTAACAAATATAAGTTATATAAATATAACTCCTTGTATCTTATCAGACCACAATGGAATAAAATTAGAATTTAACAGTAAAAGAAACTACAGAAAATATTCAAACACATGGAGATTGTACAATACACTGTTGAACAATGAGTAGATCATTAAGGAAATAAGGGAGCAAATCTAAAAGTTTGTATAATCTAATGAAAATGAAAATATAACCTATTAGAATCTTTGCAATACAGCAAAGCACTGCTAAGAGGAAAGTTTGTAGTTATGAGTGCCTACATCAAAAAAACAGAGAGAGCTCAAATAAGTAGTCTTATGATATACCTCAGGCTCTTAGAAAAACGATAGCAAGCCAAACTCAAAAATAGCAGATTAAAAGGAATAGTAAAGATTAAGATAGAAATTAATGAATTAGAGCCCCCAAAACTATACAAAGAATCAGTGAAACAAAAGGTGGGTTCATTGAAAAGATAAATAAGATTGATAAAACCTTAGCCAACCTGACTAAAAAGAGGAGGGAAAATGCCAAATTAACAAATTTAGAGATGAAAAAGGGTATATTACAACAAATACCAATGAAATCCAGAGAATCATGAGAGAATACTTGGAAAAGTTTCATTCAAACAAACTGGAAAATCCAGAAGAAATGAATAAATTTCTGGATGTATTCAACCTACCAAATTTAACTTATTGAACTTATAGGATTACACCACTTAAAGAGATCTAAAGCAAGCAATGAGATTGATGCAGTAATAAAGATTCTCCCAGCAAAGAAAAGCCCAGGGTCCGATGGATTCACTGCCCAATTCTACTAGACCTTTAAGGGAGAGCTAACACCAATACTCCTCAAGCTTTTCCAGGAAAAGGGAAGGAACACTTCCAAACTCATTTTATGAGGCCAATATTATACTAATTCCAAAGCTGGACAAAGACACAAGAATCTACACAAGAATTGTAGACCAATCTCTTTAATGAACACAGAGGCAAAAATTCTCAATAAATATTTTCAAACCAAATTCAACAATAAATTTAAAAAATTATACGCCATGATCAAGTTGGTTTCATTCCAGGGATGCAAGGATGGTACACACACATAAATATATAAATGTAATACAGCACACAAACAGAATCAAGGACAAAAACCACATCATCATCTCAATTGATGCAGAAAAAGCCTTTGACAAAATTCAACATGTTTTCACAATAAAAACTATGAAGAAACTAGGAACAGAGGAAATACACTTCAGCATAATAAAGCAAACCTATAGCAAACATCATACTAAATGGGGAAACACTGAAACCACATCTTCTAAAGTCAGGAATGAGGCAATCGTGTCCGCTTTCCCCACTCTCATTCAATATATTATAGGAATTCTTAGAGCAATAAGGCAAGAAAAATAAAAGGGATTCAAATAGGGAAGGAAGAAGTAAAATTATTCCCATTTGCAGAAGATCAATACTTAAGTCCCCAAAGATTCCTAGATCTGGTTAACACTTTTGGCAATGTAGCAGAATATAAAATCAATATAAGGGTAAAAGCCTTATTTCTATTTTATTTTAGTAATATCAAATTTAATAGAGAGTCAAGATTCAATTGAAATAAGTAAAGATAAATAGTACTAGGATTCCTTATCTATTCTGTATGTACCATATCATATTTTAACATAGTATACATATAAGAATATTAATATTACAAATTTTCAACAATACCAACCCAAAAGTTATCTTTGTAGTTGAGTTGTGAGGGTTCTTAAATATTCCTTTTTTTTGAGACAGGGTCTCGCCTATGTAGCTCAGGATGTCTGCAAACTTGCTATGTAGCGTAGGCTGGCCTCAAACTCACCATCCTCCTACTTCCACCTCCCAAGTGCCAGGATTATAGGTATGTACCACCATGCCTGGCAAGTTCTTACATATTCAAGACACAAGTCATTTGTTGGATATATGTTTGAAAATAATTTCTCCTGTTTTGTGCCTTTTAATTTTTACAACATTGCATTTTGAAGAGCAAATTTCTTAATTTTTTATGACATACGATGTACTATTTTCTCTTTATAGTTTGCATATTTTATATCCTATATTACTTAAAGGTAATTAAAGTTTCCCCTTACATTTTCTTCAGGTAGTTCTATAGTTCTAGTTATTATTTTTAGGTCTATGATTAATTTTGAATTTATTTTGTATATTGCATGAAGTAAAATTTAGGTTCACTCTCTTAGTATGGATACACAATTATTCCAGCACTGATGTTGAAAGATTATCCTTTTTTGAATTGGCTTGGTGGCGGCTATGGTTTGAATAAGATTTTCATGTGTTCCCCAAGGACTTGTGTTGGAGGTTCAGGGTGGCAATGTTGTAAGGTAGTGGAACTTTTAAGAGGTGGGCCTAGTGCAAGGTAATTCGGGTTATTACCTTCTGAAAGGACTTAGTATAGGTCTTGGGGAAATTTAGCTGATTATGTAAGAGTGAATTCTTGAAATAGATCAAGAGCAGCCCCTGACCCTTCTCTGGCTTCCTGTCTCTCCATGTAATCTCTTCCACACACATTCCCACCCACCATTCTTATGGCATTTGTTATGAGGCCCTCACCAGACCTGGCACCATGATGTTTGGACTTTCAGACTCTGAAACTATGAGTTAAATAAACCTTTTTTACATAAAGTACCCAATCTCAAGTATTTTGTTATAATCACAGAAAAATGGACTAAGAAAGTAGCTTTATTGAAAACAGATTAACTATATATGCAGTTGAGTCTATTTCTGGACTGCTTACTCTGTTCCATTGATCTTTATGGCTGCCTTTACACCAATACTGCAGTGTCTTGATTTTTGTAGGTTTATAATAAGTTTTGAAATCAAATAGAGCAAATCCTACAATTTTAATCTTTTTCAAAATTGCTGTGGATATCTTGGACCTTTTGAATTACTGCATAGATTTTAAAATCAGTTTTTCAATTCCTAAAGAAGAACTTGCTGGGATTTTGACTGGGATTATGTTTAATCTGTATATTGAGAGAGAATTGACATTTTTACAATATTTAATTCTAATATAGTAACAGGATAAATCACTTCCATTTGATAAGTTTTTATTAATTTTTCTCAACTATTTTTAGTAGTTTTTAGTATGCTGGTCAAAATATTAATATGTTATATTTTTGGAACCATGTAAATGGCAATGTTTATTCAATTTAAATTTCCCATTGTTTTTTACTTGTATAAAGAAATATAATCTATATTTAAATTTATTTTTGTATCTTGAGAACTTGAGTTCTTACTTAGTAGTTCTAATAGGTATAACAGCTTTTATTATAGATTAAGATTTCCCAGAAATCCATATCATTTGTGAATAAAGATGGTTTTATTTCTTTCTTTCCATCCGGATGCTTTTTATTTATTCTTCTTGCCTATTTCAACATACAGAATCAGTAATTCACGGTATTGATGATTTGAAAATATTAAACCTATCTTGCACCCATAGGGTGAATCTAGTGGGTCATAACATGTTATGCTTTTCAATATATTGCTGGATTCAATTTGCTATAAATTGGCTTATAAATTTTTGCATTTATGCTGGGATATTGGCCTAATATTTTCTTATCTCCTATGTCTATATATCTTTGGTTTGGGGACTAGGTTATAAATGTTGGCCTCATAAACTAGATGTGTATGTACAGAAGTGGTATTATTTCTTAGTTAAATGTTTGATAGAACTGGTCAATGAAGCCATAAGTTCCTAGAGTTTTCTTTGTGGCAAAGATTTACACCACAAATTTAATTTCTTTAATAGATATGTGCCTCTGTTTCTGATTGAGGTAGCTTTGATAGTTTATATCTTTGAAGGAATGTGTGTATTTTATCTAAGTTGATACATTTATTGCCATGAAATTACTAATAATGTACTTTTTTATTCTATTAAAGGATCTGTAGTGATATCTTCTTTCCCATATTTTGTTTTTATTTATTATTATTTTATTTTTTTATTATTCATATGTGCATACAAGGCTTGGGTCATTTCTCCCCCCTGCCCCCACCCCCTCCCTTACCACCCACTCCGCCCCCTCCTTCACCCCCCTACCCTCTCAATACTCAATACCCAGCAGAAACTATTTTGCCCTTATTTCTAATTTTGTTGTAGAGAGAGTATAAGCAATAACAGGAAGGGACAAGGGTTTTTGCTGGTTGAGATAAGGATAGCTATACAGGGCATTGACTCACATTGATTTCCTGTGCGTGGGTGTTACCTTCTAGGTTAATTCTTTTTTGATCTAACCTTTTCTCTAGTTCCTGGTCCCCTTCTCCTATTGGCCTCAGTTACGTTTAAGGTATCTGCTTTAGTTTCTCTGTGTTAAGGGCAACAAATGCTAACTAATTTTTTAGGTGTCTTACCTATCCTCACTCCTCCCTTGTGTGCTAAAACTTTTATCATGTGCTCAAAGTCCAATCCCCTTGTTGTGTTTGCCCTTGATCTAATGTCCACATATGAGGGAGAACATATGATTTTTGGTCTTTTGGGCCAGGCTAACCTCATTCACAATGATGTTCTCCAATTCCATCCATTTACCAGCGAATGATAACATGTCATTCTTCTTCATGGCTGCATAAAATTCCATTGTGTATAGGTACCACATTTTCTTAATCCATTCATCAGTGGTGGGGCATCTTGGCTGTTTCCATAACTTGGCTATTGTGAATAGCGCTGCAATAAACATGGGTGTGCAGGTGCCTCTGGAGTAACCTGTGTCACATTCTTTTGGGTATATCCCCAAGAGTAGTATTGCTGGATCAAATGGTAGATCAATGTCTAGCTTTTTCAGTAGCCTCCAAATTTTTTTCCAGAGTGGTTGTACTAGTTTACATTCCCACCAACAGTGTAAGAGGGTTCCTTTTTCCCCACATCCTTGCCAACACCTATTGTTGGTGGTGTTGCTAATGATGGCTATTCTAACAGGGGTGAGGTGGAATCTTAGTGTGGTTTTAATTTGCATTTCCTTTATTGCTAAAGATGGTGAGCATTTTTTCATGTGTTTTTTGGCCATTTGAATTTCTTCTTTTGAGAAAGTTCTATTTAGTTCACTTGCCCATTTCTTTATTGGTTCATTAGTTTTGGGAGAATTTAGTTTTTTAAGTTCCCTATATGTTCTGGTTATCAGTCCTTTGTCTGATGTATAGCTGGCAAATATTTTCTCCCACTCTGTGGGTGTTCTCTTCAGTTTGGAGACCATTTCTTTTGATGAACAGAAGCTTTTTAGTTTTATGAAGTCCCATTTATCTATGCTATCTCTTAGTTGCTGTACTGCTGGGGTTTTGTTGAGAAAGTTCTTACCTATACCTACTAACTCCAGAGTATTTCCTACTCTTTCCTGTATCAACTTTAGAGTTTGGGGTCTGATATTAAGATCCTTGATCCATTTTGAGTTAATATTGGCATAGGGTGATACACATGGATCTAGTTTCAGTTTTTTGCAGACGGCTAACCAGTTTTCCCAGCAGTTTTTGTTGAAGAGGCTGCTATTTCTCCATCATATATTTTTAGCTCCTTTGTCAAAGACAAGTTGGTTATAGTTGTGTGGCTTCATATCTGGGTCCTCTATTCTGTTCCACTGGTCTTCATGTCTGTTTTTGTGCCAGTACCATGCTGTTTTTATTGTTATTGCTTTGTAATATAGTTTGAAGTCAGGTATTGTGATACCTCCTGCATTGTTCTTTTGACTGAATATTGCCTTGGCTATTCGTGGCTTCCTGTGTTTCCATATAAATTTCATGGTAGGTTTTTCGATCTCTTTAATGAATGTCATTGGAATTTTGATGGGAATTGCATTAAACATGTAGATTACTTTTGGGAGTATCGACATTTTTACTATGTTGATTCTACCAATCCATGAGCATGGGAGATCTCTCCACTTTCTATAGTCTTCCTCAATCTCTTTCTTCAGAAGTGTTTAGTTTTCCTTGTAGTGGTCTCTCACATCTTTTGTTAGGTTTACACCTAGGTATTTGATTTTTTTTGAGGCTATTGTAAATGGAATTGTTTTCATACATTCTTTTTCAGTTTGCTCATTGTTAGTGTATAGAAATGCTAATGATTTTTCTATGTTGATTTTATATCCTGCTACCTTGCTATAGCTATTGATGATGTCTAGAAGCTTCTGAGTAGAGTTTTTTTGGGTCTTTAAGGTATAGGATCATATTGTCTACAAATAGGGATATTTTGACAGTTTCTTTACCTATTTGTATTCCTTTTATTCCTTCTTCTTGCCTAATTGCTCTGGCTAGGAATTCCAGTACTATGTTGAATAGGAGTGGAGATAGTGGGCATCCTTGTCGAGTTCCTGATTTTAGAAGGAATGGTTTCAGTTTTTCTCTGTTAAGTATAATGCTGGCTGTAGGTTTGTCATATGTAGCTTTTATAATGTTGAGGTACTTTCCTTCTATTCCTAGTTTTCTTAGAGCTTTTATCATGAAATGATGTTGGATCTTATCAAAGGCTTTTTCTGCATCTATTGAGATGATCAAGTGGTTTTTGTCTTTGCTTCTGTTAATGTGGTTTATTACGTTTATTGATTTTCGTGTGTTGAACCACCCCTGCATCCCTGGGATGAAGCCTACCTGGTCGTGGTGAATAATCTTTTTGATGTGTTGCTGAATTCGATTTGCCATTATTTTGTTGAGGATTTTTGCATCAATGTTCATTAAGGAGATTGGCCTATAGTTCTCCTTTTTGGAGGTGTCTTTGCCTGGTTTGGGGATAAGTGTAATACTGGCTTCATAAAATGTGTTCGGCAGTTTTCCTTCCCTTTCTATTTCGTGGAACAGTTTAAGGAGGGTTGGTATCAGCTTCTTTAAAGGTCTGATAGAATTCAGCAGAGAATCCATCAGGTCCTGGACTTTTCTTTTTGGGGAGACTCTTGATTGCTGCTTCAATTTCATTTTGTTTATAGATCTATTCAGGTGATTAATTTCCTCTTGGTTCAGTTTTGGATGGTCATATGTATCTAGAAATCTGTCCATTTCTTTAAGATTTTCAAATTTATTTGAATATAGGTTCTTGAAGTAGTCTCTGATGATTTCCTGGACTTCCATGGTGTTTGTTGTTATGTCCCCTTTTGCATTCCTGATTCTACTAATTTGGGTTTTTTCTCTCCTCATTTTAGTCAGGTTTGCCAGGGGTCTATCGATCTTGTTTATTTTTTCAAAGAACCAACCTTTTGTTTCATTAATTCTTTTTATGGTTTTTTTGGTTTCTATTTTGTTGATTTCAGCTCTTATTTTTATTATTTCTCTCCTTCTATTTGTTTTGGGATTTGCTTGTTCTTGTTTTTCTAGGAGTTTGAGATGTATCATTAGGTCATTGATTTGGGATCTTTCAGTCTTTTTAATATATACACTCATGGCTATAAACTTTCCTGTCAGGACTGCCTTAGCTGTGTCCCATAGGGTCCGGTAGGTTGTGTTTTCATTTTCATTGACTTCCAGGAACTTTTTAATTTCCTCTTTTATTTCATTGATGATCCATTCTTTATTAAGTAATGAGTTATTTATTTTCCAGCTGTTTGCATGTTTTTTGTCTTTACTTTTGTTGTTGAGTTCTACTTTTACTGCATTGTGATCAGATAGTATGCACTGTATAATTTCTATTTTCTTATATTTGCTGAGGCTTGTCTTGTGCCCTAGGATATGATCTATTTTGGAGAAGGTTCCATGGGCTGCTGAGAAGAATGTATATTGTGTAGAAGTTGGATGAAATGTTCTGTAGACATCAACTAGGTCCATTTGATCTATTGCATATTTTAGATCTTGGATTTCTTTATTGATTTTTTTGTTTGGATGACCTATCTATTGATGATAATGGAGTGTTAAAGTCTCCCACAACCACTGTGTTGGCATTTATATATGCTTTTAGGTCTTTCAGGGTATGTTTGATGAAATTGGGTGTGTTGACATTGGGTGCATACAGGTTGATGATTATTATTTCCTTTTGGTCTATTTCCCCTTTTATTAGTATGGAATGTCCTTCTTTATCTCGTTTGATCAATGTAGGTTTGAAGTCTACTTTGTCAGAGATAAGTATTGCTACTCCTGCCTGTTTTCAGGGGCCATTGGCTTGGTAAATCTTCTTCCAGCCTTTCATCCTAAGCATATGCTTATTTCTGTCAGTGAGATGGGTCTCCTGTAAGCAACAAATTGTTGGATCTTCCTTTTTAATCCATTTCGTCAAGCGGTGCCTTTTGATGGGTGAATTAAGTCCATTAACATTAAGCATTAGTACTGATAGGTATGTGGTGATTCCTGTCATTTAGTTGTCTTAGTTGTTTGAAGGTTTGATTGTGTGTACCTAAGTTGAGGTTACTCTCTACTGTCTTGCTTTTTCTTTTTCTGTGGTTTGGTGCTGCCTGTCTTTTCATGGTTAAGTTGGGTTTCACTTTCTGTGTGCAGAATCCCTTGAAGAATCTTTTGTAATGGTGGCTTTGTGGTCACATATTGTTTTAGTTTCTGCTTATCATGGAAGACTTTTATTGCTCCATCTAGTTTGAATGATAGTTTTGCTGGGTAGAGTATCCTGGGGTTGAAGTTATTTTCATTCAGTGCCCGGAAGATCTCACCCCACGCTCTTCTTGCTTTTAATGTTTCTGTTGAGAAGTCTGCTGTGATTTTGATGGGTTTACCTTTGTATGTTACTTGTTTTTTCTCTCTTACAGCCTTCAATATTCTTTCCTTAGTTTCTGAACTTCTTGTTTTAATGATGGTATGTCGTGGGGTAGTTCTATTTTGATCTGGTCTGTTTGGTGTCCTGGAGGCCTCTTGCATTTGTATGGGAATATCTTTCTCTAGATTTGGGAAATTTTCCGTTATTATTTTGTTGAATATGTTACGCATTCCCTTCGCTTGCACCTCTTCTCCTTCTTCGATGCCCATGATTCTCAAGTTTGGTCTTTTGATGGAGTCGCTGAGTTCTTGCATTTTCTTTTCACAGGTCTTGAGTTGTTTAATTAATAGTTCTTCAGTTTTTCCTTTAATTACCATTTCATCTTCAAGTTCTGAGATTCTGTCTTCTGTTTGTTCTATTCTGCTGGATTGGCCTTCTGTTTTATTTTGCAGTTCTGTTTCATTCTTTTTTCTGAGGTTTTCCATATTCTGGGTGGTTTCCTCTTTAATGTTGTCTATTTTTGTCCTGAGTTCACTTATCTGTTTCTTTATCGTGTTCTCTGTTTCACTTTGGTCTTCATACAGTGCTTCTATGGTTTCCTTTATTTCTCCTTTTGCTTTTTCAAATTCTCTATTTTTGTTGTCTTGGAATTTCTTGAGTGTCTCCTGTACATTTTGGTTGACCCTATCCAGTATCATCTCTATAAAATTCTCATTGAGTACCTGTAGTATGTCTTCTTTTAAATTATTCTTGTGGGCTTCATTGGGTACTTTGGCATAGTTTATCTTCATTTTGTTGGAGTCTGGATCTGAGTTTCTGTTCTCTTCATTCCCCTCTGGTTCCTGTACTAATTTTTTGCTGTGGGGAAACTGGTTTCCCTGCTTTTTCTGTCTTCCCGTCATTGTCTTTGGTGTTGTTACTGTCCCTGAACTGTGTGCAATTAAGTATTTTCTAGCTTGTAATAATAACAATGGTAATATTTAGAATGGAAGGGTGAGCTGAGATGGAAAGCAAGAAGTTAACGAAATGGGAAAAACAAATACACAGACTGGAAGGAGAAAACAGAACAAGGTATCAGACAAGAAGGTTTCAAAGGTATAAACAGGGAGCTTTAGTGTACTAATCGTCAGTAAGCTGAACAGACATCAGCGAGACAGAGATAGGATTGAAAATCAAAAATAAAAAAAATAAAGATAAGAATAAAAATAAAAAATAAGTAAATGAAAGAAAAATCTATGTATAAAATGTATTAAAATAAAATGAAAAAATAGAAAATTTTAAAAAACCAAAAAACCTCCAAGTTCAAATGCAATGAAGTTTCAGTCTTAATAATTTGGATGTCTGTCTCAGTCTCCAATCCTGGAGATGGTGCCTCAGATGTTGTTCTGTAGTTGTCTCATCAAAGGGGATGCATAAAGTAGAACAAAACTACACACACACACGCACAAAAAAAAACCTCACCAAGTGTCCTAAGTTCAAATGCAATACAGTTTCAGTAAGTTTTTCAGCTTGCAGGTGTAAATCGGTTGTTCTCTCATCAAAGGTAGGGAGACAAAGAAAAAAAAAGAGTCTGGAGACAGTTCTGAGAATGGAATCTGTAACTGTGGCTTGCCTGCCCGCTGCTGTCAGCCTGCTGTTGCTGGAGGCGTTATTTATGCAGATCTCAGGGGTGAGCTTAGCAGTCACCTGGCCCTGCAGGCTTTGTTTACTCAGATTTTTCCTGTGCGTGAGCCTCTGCTAGAAGCTTTCCCCTTTCCAAGCACACTGGGAAAGGTGACACTGCACCCACATTGTCAGGCCTGCGTGTTTATTTACAGTTCATGTGGGAGGTGGGTCTTCCCCCCTCTCCTGTGCAGTTCTCCTCCCATCTCCACTTTCACAAGCTTTCCTGCTCCTGATTACTGGGCCGTGCTGCTGCTCCTGCAAGCCGCCATGTTTGTTTACAGCTCACATGGGAAGTGGGTCTTCCTTCCTCTCCTGTGGAGTTTTCCTCCCTCCGCCACTCTCACAAGCTTTCCTGCTCCTGGTTGCTGGGTGCGTGCCCCTGCTCCCGCCAGAGGCTCTCTGGCCAGGCAGGCTTGTTTATTTACAGTCCCGGGAAGGATTCCCTTCCCCCAATCTTCGGTGCTCAGTGTGCCCTACTCTCTTTCCCGCATGTCTTTATTGCTCTTATTGCTTATTACTCAGTTTCTCTTTTTTCCCCGGGTGGAGGTTGGTCTGTCCAGGGGGCTATGCTGTTCTGGCCCAGTCTTGTCTGTGGGAGTACCACAGTACTGTGAAGCTCACCT
Source organism: Castor canadensis (assembly GCF_047511655.1). Taxonomy (NCBI): domain Eukaryota; kingdom Metazoa; phylum Chordata; class Mammalia; order Rodentia; family Castoridae; genus Castor; species Castor canadensis. The sequence continues at coordinate 141,569,629 of NC_133389.1, forward strand.
GGTCCGTGTCTTCCTAAGCCGTCTGGGCGCCGGCAACTGGCGGCCTGGGGGCCCTCCTGGTTTCTCCGTTTAACGTGAAGTGGAGATTCTCTGCGCCAGCTGGAGGTGTGGAGGGGTCAAAGTTATGCCTCTTCTCAGTGATTCTGCCTGCAAAGTGTGTCTCCAGCGTCTCTCCTAGATTTCACTATAGGAGGCTCGCTTTCTGCTTCCTCCCTCTAGCCGCCATCTTGGAATCCTTCCCATATTTTGTATTGGTAATTTGTGTCTTTATGCTTTATCTTCTATTCAATCTGGCTAGAATTTTATTAATTTTATTGATCTTTTCAAAGAACCAGCTTATAAATTTACTGATTTGTCAAAGACTATATATGACATTGAAAGCATATGCCATGAAGTAAAAAGTATTAACATGAACTTTATAAAAATTAGACCACTTTGCTGTGCTAAAGAGACTGTTAAGAAAATTAAAAATCCAGGAACAATGGTGTAAACCAGTAGTTTCAGCTACTCAAAGGCTAAGGTAGCAGACTCATTGAGTTTGAGGCCAACCCAGACAAAATAGGCAACATAGTAAGACCCTGCCTCAAAAAGAAAAAGGTGGTCATTGGAGAAACATTGGTAAATAACATATGTGGTAAAGGACTTGCATCCAGAGTATACAAAGAATTGCCAAAACTCAAGAAATAAACAACCCAGGAAAAATGGGCAAAAGATCTGAACAGATACTTTACCACATATACATGAGTCAAACAGTATAAGTAAAGATGCCCAGCATATTTAGTCATGAGAGAAAGGCAAATTAAAACCACAACGACATACTGCTATACTTGTTAGAAGGGGTAAAATCAGAATACTGTAAATAATAAATGCTGACAAAGGCATAAAGTAACTGAAAATACCACCTATTGCTGGAAGGAATGCAAAAATGTTACAGCCACTTTGAAAATATTTTGACTGTTTTTTACAAAGTTAAACATACACTTTCCATGTTCTGTAGCAATCCTGCTCTTAGGTTTTTATTCAGGTGAATTGAAAACCTGTTTTCAATTATACATGCTTATAGAAGCTTAACCAATAACTGGAAACAACTCAGATATTCTTTGAGCAATTAATGGATAAAAAATTGTGCTCTATCTATAAGGTGAAATACTATTTAGCAATAAAAAGGAATGAACCATTGATTCATACAATATTATATTACAATAATATCAATAAATCTTAAACAGATATTGCTAAGTGAAAAAAGTCATATGATTCCATTTATATGACATTTTGGAAAAGGCCAACTAAAGAGACTGAATACCAGCCAGCGGTTGTCAAGGGTTGTGGTCTGGTAAGGGCTGGTGGTGCTTTGTTGCTGCACCCTTGGAGGGGACTAATGTATTTTCACACAGTGAAAGGCACAGAAGAGAAAAGGGGATGGAAGGAACAAATTCACCTTTTTAGACCCTAATACTACACATGAGAGTAGAGCCATCATGGCTTATTTATGTCTTAAAAACCCCACCTCTTAGCACTGCTGCACTGGGGATTAAGTCTCAACATGAATTTTGGAAGGGACACAAGCATTCAAACCAGAGTACTGAATTGACAGTGGACACACCTTAATCAGGGGATCTAAGGTAAAGACTGCAGATAATAGGACAGATGATAAATGTGTCCCCAATATGTGACCTGAGAAGAGCATACCATCTTTGTGACATTCTCCCCACAAAAATATGGCTTCAAGAAAACTGCCTAACACATTTTATGAAGCCAGTATTACACTTATCCCAAAACCAGGCAAAGACACCTCCAAAAAGGAGAACTATAGGCCAATCTCCTTAATGAACATTGATGCAAAATTCCTCAACAAAATAATGGCAAACCGAATACAACAACACATCAAAAAGATTATTCACTACGACCAAGTAGGCTTCATCCCAGGAATGCAGGGGTGGTTCAACACACGAAAATCAATAAATGCAAGAAACCACATTAACAGAAGCAAAGACAAAAACCACTTGATCATCTCAATAGATGCAGAAAAAGCCTTTGATAAGATCCAACATCATTTCATGATAAAAGCTCTAAGAAAACTAGGAATAGAAGGAAAGTACCTCAACATTATAAAAGCTATATATGACAAACCTACAGCCAGCATTGTACTTAACGGAGAAAAACTGAAACCATTCCCTCTAAAATCAGGAACCAGACAAGGATGCCCACTATCTCCACTCCTATTCAACATAGTACTGGAATTCCTAGCCAGAGCAATTAGGCAAGAAGAAGGAATAAAAGGAATACAAATAGGTAAAGAAACGGTCAAAATATCCCTATTTGCAGACGATATGATCCTATACCTTAAAGACTCAAAAACCTCTACTCAGAAGCTCCTACACACCATCAATAGCTATAGCAAGGTAGCAGCATATAAAATCAACATAGAGAAATCATTAGCATTTCTATAAATTAATAATGAGCAAACTGAAAAAGAATGTATGAAAACAATTCCATTTACAATAGCCTCAAAAAAAATCAAATACCTAGGTGTAAACCTAACAAAAGATGTGAAAACTGGTTAGCACTCTGCAAAAAACTGAAACTAGATCCATGTATATCACCCTATGCCAATATTAACTCAAAATGGATCAAGGATCTTAATATCAGACCCCAAACTCTAAAGTTGATACAGGAAAGAGTAGGAAATACTCTGGAGTTAGTAGGTATAGGTAAGAACTTTCTCAATGGAACCCCAGCAGCACAGCAACTAAGAGATAGCATAGATAAATGGGACCTCATAAAACTAAAAAGCTTCTGCTCATCAAAAGAAATGGTCTCCAAACTGAAGAGACCACCCACAGAGTGGGAGAAAATATTTTCCAGCTATACATCAGACAAAGGACTGATAACCAGAACATATAGGGAACTTAAAAAACTAAATTCTCCCAAAACTAATGAACCATAAAGAAATGGGCAAGTGAACTAAACAGAACTTTTCTCAAAAGAAGAAATTCAAATAGCCAAAAAAACATATGAAAAAATGTTCACCATCTTTAGCAATAAAGGAAATGCAAATTAAAACCACACTAAGATTCCACCTCACCCCTGTTAGAATAGCCATCATAAGCAACACCACCAGCAACAGGTGTTGGCGAGGCTGCGGGGAAAAAGGAACCCTCTCACACTGTTGGTGGGAATGTAAACTAGTACAACCACTCTGGAAAAAAATTTGGAGGCTACTGAAAAAGCTAGACATTGATCTACCATTTGATCCAGCAATACCACTCTTGGGGATATACCCAAAAGACTGTGACACAGGTTACTCCAGAGGCACCTGCACACCCATGTTTATTGCAGCACTATTCACAATAGCCAAGTTATGGAAACAGCCAAGATGCCCCACTACTGACGAATGGATCAAGAAAATGTGGTCTCTATACACAATGGAATTTTATGCAGCCATGAAGGAGAACGACATGTTATCATTCGCTGGTAAATGGATGGAATTGGAGAACATCATTCTGAGTGAGGTTAGCCTGGACCAAAAGACCAAAAATCGTATGTTCTCCCTCATATGCGGACATTAGATCAAAGGCAAACACAACAAGGGGATTGGACTTTGATCACAAGATAAAAGTGAGAGCACACAAGGGAGATATGAGGATAGGTTAGACATCTAAAAAATTAGCTAGCATTTGTTGCCCTCAACACAGAGAAACTAAAGCAGATACCTTAAAAGCAACTGAGGCCAATAGGAGAAGGGGACCAGGAACTAGAGAAAAGGTTAGATCAAAAAGAATTAACCTAGAAGGTAATACACATGCACAGGAAATTAATGTGAGTCAACTCCCTGTATAGCTATCCTTATCTCAACCAGCAAAAACCTTTGTTCCTTCCTGTTATTGCTTATACTCTCTCTTCAACAAAATTAGAGATAAGGGCAAAATAGTTTCTCCCGGGTATGGAGGGGGTGGGGGGAAGAGGGAGGGGACGGAGTGGGTGGTAAGGGAGGGGGTGGGGGAAGGGGGGAGAAGTGACCCAAGCATTGTATGCACATATGAATAATAAAAAAATATGTCTTCAATTTAATGATAATACTTATTATTTATCCTAAGTGAAGGGTCATTCAACAAGCTATCTGATCAGTATCCTTCATAAGCATCAAGATCACAGAAGAAAAGAAAGAGTGAGAAGTTTCACAGACTGGAAGGGGGGACTAAAGAGACATAAGTGTTATGTGGACTCCTGCATTAGATCCCAGAATGGATCCCAAATAGTGTCTTTCTTAGGGTTTAATTAGGGAATAGGTAGCAGCATGAATTTCTCAGTTTTGATAATTATATAATGTAGAATGCTAACACTGGGTAAGCTGAGTATGTGGCAGTTCTCTGTACTGTCTTTGCAACCTTTTTGCAAGTATAAAATTATTTCAAAATATAAGGGTTTTTTAAAAGGAAAAAGATGACTTACAATACCAAGTAAGGGCAAGTGAAAAAAGAAAACTGTCAGCAGAAGTGTAAGTTTTTGCAAACACCTTGGAAAGTGTTTGGTATTGACTAGTAATGGTGAAAAGCTGCATGTGCTGTGATTTAGAACTACACTTCTAGGTTTATATGATAGAACTTCATATATGTATACCAAAAAAGAAGAGCAACGATGTCTATAGCAGCACTATTTGTAATTGCTAAAGAATGGAAATAATCCAAGTGTCCATCAGCAGAAAATGATAATGTGCAATCTTTGAGTACTGGAATTAAGTAACTACATACAGCAATGTAATTTTGAATAGAAGAAATCAAACACAAAAGATTACATGCTGTTTAAAGCTCAAAAACAGGCAAGACTAATTTGTGAGGTTAGAAATCAGAATGATGGTTATTTTTGAGAGGAAGAAGGGAAAGTAATTTGGAAGGGCCCAAAAGAAAATTTTTAGGATGCTGATACTATTAAATTTCTTGTTATTGGTGAATACATAGTCTTTAGTATAACTAATTGAAACTGTACTTTTACAACATATATACTTCTCTGTATGTTATAGTCTAATAAAAAGTTTGAAATATTAAAATATAAGAGCATATTTTTTTAAATCCATGTAGCTGAGATCTTTGTTTTAAAGATCTATATTAGTTACCTTGGTTTGCACTAATACAAATTGGAGAACTACTGAAGGACATTTTATTGGATGGATGACTGGACTGTGAATAGGGAAGCCATTACAGAAACTGTTGTTCAGGACTTGAGTCAGACGTGGGGATGGGTAAGACCAGATACATGTCATAGAGATAAAACTGGAAGAACATAGTGTTTGATTGAAGGTGGTTAAAGACTTTTGACTTTATTCTCTGGGCCATAGGATCTAATAGATTTTTCTTAGGCGGGAAAGAACATGATGAAACTGTTATTTTTGAAAAGTTAATCTGTTTTTCACTCATAACAGACTCTACTGTCTCTTATAGTTATATTAACTATAATATATTCATTTATAGCCATGTCCCTGCTAGTAAGTCACAAGTCTCTTCACAGAAGGGCCTGATTTGGTATGTCCTTCTCTCTCTGAGCTGAAGTCTTTGCCTACTACAGCAGATTTATTATCATTTAAGAAGACCATAATCAAAAGGCAATAAGCACCAAATGATGGGGAACTGGATCGGAAATAAACAAGAAAACATCTTAGAAAATACATGAGGGACATTATATTAAAACATCTATCATTAATTTTAAAAACTTATTAAACCTTATGTAGGATACTTTATTAATGTAATGAAGACTATTATTTCAATGCAATAGTCATCCTCATACTCAGTAGTAAACTAATAGAGTCATTCATAAGAAAATAAAAACAGTTATTGACTATCAAGAATGTTTACTATTATTTTGTCAATGTAATAAAATTTAAAAAAATAGATATAAGTATTGAAAAGGAGACCAAAGAAAGCATTATTATTTATAATTTGATATGGTTGTATCCCTGGAAAGCTCAAGAGAATTAAGCAAAAATATATCAGAATGAAATATTTAAATTAGCTTCTTTCTTCCTACTTACATCTTAAGTCATCTTTGAGTCTGTTGTAAGTTCCACTTTCTCACAAGCCAATGGTGAGGAAAGAAATGAGGGAGAATGGTAGGGAAGCTCAAAGGAACCAACATCATTATTATTGTCACCATTGGATTCACCCATTTATTTACCCATTTATTCAACAAATGATAATTCTCCCACCATGTTCCTTGCATTTCTTCCCACCTGAGACAATCAATCTGAAGAACTTGGTGTTTGTCTACCTTGTCACACATTTCTCTACATTTATAGGAGGACATTCCAACCATCAGGCTCTGTGTGAGGCACTACACTGGTGAAATGCCAGGCTCTGAGATTCAGTTACAGTGGTGCATCAGTGTGGCTAGTTCACTGAGTATTGATTTCCTTCTCCTTTCACAGTAATTCAAGTTTTATCTTTGTACATAGCTACTCACTTAAAACAATATTTCCCAGTCTTCTTTGCAGATAGATGTGGCCATATGAAGAAGTTCTAGCTGAAATTTCAACAAGTATTATGTAAAACTTCTGTTCATGTCCTTAAAAGAAAGGAACATGGCTTATCTTTTCTCAGTGGCACACAATGGTAAGAGTTGGGTGTGGATTTTGAGATGGAAGCTTTATACTGAATATGCATCAAAAGAGCCTCAATCCTCTGGTTTCCAACATCATTAAGCCACCTACTTATCTGAAATTTTATATGGGGTGGGGGAGAAACATCCTCTTACCTTGTTTGTGCCCCTGTATGTGTGCTGTGCTGTTACAGTGGATTCCCCTCTGTGCTAACTCATAAAAATGCTGAAAAACATTAAAATGTTCCCTGTCTTTAAGGAGACCACAGTTTAACACAGAAGTTAAACAAATCATTATAAAAGTATTTGCTATGTGCCATGATAGAACAGGCACATAGCAAATGAAGCCACTTAGGAGCAACAAGACAGGTCTGTGGAGGACATAATGTCTTATCTGGGAGCTGAAGGAGGGGTAGAGTGTAAACCGTTCACTTCTTCAAAAACCTCATCTCCAGGCTTCAGTGACAACATCCTCCTGAATTCCCTCCCACTTCTATGATGTTCCTTCTTTGCTTCTCTTCCTGTATCAAGTGGTAGATGCTGACTTTCTCAGCGTTCTCTCAGCATATTCTCTCTAAAGGATTCTTTTCATGGGTGTAAATAATCACCTTGGTGCTGATGATTGCCAAGTCCAGCCCTTTCTTCTGAGCTTTGGACTCATAATTGCATAGTGTACTGATCCACCTGAAAATCTCACAGGCATCTCAAACTTAGTATGTCAAGTATGAACTCTTTTTTTCTTCCCTCCAACCTGCTCCTCCCACAGTCTCCTTCCTTAATAAAGGTTATCACAATCTACCCAGTTGCTCCAGCCAGAAACCTGAGTCATTTTTAACGCCTCCTTTTTCTTGCCTCCCACATATAACTTATAACCAAGTGCATTCATACACTTTAAAAAAAACTATCTTAAATCCATCCTCTTTTCTCCATCCACTGTTACCTCCATGGTACAACTAACTCTCTAACTGAGCCTCACTTCCACTTTAACCCACTCCCTGCCATTCTCAACACAGCAGCCATAATGATCTTTTAAAAAGCACAAATCATATCTACTAAACATTTTTCAGTGGATTGTTTTGCATTTAAGTTAAAAGCTCCAAATGCATGGACTAGCTCTTGCTTATTTCTCCAACCTCATCCCTTGACATTTCTTCTTACCTCACGACTGGTTCTGCTCCAGTTACGAGACCCTAGCTCTTTGTTGACTCAAGGCAGTTCCTTCTGTGGGAAAAAGTCTCTCCAAAACTCTTGTCCTGGCCACCTCCTACTTATGCTTCAGGTCTCATTTTAAAGTTACTCCTTCATAGAGGCTTTCCTTATTCTCTAATATAAATTATATTCTTTCAATTTCTCCTGCATATCACTTTTTCTCCCCTCTGTTGAAGACTTCTAATTGTTTCTCAACATTCATTCTCCTTTTCTATTATAATAATAGGACTTAGCTGGGCATATAGCAGCTCAGCAAAAGACACTGTTTCCCTCCTTTGCTCCCAGATGTAGCCATGTGACTATGTTCCAGCCAACAGGAAGTGAATGGATGTAATGTGTACACATGCTAGGGCCTCCCTTAAGTGACTGGGTTTATAGTTTCCATGCCTCATGGGTTGGGAATGGTGAGACCTGAAGCAGTCAACCTTGACCAGAGATGGAATCCATGTGCTTGTTTTGTAGATGGTGGGGCTATGGTATCAACTTACTTGTGGGCTATTATATGAGAAAAAAATTCTAATCCCTTTTAGCTTCTAGACCTTTGAATATCTTTGTTATAGCACAGGAGGTCTTGGATGGTTTTTAAGTAGAGGAGCAGGACTTATGGTAGCACATACAGGAGGCACAATAAAATGTGAAGAGTGCCCCATGGTTACATAACCCTGAGGGACTGACTACAAAGAAATTGCATGGTCAGATGTTTTTAAAGATTATTTTGGTGGCAAACTGGTTTCGAGGACATGCTGAGGCAGACAGGCAAGATAAATGGTTGTCATAAAGTGAAGAGATAACCTCATGGATTAGGATAGCACGGGCATGTAGAGAAGAGGATGGATTCCAAAAATATTTCAAAAGGTGGACTCAGGAGAGTTTGGCATTTTGACTGTTATGGTAAACAGTTGTAGCCCCCTAGTCCCAATCCCAGGCACCTGTAAATATGCTACCTTCCATGCAAAAGGGACTTTGCAGATGTGATTAAGGATATTATCTTCAATTTTCAAGATGAGCCTAATGAAATCAACAGGGTCCTAATAAGAGGGAGGCAGGAGAGTCAGAGTCTGAAAAGGAAACTGAAGACTGAAGCAAAGATTAGTTAGAGTGGTGTGCTTTGAAGATGAAGGAAGGGTCCATGTGAGCCAAGGAATGCAAACAGCCACTAGAAGTGGGAAAAAAATCAAAGAACTGGATTGTTCTCTGCAGTCTAAAGAAGGAATTCAGCCCTGCATCACTATAACTTTATCCCACTAAACCCCATTTTGGACTTGACTTCCAGATTATAAACAATCCACTGAATTTATAGCAACCTGTTTCAGCAGCAATAAGAAATGAGTGCACTGGTGTAGGGGAAAGGGTGAAGGAAGCATCTAGTGTAAAGGCCTTGAACAACTGGGTGGATGACAGTTTGGAAACCCAGAGTTTGAAAACCCAGAAGTAAGAGTGAGTGGGGGAGGAACAGAAGGTAATGAAGCAGTGCTGTGAAATTTAGTGACTCTGGGATGCCTGTGATACATCCCACTGCACAATAGCCATATGGGTCTGGCATTCAGGAATGAAGTTGCCCCAGGGAGAGGGATATTGTGGTATCTTCAAATATTCTGTGATTGAAGCCAAGGGTGTGAAAAAGAGCAGTGACAGAAAAAACAGAGTCAGAAGAAAGGAAGGCCTAGAACAAAATCCAAGAAAAACTAAAATCCAAATGTAGTATACAAAGGAGTGTAGCCGGAGAGGAAGAGGAAAACCCAAGTTGTTGGGGTCATGGAAACCAGAGGAGGGAGAGTTTCCATGAAGAAGGGATTTTGACAGTGTCCAGTGTTGCTGTTAGGTAGAGAAAAAGTGGTTGATACATTTTCATAAGAACAAAGCCCCTGACCCTCCATATATGAACATAATGTTTGTAAGTATTCAAATGAGCAAAGAGGAATGAGTGACTGAGAGCCAGGGCATGAAACCAGCCTATATTCAAAATACAGATTCTATCATTTACTAATGGTGTGATCTTGGTCAAATTGCTTTACTTTTATATGTACCAGTTTCTTCACTTATAAAATGGGATAATAACAATCCTACCTGTATATGATAGCTGTGAAGATTATGTGACTAAATATGTTAAAAGTTCATTGAGCACTGCCTGGCACATATAAGTCCTGTGTAAGTGTTAGGTATTTTTGCTATTATCATTACCAAGTGCAATGTGTTTATTATATTATTATAAGAATAAGTGATCCTGCCAAAGGAAATAAGAGAAGTAAGCATTATGAGGAAGATAATTGATAAGATAAATAAGTAGAAGAAAGTAGTTAGTGAGATAAAATAGTATATATAATGATCCGAATATAAAGAAAGGACCAAGTGGGCACCAAAAATTCTTGATATGCTAAATATTCATGAGGCATTCAATATTCAGTAAGGCTTAAAATAATCACACACTGGTGACACCTGTGCAGGCTGCATTTGCTTTCTGCCTGAGAAATGCAGATAGAATCCACAGCTACTCATCAGATTAATTGGTGAGCTATAACTATGGCCAGGCACACTTGCTCCATGTCTCCTGACAGAGCAAGTAGTATGTTCTGGGTTTGGCACCAGGCACCTTCTGTCTACCAACCCTCCTTTGCCAACCTCATCTCTGCTCCTTGTAACTACAGTATCAACAGGGAAGAATGGTGCAGCTGAGAATGAGGGAGGGGAAGACACAAATCTATGCATGTTTCATAAAATACAACACCCATTTGTATCCTATCCTGAGTGTGTTAACCTAGCCTCTCTCCCCTAGCTTCTTGCCATATGTTTCAAATTGCTTCAATAAGCATTGTGATTTCAACATCTTAATTTTGCCCTCCAGTCTTTCTGTGCAATGACCTCTGGGATAGCTTGATTGACTATGTACTTGGAAGGTAATTTCCCACACCACAACCACCATGGCTACCTCATAGAAGGTAGGAATGTGAGCACAGATCACTTTTTATGCATATTTGTGTCTTCTTATACCGATTTTTTTGTATTATAAAAATTAAGAGAAACTTAAATATGGTAATATTTAGTATGCACATGCATTTGAATAATGACCTACTAACCAAAACCCCTAATATATTAAGGGATTGTGGCTGCCAGGAAAAAATTCCTGCCCTAAGAAGGCCAACTAAAACAGTTTCTCTTATATTGATTCTTGAGGCTTCTCTGATATTGACTCTTGAGACTCTCTGTCCTATTTGAAACAGAAACACCAGCTTTGATCTCTAGGATGACTTCACTTCACTTTTCAACATGGAGCAACCTTTGAAGGTTAGGAACTAGCCCACCTTTCCCCAAATTCTTTCTGTTCTTTCCTCTCCTCTCAGATGCAGAAAAAGACCTGAAGCAAGTTAGGCCGGCAGCCTGTTTGCTTGCTTTCATTTCTATTTTGAAAAGCTGCTTCTTTAATAGCTGGACAGATCAGAAGAATGATGATTCTATGATATCAGCTACCACCTTTATTGTTTTCCAGTGAAACTTTAGCACTTACTGTCTTTTGCTTTTATGTTTCAACACAGCAAGTAGGTTTATCATGAAGCTAATGTCTTGTTAGACTTCAGGGATCTTTCATGGGCCCAGAGAGGGAACCCAGCATCTTTGTAAGTGTTTTAATTCTTCCTAGAGAAGGACTCCAAATTCTGAAGCTTCAGGGCCTATATAAGATTCTCATTAAGAGTTCATGGTCAGGAGCTTAAAGCGTGATTTAAAAAGAAGCCAACTTTCTTTTCTACTAGTTAGTAATTTTGGATAGATGATGTTAACTTTCAGCCTTGGTTTTCTTAGTTGTAAAATGGGAACAACATTACCTATATCCGTAGGATTATGATAAGGCTTGAATAGTACTTGAACGTTAAACAATAAACATTCATCAGTGTCAGCTACCATTAGTACTGTTGTCAGAACAAACCATAAACTCTCTGACAACAGGATCTGGTAGCCCTTAGAACCCATCACAGGCACACACATAAATACTTGAATACTTTACATATTCAACTCCACTCTAATCAAAAGACAACTTATTTGTAGTGCGACACCTGCGGCTACCTCTTCAGCAAACGCCCCACACTCCGCAGCGCCTTGCTAACAAGGGGTGCCCGGTGAGTGCTTCAAACTCACCATGTTGTTTGCCTCCCTTCCCCTGCCCTCTTCTCTCCGGTCGGCTGCGGACAGTCCACTGAGCCTGTCACTAGACGCACGCTGATAACGCGTTAGTAGCGTTTTGTGCCAGGTACCCAATAAGTGCTCATTAAATGGCAATTACAATTTCCAGACCAGGAGGCTACTAAGCCCCCGCCCCTCGCCAAGGCCTGCATTCTCTGGCTGGGGCGAAGTGGGGAATGAGGGGGTCCTCAGCCCGTCTGTGCGCCCGTGTTGTGGCGGCGGTAGTGGGATGGAGAGGGATGGTCGCCCATCGCATTCCCCTTCTCAGTGCACTTTCCCAGCCCGGGTGTGCCCAGGGGTCCCCTGGGGCCGCCAGGGCGGAGGGCAGGCCGGGAGGAGGCGGACGACGCATCCGCCGCCGCCGCAGGAGGCGGAGCGCTGCACCTGGCGGCCGGTCCTCGGCACTCAGCCCTGAAACGGGTCCAGCCGGTGGTGAGCGGCGGCAGCGACAGGGAGGCCCGGGCTCCAGAGGAGGAGCAGGAGCAGGCGCGGGAGAGAAGGTCGCGCGGCGGGTGCGCTCGTCCTCCGCTGTCGGGCGCCACACCCGATCCGCATCCGTCCGCGCCGCGCCCCGCCCCGCTCGCCGCAGCCCCCGGGGAGAGAGCGAGCCGCCGGCCCGCGATGGTGCGTACCGGACCGACAGCCGCCACCCTGGCGCCCCGCGCCGCCGTCCCGCGCGCCGGGGACAGGACCCCCTGCGCCCCGCGCAGCTGAGCGCCGTCGCCGCAGCAGGTGAGTCGGTGCGGGGCGCGCTCGGAGGGCGGGGGCGGCCCGCAGCTCCGCCCGGGCCTCCCCGCGGGGGACGCGCGGCACCAGCCCTCCGCCAGGCACACCTGCCGTCAGGGAAGGGCCCCGGGAGGGCGTGGAGGTGTCTGCGTCCCCTGCCCCGCTCGCCGGCCGCCGCTCCCTCCCTCCCCTGGGCTCCTGTGTCTGTTGTCATCTTTGTGGGGTGCTGGGGGAGGCTGCCGCCTGTGCCCCGACGCGCTGGGCGCGGGCAGCACTTCCGCAAACGTAATTGGAGTCGGGAAAACAAAGGCGCTGCCCAGGGAGTCCTTGCCGGACGCTAGCAGCTGCTGCCCAAGGTGGGGGACGAGGGGTGGGCCCCAAAGTCCCGGCCCTTCTGGGCCCAACCCCGTTCGCGCCCTTGCCATAAACATCCCCGGGAGAAAGGAGGAGATGAGAACCTCCACACAGTCCAGGTGACAAGGACGTGGCCAGGAGGAGGAAATTGACATTGTCTGCCTTCCCAGGTAAATAAATACTGGGAAAATATGCCTCTTCCTCTGGCCTGTCACCATCCTAGGAGTAATTCTGCACCTCATGCTTTTGTACTTCCATTTGATGATATGTCTGAATCCCTTTTGAGGCAGTGATGGGGGTCTCTAATCCTTCACGTACTGTTTATTCCCTATCTAGTAACTATCCTGTAAATTTAAGTAGGGTGGTGAAAAGTGCCAGACACAACCTTCCCCTCCTGAATCCCATCCCCATGTGGACACACAGGTGGATTAATTACCTAAGTCTGGCACATGGTGCATTTTGTCTCTCCCACACACATTTGAAACCACAAATATTTCCTTTCATCTAAAAATATTTAATAAACATCTCATAGAACCACTGGAACATATAATAAATACCTGACCTCTTAGTTGCTGGAAAGAACCTTAAAAGAGTCAGAGTTCCAATCCCAACTGGTGTCTAAATAGTTTTGTGCCCTTGGTCTGTCACATCGTCCTGGGCTCTAGTTTTCTCACAAGTTAAAAAAAAAAAAAGAAGAAAGAAAGAAAAGATAGTATAGTAGTTAAGACCATTTTCCCTTGGCCTTTCTAGAAGTCCATGATTTTGTGTAACTCTAACCTCATCAGTGGAGATGAATATAAACAGTGGATAGACATACAGTTTAGGTATGACTAGCAACATGTAATAGAAGGACAAGAATATTTGGTAGGACTGTGATATGGATAGAACATCCCTTCCCCAAGATGGGCACTGGCCAGCTAAAGGTTTATGCATTATTGATGGCCTTGTTAAGTGAAAGGAGAGGATAGAATCCTCCTTATTGGGAAGCTTGGCTTTTGACACTGAATGCTGCCGGTCACAAGCAGACATCGGGGATTTCTCAGTTATTTAATGGTAGTAGGATAGATGGTGTTTTTCCTAAGTTGTAAGTAAAAATTAGCATTGCTTAGGAAAAGGTGAGAACATTGCTTATGAGCCTGGTGCAAGACACTTAAGAAGTAAGAGAAGATCATATTTCAATAATGCATTAAAGCTACAAAGCATATTTATAGTAATTTTTAAGACATTTTCTGTCTATACAAATAAATACAAAAATATAAGGCAAACAAACCCAAAGACAGAACAGCAAGATTTGCACATTTGATGGTGTAGATATTGGATCACCAATGCTATCATATAATTTCTGGATCATAAACAGTAATAAGTCACTTTTGGGGCACTAAGAATGTTGAAGATAACATCTTAAAGAGTTAATTCTAAGTCTCTGTAAGATGACTTTCCCCTAATTTTGTGCATGATGAAAGGGAAGCTCAGAAAGGTTAAGCAACTTTCCCTAACCACATAATCAGTAAAAGGTAGAATTAGATTTGACCCTGTCTCTGGCTCCAAAGCACAGGAAATTTCCACATGGTATCCCTTCTTGCTCAGGACCCATTAAGCTAAACCACCTATGCAGATGCTTTCCTTTGCTTCTTCCCTTTGAAAATTAATTTCATTTCTGCATACATCTATTCCAGATGGTAACATTTACCCATGGAGGATAAGATACAAATTTATAATGGATATATATTAATTAGTGCATGTATACTTACCCATTTGTTCTTAGCATTCTTCAGTTGCAGCCAATGGATAAATTTAGTATTAGGCAAATAGGCCTAATACTAAATTTTGATAGCCAGTAAATCTTGATTTAGCATTCTAATTGTGGTAAAAGTAGAAACACAATCTATGTATGTCTCCTAGCTGCTTTGGTACATTGACTTTGAAGAAATCAAGATTTATTAAGTGAAAAAAGCAAGTTGCCAAAGAGATTTATATATATTTACTTAAACTGTTATACAGGCACACATGTACTTCTTTGTCCCCAAACTGATCTAAGGAAGGGGCACAGGGTAGAGACAAGAGGGTGTTTTTTTCTTTTTTACCTTATTAAGTTAGGTATAGGCTTAAAAAAATGGAAGAAGCCTGTGTTCTTTTGTCATATAAACTAAAAAGAGAAACAAAAGAATGGAATTAATTCACTTTACAAAAATCCAAAATAATAGAAATCTCATTTCAGTAAGTGAGGTGAGGCTCAGAGATCAAAGAGAAGGGGTGTTCTGGGAATTGCAGGTGTGGTGCAAAGAGTAGCATGTTGGTGACTGATTTTTACCCTTCCTAACAGTAGTAGCATAGTCTGCAGCTCCTTAATTTTCCTCCCCGGCAAGAATGCATTGGTGCGCACCCAGTTTATCTGACAGACTAAGAACTCCTTTTTCCTGGTCTTGGTAGTGTAGGAGCAATCAGTTTACTTGCTGTGTCATCTCATGAAACTATGGCATTCTGGGTAACTTCAGGTGTAATTATTCTGAGGAACATAATTTCAGGAGCAGTAAGTTATCAAGTTAATCTAGCCTGTTGCATATTTATTAAATACGGTCTCACAGCTGGGCATCAGTAGCCCACATCTATCCGCTAAATCCTTTAGCTGCTTGGGAGGCTGAGATTGGGAGGATCACAGTTTAGGGCTAGCATGTGCATAAAGTTCTTGTGATCCCATCTCAATCAATAGCTGATGGTGATGGCACACACCAGTTACCTCAAGCTGTGAGAAGACTGAGGTAGGGAAGATTGCAGTGCCAGATCAGTCTGGGGTGAGGGGATAGGAAAGTTCGCTAGACCCCATTTTGATGGAAGAAAGCTGGGTGTGCTGGTGTGCATCTATAATCCCAGCAATGGTGGGAAACATAAAATAGGGAGATCAAGGTCAGCTTGGGCAAAAAGCAAAACCCTATCTCAAAAATAACCAGAGGAAAAAAGGGCTGGAGATATGGCTCAAGCAGTAAAGCACCTGCCTGGCAACTGCAAAGCCCTGAGTTCAAACCCCAGTACCACCAAAAAAAGAGTACAATTCCCAAATTCTCCCCATTTCTATGTAAAATTAGTGAAAATCAATGCTTATAATACTTAAAAATTAACACATTTCCCTGTTCAGACTTGGAATTCCAGAACTATATATCCAGGCTTTTCAGAATCAAGAAAACACATTCTTCTTGTGTTTTATACATGAAGGAAATCTGAATAAGCTTGGTTTATTATAAATGTGGTATTAATCCTGAGAAAGAAATAATTGTGAAATTGTTTTGCAGAGGAGATATTCTGATCATTTTAAGTGTGACCCAAAATTTCACTTAATGTTTTAGACAAAAGGAAATCTCAACCCTTTAATTTAGGAAACTTTATTAAATCAAGTGCAAAATCCTGCCTTAGTACCAAGCCAGTTTGGATCAAACTCTTCCTCAAAACGAAACTACCATAGCAATCACTGGACACACAATTTTGGATTCCTGGGAAAAGCAAACATATACACCTGATGTGAATTCTCTGTGGGGCAAAAAAAACACCTTAGTGTCTCCACAAAGAGTGTTCCATTTGGATTTGTAATTCTCCCATGGTTAGTTACCCAACATTAGCTGTCTGTGGCCATCCGTTATGCTGGCATTTGGGATGATAGGGGCTTCTGTCAGCTTGATCTGGTTCCCTAAATCCTGAATGGCATGCTTTCCAGTACACAGCCCCATTATTGGATTCAGTACCCTTTGCTTTGTAGCTATTTTAGTTTTCTGTATTTGGAAAATGATTATTTACTGTTTTGTAAAACAGCATTGTCTCAAATTCATTGGTTGGGCAGCTTTTGGAAACCACCAAAGTCCTCTGCTGAAACAAGTGATGTTTGCTTTGTTGGTGCAGAGGCCAAAACAAAACCATAACATGTTTTACAAAGATGTGGAACAGCTAAACCTTGAGTTTAGGTGACACATATTAGTGTGTGTCTGCTATAGATGACACAACTCTTGTCTCCATTTTGTGGCTCTAAAATGTACACTTATATACGCACACACACATACCTACCAGTTTGTTGTGTGTATTCAAAGTAGTGCCCATAGTATAGTGTAAGTGTTGCTGAGCCATGGATGTGCTGGTGACTGTATTGAAGGCATGTTAATATTGGGAGAGGTAAATAAGAGCTTTATGGGCTGGTGTGATCCTGCTGTATTTTAGGATGTGGAGGTAGAATGAGAGATAATGGGGGAAAGATAAAGAAATTCAGGCTACCAGAAAAGCCATGCTCAAGAGGCATTCATTCTGGGTATGTTTGAGAATGAGACTAATTCAGGAAGCACTCTAAACAGAAAACAGAAAAGTCCAACTGTGAATGACTCTGAAAAATGTTTAGGTAGAGTGTTCTGATCTGAGACTAAGAATGAGACTAGGAAAAGAGAGGAGGACGGAACACCATGAATCAGCTGTGGCTACAGGGCGCTATGGTGTGGCTTTGTGGAGTGCAGAAAAGAAAACTACAAGGAGGAACTGGTCCTGCCTGAACAGGTCTGATTTGTGGGTTAACTTTGCCAAGGGAAAGTGAGTAACTCTTCTGGACTGGTAGTTAGCTGCCCGTGTGGAGTTACCCAGAGAAACGCTCACTCCACAGTCAGGTACCCTCTTCTTCCCCATGGCCTGCCCAGCAGAGCCCCTGTAAACCCACGAACCAAATGCACCTTGAGCACCTTTTCACCACTGGGGGAAGAGGGAAGCTTGCCAGTAGAGCCAAGAACAGTGCAGGCATGGGTCCCTATGACCTATGTTGGGAATCCTTTTATAACCATTCTGGTCACTTTTAGGGACAAAGGTTAAGGTAGAACACACTTGGGCCCAAGGCAAAGTTTCTTTATATACAGCAAAACACAAAGCACCCACATGAAACATACAGAAGTGCACACATGCTACCTATTACTTTTTTTTGTTTGGTAGTACTGGGGTTTGAAGTCACTCCTGCTAGGCAGGAACTCTACCACTTGAGCCACACTGACAGCCGTGTGTGTGTGTGTGTGTGTGTGTGTGTGTGTGTGTGTGTGTGTGTGTGTTGGGTATTTTTGAGATAGGTTATCTTGAACTATTTGCCCAGGCTGGCCTTGAACCAAAATTCTCCTGATCTCTGCCTCCTGAGTAGTTAGGTTTAGAGGTGTTGGATCACTAGCACCTGGCTTCTGTGACTTTTAAGATATTTACTTTTGTGAGTGTGTGTTGCGGGGGGGCAGTACTGGGGTTTGAACTCAGGACCTCCAGCTTGCTAGGCAGATGCTCTACCACTTGAGCCACCACAGCCCTTTTTTGCTTTTAGTTAGTTATTTTCTTTTTTCAAATATACTTTATTTGGAGCAAATAAATGAGTTTTAAAAAAATCCTGTGAAGCAGATCACAAATGATACCAGTCAGCTGGGAAATTATTTTCTCCTTAGTTTAGTTTAAACCCTGTCTAGCACACTCAAAAACTATTTTTACCATGTTTTCTTCCTCTAAAAAATATTTTCTAACAATCTCACACTGACAGAAGTAGGGTCTTACATTTTTTGCCTGGCTCAACCTGGACTGCAATCCTCCTACCTATGGCTTCCCACATTAGCAGGGACTGCAGGTGCATGCCACCATGCTCGGTTTATTTTTTGAGATTGGGTCTCACTAAATTTTGCCAGTACTGGCCTCAAACCATGATACTCCGAATCTCTGTCTCCCAAGTAGTTGGGATTGCAGGCAGGAGCTACTGTGCCCAATCTAAGAAATTCACTATTCTTGATGAACATGATTTGATCCAGAAGAGTCAAGTTTCTTTAGCTGATATGGATTGCCTATATAATTCTCTTTCAGAGTGTCTGTGGAATTGTGTTTAACTAATGTGCAAATGTGTCCTCAATTCACCTTTATAAAGGAGTTTAAGACTTTACTTTTGAATTTTCTAAAAGGTAAAAATGGCACATACTTTATTTTGTATATGATGTGTCTCCCTCTTGAAGATATAAAATCTCTAAAGTTCAAAGCTTGTACAGGTATGAATTGATTCTACTGGTGGAGGCCTAAGGCACTTGTGGATAATGAGACCAGTTTGGTAACTCCCTTGTGATCTTTCAGGAACACCAGGATCAAGGGTGTTCCAATTGTCCCTCAAATGTTTTGTATTTCAAACAATGCCTTTTAAAAATATGTATTTTAATAGTGATAAAAGGTCATTGAAGAAGAACTCAGCTAAGTATAAGAAAAAACTTAAAGTAAGAGCTAATTTAGTGCACAAAGATAGCACCTAGTAACATTTTGGTGTTATTTTCTTCAAGTCTTTCTCTGAAATATATTTCACATGAGGTTCATAGATTTATAGATATCAACTCTCACTATAAACAGTAAGAGTTAAGTCCTGTTTCTTTCACTCAGTAAGATACATTTTTCCATGTGATTAAGTTCTATTTCCCATCACATGGATATAAGATTCTAATTTTCCCACATACAGACTTGCCATAATTTATTTAACTGCTTCCATTATTGCTTACTTTGTTCCAGTTTCGATTGCTATGAAAACTGCTGATAAACGTCTTTACACTGAAGTCTTTGCTTTGTAGAAGGCTTATGCTTCTGTCCTCAGCAATTGAGAGTGCATGCCAGTCTTCATCCTCATCAGCATTAAATATTTTCATTTTAAAAACTACTGGAATGACACGTATGCTAAAGTATTTTTTAACAGGCTAGATAATAAAACTTTTTCTGAAAACAATTTTATCATTAGAATTGATAGCACATAATAATTCTCAGTATCAAAATCCTGACAGAATAAGAAACAAAATAATTTTAGATTATATGTACTGGGATGTGCTAAGGATATAAATTATTCTTTTTAGACTGTAATACATTTAGGGAATGTAGAAAAATCATGTCTCTATGTATTTTAAACCTTGAGGTTTAAGTTGTAAAGTCATAAAACATACATCTGAAAAAGAAGCGCCTATAAATTTCTATTCAAAATGCCTTGTTCCCCTGGGTAGATTGTGCTTTTTTAAATCCTCTTAACTCCTCAGTGTCTCATAGTATAAGAATAGCCAAGGGCTAGCACCAGTCTTTTGTTGAATTAGCATTTATTAAGGACCGCTTGTAAATAAGTACAGTATTAATATGTCTAAAGTAGTACTATAATCTATGTCATATTACTAATACCTGGAGTTTCTCTCTCTCTCTCTCTCTCTCTTACACACACACACACACACACACACACACACACACATACATATACATTTTTTTTGGTGGTGGTACTGGGGTTTGAACTCAGGGCTTCATGTTTCCTAGGCAGGTGCTCTACCACTTAGAGCCATGCCTCCAGCCTCCTGGAGTTATAATTCTTATTTATTATAATTCTTATTTTCCTACAGTCTGATTTTTCTGTGTTTCTCATATTTTTATGTTCTTGGGCCCATAGTTCTGCTACTAAACTACAGTTGCTTTCTGAAAAGATGGGGGGAAAAACTGTGTATTTCTGTATAAAAGAGGAATTCACATAGCTGGGTTTACAGACCATTCAAATTGGATCTAAACCATTCAAGTTGAATTATAATTTGCTTTTTTAAAAAACTGATGTATGTTCTGTATAACTCATCTCTAAAGAAATCACCTCTAAAGGATAACACACTATAATTTATTGAGGAAAAGCTTCTAAGACTTTAAATGAACAATTGCTCCAATTTCTATCTTTTACATATCTTTTGTATTGTACTATGGAAAGATGAGAAATCTCAGTTTTGCCTTGTTAGTTTACTGGCAAAGAAACAATTTATATTCATAAAAATAATGAAAGTTTAATAGTGTTAACTTGCCATGACCACTGGCTTTGCCATGGCCTTCAGTGGTTCTGTCTGTTTCCTCCCTAGCCTTTTACCTGGCCTATGATCTATAAGGAGTCTGAAGACACCATTTTAATGTAGGCTTCCCAGGCTCACATGGTCATAGTTGGTTTCCTAGGGTCCCCTATCTGAGAAAGTACATGAAGATAAAAGAAATAAGAGTTGCATTAATATTTATTAGAGAAATAAATACACGATGGCAGCATGAATAGGTATAATTAAGAACAAGTAGAATGTAGATGTGTGACACATTTATGTATCATTTTTAGAGACCTCTGGCCATAAGCCCATATTTCCAAAGATTGGGTCTGTTGCCCTGGAGGATGCAAGGGCTGGTGATCCCAGGCCCACCCCTGTGGCTCGTGGCTAGAAGGGAGTGAGTAGGATCCTCAGGCTGTGGGTGTGGATGCCATGATGAGATGTGGCATTGGCATCCCAGACTGAAAAGTAGAAAGATTTTCTACCTTATAAGTTGTACACTCTGTAACCTTTCAGTTCTTAGTACTCTTAGTTAAGTAATCTGCGTACGCTACTATTTGAAATACTATTTGTATTTCAGTGGGAAATGGCTTCTAAGCTGAAGCAATTGGAAGTACAGTGCATACTATGCAGTCTTGTCTTTTGTTGTTTGAATGTACTAGACAAGAAATTTCATGGCCCCACCTTGCTACTGATCTTTGTTTAGGAGGAGAGGAATATACCTTGCTTCCTACTTTCACAAAATTTCTGTTGAATACATTGCATTCCTTCTTAACAAATAATTGCACAGAACCAGCAGTAAATTCAATTAATTTCACTTCCTATCTTGAACATATATTGATTTTTTTTTTTCCTTTGGAGAAACTCAAAAGATGAAAATATGTTTTCTAAATTTTTTTTTTCATGTTGTGATGTAAACTGTTATTGTTCTTCCTGCTGGGCTTGTTTTAAGACAGGAAGAATATTTGAAAGATAGAAGAAGTGAGGTTCTAGAGCCTGCTTTAAATTTATGTTATAAATTTTGCCGTATTAGTACAATATTTATTCATGAATAATTAATGCTGAATTAGTACAATATTTAATATTTAAATAAATAGAAGTCTGCTTCCGTGATGATTGATATGGTCTGAAGGAGCTGAATTATAATTTCTTTAAATATTTCTTTCTACAAAGTGAAAGCAAAAATGCACTTGGCTTTTAGTACTAAAGCCACCTTTATGGTTAAAAGCAACTCCCCACCCCCACTTTAAGAGATAAAATTAGTTCGTTCCTTTTACTCTTAGCAGATTGAAGGGAAGTGTTGGGATATCAGCTCTGTTCTTTCAGATTTGTGCGGTTACAAATAAAAGTAAAATGATTGTACAGAGGAGTATTTTTTAAATGAGTAGTTGTTTCTGACCTACAGATGCTTATTTATCATTCCATGGTAAAGCAGTGTGTTCTGTAGTGATCCCATTCCTCCCAGCCCCCCAAGTAGGCTGTGGGCTAGGAAGTCAACAGGAGCACAAACCCATGAGCATTGGTGGGTAAATGCCAGCCTAGGTCAGGGGTAGTGTTGGAAGGTCCTAGAACACTCACTTGGGAAGAACACTGTACTCTTCCTATATATCCTGGAACAAAACTACAACTACTGTTTCTTCCAAATGTTCATGTGTTGGTTTTGAATTAACAAAATGCTTTTTCATATGTTATTTCATTTAAACCCTAGAACCTCTGTATGAGTTAGTTGTCTTGGGTTTGTATTGTTATCCCCACATTACAGTGAGGAAAAGGAGGCTCAAAAGGGCATGATTTATCAAAGCTAGAAAGTACTGGAACTTTTTTCTGCTCTACTTCCTAAAATTACTCTCTCATCAGGTTAAACTTTAATTAAAAATCTTATACATATATTACCACTAGGTGCTTACTGTTGGTTATTGTTGAGCATTTACAGAAGTAAGGGGCAATATGCAAAGTACTAGATTCCTCTCTCAAGGGGTTAGAATCCTGTTGGGTGGATAGGAGACATCTGTAAAAAGAAAGTACCTATAAATCAGGGTTGAGAACAATCTTTAGAAATAAAGGAAGGAGTAAGGACAATGTTGCAAGTTTGATCTCTTTCCAGGTGTTGTAAAAGCTGGTATTAGGTAGAAGTCACAGAACACCATTTGTTCAGAAATGATACTGCCACAGCAGTTTTTATTGCCATTAGTGATAAGACCCTACACTAAAATAGACGTTCAGCTATTAGGACATCCTTAATAGGGATTGTAGTAGCAAAACCCTGCTGATCTATTTTCCAGGCTTAAGCTATGATGGTCTTTGTAGAATATAAATGTGGCCATTTTTTTCTCTCTAAATAAAAAGTACCTACAAGTTCTTTTGTCTGTCAGCAGTGTGCTAAGGGTTCAACATGCATTATGCTTTTTATCCTCCCAGCTATCTTGTGGAAAACTGTTACAAAGTTTCTCATTTGTAGATGAGGAGACTAAGCTTTTGAGAAGTTAAGAGCTTTTCCAGGTCCTCACAGCTAGTTGGTAATAGACCTAGGATTCCAATCTCTGCCAGTTTCTCATCCATGCCTTAGCAACCACTCAGAATCCATGTGGGCCCTCTGGATCAACCCACTGTTCCTCTTCTGGGCTGCTCCCCATATTCTTGGAGGCTCCCTCATGACCCCACCCCAGAAACTTCTACATCACCCATGCTTGCTCCTGTTTTAACACAATGTTGTGATTGTATTTATTCCTACATCTCTCACACTGCCTGGTCTTCACTTTGTGAATCATGAGTCACCAAGTACATGACTTGTCTAATGGTTGGTGCTAAATTTATAGCTGTTGGGTTAAAAGAACAGATTCCTTGAATTTTAGTGTAAGTTTCTAACACTGAAGTTTGTGTTGTATCATCCCTCAGCCTGATATTCAAGGCCCTCTGTAATCTGTTGCTATCTGGTAACTTCATGTGCCCCATAGTCCTGGTATAAATCTTTTGAGGAACCATTGCTTCTTTTCCATTTCCCATCCTGGAATAGTTTTCCCACTCATCTTTGCCTAAGGTAGACCCTACCCACCTTCCAAGGTTCAATGTAAGTCATTCATTCTCTTTGCCAACCCCTGTGTGAAGTTTGGGCTCTTTACTTAGAACTCCAGAAGTACTCCTATTGTGTGTAAGGTTTTTGCTGTTATTAATTATGGCGTGCTATGTGATTTCTGTTTCATTATTCTTCTGACCTGTCATTTAACTCTTCCATATTATTTAATGTTTCCTTCTCTTCTTATCTACTGTACACAAAAGTTTGACATTGATGACTTATAGCTGCACAGTGCAGCTATAGCTAAGAGCAGCCCTTCTACTTATTCCCCATTGTCACCTTGTGCAAGTTATTTGACTTCTCTGTGCCTCAGTTTCCTGGTCTATAAAGTTGGAAAATAATCATACCCACTCCAGAAAACTGTTGTGAGGAATGGATGAGTTGATACTTGTTAAACCCATGGCAAGTGTTTACCTAAGTGTCACGGTATAGTTAGTGATATAATGAGGACAATATAGCACATTAAGCCCTATTAAAATATAAATATATTGTCAACATGGAGCAACCACAGGTTATGTGTGGATCTCTTTGTGATATAGCAGTGAAGTTTTGCTAGGAGCCTGGGAAAGGGCCTGCAGAAATGGCAAGAGTGGCAGTTCTGGTTTCTAGGAGGAGGCTCAATCCCATTGGAATACTGTGATAAAGCCTGGGGGAGCTCTGAGAGATTAGAGGGCTCATGCTGAAAACTGGAATGGCAAGGACCAGTTTGGGCTCTCACAGTTTGCCTCAGCCATAAAGGAGCCATGTCAGAATGCTTTGGAAGGAAGAAGATTCCAAATTAGTCATTCACTTTCATATCCTTTAGTACCCTTGTACCCTGTGTGGCTGTTATAAAGCCAGTTTTATTTTATTTATTTATTTATTTCATGACATTGGCTAAATGTCTAGCAGATGCTAAAGCATTACTGATTTTTTTTTTTTAAAGAAAAAAAAAGACCTACTGGATTGACGTAGCATGCTGTGTTTCTGAAGAAAGCTTTATTCTAGAAAATGTTAGGGGTTGAACTGAATGTTCAAGAGTGTGGTATATAAGCACCAGGACTCTAAGGCTTATTTACAGTGTTATCTCTTTGTCTATGCAGACAGTAAATAGCGGCAGTGTTAAGAGTCCTGCTCTGGGACTTGTATCACCCAAAGGCATTGAGAATGGGCAGTGAGAGTTGACAAGGCAGAGCCAGCTCCCAGGGATCAAGTAGATTTTCCTGTTTCACAGCTTCCGTCCTGGGTCTCTGGGCAGCAATGAGTTAGGATGATAATGGCACAGGAAAAATGTCCCTTTCGTGTTACCCAGGGATTGTTTCCTCGCTGTCACTGGTGGTTATGTCACTGCTATGTCATAACACACATTATCATCATATTTGTAAATCTGACCTTTGGCAATGATTATTCCAAATATACAAGTCTAAAAGCTGTTTTCTTCAGAACTTTAATCCATTTCCGTATTCTTACATATTTGTGGATAACAATATGTTTGTGTCATTGTAATTTAAATACTTAATGAAGAAAGCTATCAATTTTAACAAGAATGATTTCATTGCCTCTCGTCAATAATTCAGAAACCTGCTATTTGAATGATTCAGTGTAGGTACTGGTAGGCTGCCTTTTAAGGCTGTGTTATGTTTTCACAGTAGTGGTGTTGATTACTATCACTACAGTGTGCTAGGTGAGAAAACTTGTTTGCCTTACTAAAAATTAAGCAAAAGCCCTTCTTAACCAAATCTGCAAACCTGTGATAGAGAAAATTTCCTAAAGAAGTTCATACATTTCTGTGTTTAATTTGAAGTATCTTCTTATTCTTTTTGTTGTTTATTTTTTTGGCAGTACTGGAGTTTAAACTCAGAACCTTATAGTTGCTATGCAGGCACGCTAGCATCTGAGTCACACACCAACAGCCCTTCTTTGCTTTAGTTATTTTTTTGGGCAGCATCTTGTTTTTTGGCTCAGGCCCAGCCCTAGACCCTGATTCTCCTACCTATGCCTGCCAATTAGTTGGGATTATATATGCATGCCACCATGCCTGGCCCTCACTTTTTTAAAGTTTCTTCTTTTTCTTTTTTTTAAAATTATTGTTGTTGTCTTCCTCTCTCCCTTCCTCTCTCCCTCATTGCCTCCCTCCTTCCCTTCCTTCCTTCTCCACTCTCTTCTTTTTCTTTTACAAAAAGCTTTAAGACTAAGAAGTTTAAAAGAAACTATTAGCTGAATAGATTTGTGTTGAATGACCTCTGTCGTAGTCTGTTCAAGCTGCTGTAGCAAAATACCATACATACTCAGGTGGCTTAAACAACAATTTATTTCTCTCAGTTCTAGAGACTGAGATGTGGAAGATCAAGATGCTGATAGACTTGGCTCCTCATTAGGGACTCCTTCCTGGCTTGGAGACAGCTGTCTTCTTACTGTGTCCTCACCTGGCCTTTTCTGAGCAAGTGTGCATGGAAAAAGACCTTTCTGTCTTCCTGTTCCGTAAGGGCTCTAATCCCATCCTAAATCCAAGTTCTACCTCCAAATACAGCCATGCTAGGCTGTAAGGCTTCAACTTAGTAATTTTGGGGAGACACAAACACTCAGCCCAAAGTAATGATACTTATAAAAAATAAAATTTCCCTTCACTTTGTCAGCATATTAAGTACCTAATTCAGCATATAAATATTTTTACCATTCCTTATACTTGCTCTGTCTATACATATAGCAAGTTTAATTGTAGTTTCATTCAGGTAGGTCACTATTTTGGAACATATTTTAATTTTATTCAAGTACAGAAGTTATTCTAATTTATTTCTTTTTCCTCAATCTTGTAATTACAGAGATGGTTTTAATTATACTTTATTTCATTACTGTTACAATGATTTCTCCATGTTTTTGTTCCTTTTCATCAAAATCTAAATATGACATGAAAATACTGTCTAAAAATTAATGTCCCAAATTCAGGAAGATGTTTAATTTGAATTTTTAGATTTTCCCATTTGTTAATGTTTTGAGAAGTACTTAGTATCAGGACTTATGTAAAAAGAGAAACCTTGCATCATCTTAAAATAAATCATTTGAACAAAGCAGAGAATAGTTTTAGAGAAAGTCACTCATCAAGGTTTAATTCAACATCCTAATGTAAGCTATTTGGCATCTTTGGATTAGCACTTGGCCATTGGTTCATCATCATAAATTGTACAGTTCAAGGGAATTATGCCTTTCTGGAGGATTTTGTGTCCCTCTCTATCCTACTTGGTAAAGTCTCAGCAGTTGATTTACGGAGGAGAATTCATTAAAGGCCACTGTATGGCACCTGATTAGAATTCATGCAGTCAGACATCCTGTACACTTCTGAAAAATATTTTTAGTCAGTGATTTAAGAATACCAGAAGCTGTTTTAAATTACTTTCTCTGGCAAAGCCAAAGCTCATCTGACTGCATATTTCTCTTTTCTTCTTTTTTTAAATTAAAATTATTTTTAAAGTGATCCAGGACAACATAAACATTGTACAAGTCAATGGGGTAAGGCTTCCACATGTTTATGCATTGTGTAATGTTTAAATCTGGTTAAACATGTCTCCTCAAACATTTATCACTTCTTTGTAGTGAAAACCTTCAATCTAATTTATTCTAGTTTTTTGAAATGCACAATTCATAGATTTTTGTTTTTAAAATGAGAGTTATGTCTGTTCAAAGTTTTAAAAATTGAAGCAATTTACAAGGCTTCTTTAAAAAACTAAAAAGCCCCCTCAGACTTTGTGTGCTCTCCCTTCTCATTTCTTTTCCCAAAGGCAGCTGCTTTTTCTGCCATTAGGTAATTATGTTGATATTTTTATTTCCTG
This sequence comes from Castor canadensis, assembly GCF_047511655.1. NCBI lineage: Eukaryota > Metazoa > Chordata > Mammalia > Rodentia > Castoridae > Castor > Castor canadensis. Next base: position 141,597,393 of record NC_133389.1, read on the forward strand.
ACTTTGGAATGTGGCATTATTTGTTTTTCCACTATGGAAGATATAAATCTAACTTCCTTTGCTGTTCAGTCTTCTCCTTGCCTGTCTTCCCTGTGTAGTTATGTGGCAATTTGGTTAGTTCAATTTTCACTGTTCACATTAGCATGACTGAAATCACAGTGGAGACATGTAGTAAGCTGCGTTTATTTTTGCTTTTCCTGTGTAACTTTTTGTTTTCTTGTAGTGTCCTGTTAACTTTCTTTGTACATACCACTAATTCATCCCTGAACTCTTCACCAGTTGTCTAAATTCAGATGTATTGATACTTTACCAATGTCATTGATCTGACATTCTCCTCTGGAGCCTCCCCACCTAACCTGCTAGACTGGTTGCCCTTTGTGTACAGTGCACAGCTGTTGTCTTGGCATCTGTCATCATCTGTCTTATTCTCCCTTGATTTATCCTTTTGGTGTGGCCAGGTACAAGCTGAGAAAAAGACCAATGAGAGATCAATTTTCTGTGAAGTTACATATGTAAAATGGCTTTATTTCATTGCAGAGGATTATGACTATAAAAATGAATCTGCTTATTGTCATTTTATTGAGCTTATAGAAGGAATCAAGCTTAGATGTATGCAGTATTCCCTGTTCACCCGGAAGTGTCATAAAACTTTATGCTTTTTTTCCCCCTTGCGATACTGGGGTTTGCACTCAGAGCCTACACTTTGAGCCACTCCACCAGCCCTTTTTTGTGATGGATTTTTTTCAAGATGGGGTTTCACGAGCTATTTTCCTGGGCTGGCTTCAAATAGCAATCCTCCTGATCGCTATCTCCTAAGTAGCTAGAACTATAGGCATGAGCTGCTGGTGCCTAGCTAACTTTATATATTTTAATCATATCATTTCTTTCTGTTTTGAGCTCAGGAATTAAACGAGTTTGGGAAACAAGTTCAAAGGGGAGTTACTTGTTCTTGTCAAGTGATACAGTAGAATTGGAGCTGCTGAGCTGGATAGCTGAAGATACGAACGATGAAAGAAAAATAATTATAGAGCTTCAAAGAAGGTCATAGCTAGGCAGTGAAAGATTAGATTTTGCTTTTCCTTCAAGTTTCCTTTCACCATTAAGAAAAATGAGATTTGGAAACTAGGTAGAGGTGGTGGCCATACAATATTGTCACTATACTAAATGCCGCTGAATTGTTTTACCTCAAAAAAATTTTTACATAAACCATGAATACTTTCAAAGCTAGTAGCTACATGACATCCTGTTTTTTGGGATAAAAGATAAGTTGACTTATTACACAGGTCTCATTAAATTCTGTTTCAAAGCCTAGAAGTTTTGTAGAGCTTTAAAAAGTGCTCACAGGCATGATTCTGGGATGTTTTCAGAATGTTAATACATTTTGGGAAAAGAGAAAGCAAGATCATTCCAAGCGTTGGCATGTGAAATTGGTATTTCTTTGTGATAGAGGTGAAAGGAATTAGCAAGTTTTTGCCTCAGAGTATAAGTCATTGCAGCTAGATAGCACAAATTTTGATGCAAGCAAGAACTTTTGACTCTTTAGTTGTTTATATGGCAGAAAAACGGGTAAATGCTGATGGAATGTGGTATAGTTCTTATAAATTTATAACGCAATACAGTGCTAATCTTTCATATCAAACACCATGTTTCTTAAAAAGGGTTAATAGCATTTTATTACCTAAAATGTAATCTGTGGCAGTTTGGTGTAGTGCATTAGAGCATGTGTCCTGACACCATAATATCAGGGTTCAAATCCTGGCTCTGCCTCTTATTAAACTTCCCAGGACTCATTTTTGTTATCTATAAAATGGACAAAATGGTAACCATGTTGTGATGAATGTGAATTAATACATCTGAAGATATTTAAACCTTACCTATCACAGAGTTTATAAAACATTAGAAGATTGAATTTACTATGCTTTATTTCCTACCTTCTATCCCTTCCTCCCTCCCTTCCTCTTGGGATCAAACCTTCATTCCTCTGGGGATTAAAGAGGACCTCATGCATGTGAGGCAAGTACTCTACCACTGAAATGTACCCACAGCACGTAATAAATGTTATTTTATGATGTTTATTAAATTGAAATCCATAAAAATGTATTTAGAGTAATGTATATAACATAACTAATGAGAAGACTACTTCCTTACCAGAATGTCTTATTGTGTTTCTGGTAACCAACTCTAGTCACAAACATGCAGTTGACTATCTTTCTTACTACATTTGGAATTGTGGTTAAACATTTATTTCTCTTTTTCCTCTACAAACTGAATGGTTTTAGCTACCTTTTTAATTTATAAAGAATTTTATCCTTCATTTGCAGTGGATTTGCTTGAATAGTAAGAGCAAGAATCTGTCAATCGTGTTTATTTTCAATTCCCTGTATTTGGTTTAGACATAATGCCTGTCATTTGTGATTTGCCCTTAGAAGCAATGAAAAGATTGAGAATGAATATGAGCTATAAACCTGCATCTGAAAGATTAATGAGTCACTGACCACAAAGAATACTTAATTTTTTTAAAGTTATTTTTCTTTACTAGGATTTTGTGGTTCTGATAAATGATGAGAATTCTCTCACCAATTATTATCTTAAGTACAGTTTGAAATTCCTCATCTTTCTGCAAGACGAAGTTCTATGCTTACATGCTCTGGTTTTCATTAGTAAGACATCTTTTAAATTTTTCTTTACAGATCACCAGTCAGAAATTTGAAGGTCATAAGCTTTCTGATGGTGGTGGTAAGCCATGGCGGCAGATGATAAAGTTGCTATCCTAACTGATGATGAAGAAGAGCAGAAGAGAAAATACGTGCTTGCTGATCCCTTCAATGGCATTTCCAGGGAACCAGAACCACCTTCCAATGAAACACCATCTTCCACAGAAACGTCTGCTACCCCTGAGGAGGAAATAGACTGGATAGAGAAGTATTGTGTGAAAATAAACAACGATCTTCTCATCTCCAAGGTTTTCTACTTCTTCTTCTACTCTGCCTATGGCTCTCTTTACCCACTTTTGCCTGTGTATTACAAACAGCTGGGAATGTCACCAAGCCAGAGTGGACTACTAGTAGGTATTCGGTACTTCATTGAATTCTGTAGTGCCCCCTTTTGGGGTGTGGTTGCAGATCGCTTCAGAAAAGGCAAAATTGTCCTCCTCTTTTCTCTTATGTGTTGGGTTTTGTTCAATCTGGGTATCGGATTTGTCAAACCCGCTACCTTGAGATGTGTACCAAAGATTCCTCCAACAGCTCGCCCCACCAACGCAAGTCACTTGGTAACCATCCTGCCAACAAATTCTTCTGCTGTCTCTTTCCTTACCACATCACCGAAAATACGTGGGAAAAGAAACCTGCCTCCTTCCAATTGGACATCAATGTTAGAAACAGAGCCCAAGAGCTCAGATGCTGATATCTTTTCAACAGCTTTGACCAAGACCAGTGAGCCTCCTCTACATCCCCAAACAGATGAAGTTACTGACCGTGTTATAGACTTGATCTTGAATGCAAGCACAGCAACTCCTGCCCCCACAGCAAATGTAACCAGGGAGACAACCACTGTTATTGTCACTACCACCAAATCTTTTCCATCAGACCAAGTCACTCTTGTTTATGATCAACAAGAAGTTGAAGCGATATTCTTGGTGATCTTGGTGGTTGTCATTATAGGAGAATTTTTCAGTGCCTCTTCTGTCACGATTGTAGACACAGTGACTCTTCAGTATCTGGGAAAACACCGAGACCGCTATGGATTGCAGCGCATGTGGGGCTCACTGGGCTGGGGCCTGGCAATGCTGTCTGTGGGCATTGGGATTGACTATACCCACATAGAAGTGCTCATTGATGGAAAGGGGTGTAAGCCCCCTGAGTACCGAAACTACCAGATCGTCTTCATCGTCTTTGGAGTTCTCATGACCATGGCTTTGATTGTTGCTACTCAGTTCCGGTTCCGCTACAGCCACTTCAAGAACAATGAGAGTAAAGGGAAAGAGGTGGAGATCCCTCAGGTGGAAAGGAACAACTCTACAGAGTCCTCTGAGGAGACACCAACCACCACAAGCCATTCACAAGCCTTCAACTTCTGGGACTTAATCAAACTACTCTGCAGTGTGCAATATGGCTCCGTATTGTTTGTGGCTTGGTTTATGGGTTTTGGATATGGCTTCGTGTTTACCTTTCTTTATTGGCATTTGGAAGACCTGAATGGAACTACCACCCTCTTTGGGGTCTGTTCAGTCCTGAGTCACGTGTCTGAGCTGACAGCTTATTTTTTTAGTCACAAGCTTATTGAATTGATTGGCCACATCAGGTAAGAAAAGAATTGCTATTGCAATTGAACTTTATCTTATTATAGTTTATAACTCCTCTTTGCATATTTAAGGATATTATAATTTGTGTTGGAGTTAAGTGTTGGGATGGGAATGGGACTTTATGTTACTTTTCCTCCTTAAAACAAGAGGAAGAAGACATAAATTTATCTAGATAATCAAAGAGAAACAAACAAGCAAACAAACACGAACGACTGCCTCCCTCTCCCACCTCTCAGAAAAAAATCCATAAGCTACCACCTATGTGCTAAGAGACTCTTACCGTAAATGTTTTCGGGTACGGAGCATTAACTTTTGTGAATTGTTTTATTCCATGGGCTTGGAGGGGTCTACCTGTCTCAGTTATTTATGAAAGAAAGTTTCAGTGGATAAAATGGATTATGTTTTTCCAGCCTTAATTTATTCTCATACACTTACTGACACAGATAGAGCTTAGATATATGACATATAAAGATGATCAAGGGCTGGGGATATAGTTTAGTGGTAGAGCACTTGCCTACCATGTGTAAGGCCTGGAGTTCAACCCCCAGGACTGCCAAAAAGAAAGACCATTCTATTTAATAAAATTGTGATACTGTGATATAACCCACCATAATCCCTAATTTATGATATTAGATGGAGGAAATCTTATATAACTTTTTTCTAATTGTTACATGAATCACTGCATTTTTGTCCTCCATGAAGACATGGACTATTAAAAATCTTCCTTTTACCTGAGTTTCCCTTGTTAACCTTTCAGTAAAAAAAGAAAGAAGTATCTATAAATGCCTATTCTTCCTTTTTTGTGCAGTATTTATCACCATTAATGTTTGCCTGAAGCTGACTGAGGTACCTTGCTCTTTGAGGTTTTTCTGATCTATTTTTGTCTCTAAGATGTAGAACCAGATGCACTTAAAACATTCTTGCCTGAAGAAAAGTGTGACATGTTTGCCATAGCTAAAAGAAAGCTATTGTGTATATTTGTGTGTATGTGATAATCTATAAATTCTTTATTCTTGTAAGAAATTAAAAAGAAGAAATAGATTGACATGATTTGGAAAATGTTGATCTTTATTCCTTTCATTTCCTTGCTAATTGAGGAAAATATTTTCTAATTTAAAGTTTCAATCTAGAATTATGCTTTTCTCCAAACAGTTATGAGTATTTGCCCTTGTTTGGTTTGGTTTTGCTTTGGGAAGCTGTGTCCTGTTCCCTTTTTATTCTCAAATGTTTGACCCCTTTGTTGTCACTAAACAGAGTCAGGCACTGTGCGGATGAGGCACAACCAGTGGGGCTATTCTGAAAAAGAACTGTAAAATATTAAGGACTTGGAGTGTCCTTAACCTTGCCCAGCCATGTTTACGTGCTCTGAGCTATGTAGATTGACCATGATGAAGTAGACACCTCAAAGCCTGGATATATGAGCAGATCTCATCACTAATAGTATTTCTTAAGCCAATGATTTATTCCTAAAAAGATGCCTAGTTAGGTGTTACCAATGAGTAGAATTCCTAGACAGTATTGTTTAATTAGTCAATAGCATCAGTTGAACATTGGCTCAGTACAGAGTATGCATATAGGTTCTATCTTCAGAGGTATTGTTAGGTTCTTCCTGAGTGCTAAGAAATGACAGCATCCTGCATTTGCCCTTTGTCTGAGGCCTGCATTTCCATGATAACATCTTAGTGGGTTCACTACTACTTTTAATAATTACATAAGCTTATACTTGCGTTTTTCTTTCCTGGTGGTATTTGTTACTTGTTATTTTAAAACCTATAACCTTAGTTTTCTGGTTTTATGCACAAAAAGCATTTCTCTTTTCTTATTTAATGATGTGATGGAAGAAGGCCACTCTTGTGGTCACACTGTAGCTCCAAGAGCTGCTGGGATTCCGTGGTCCTTCACATTTTAATTGTTAGTTAAAGCATATTAGTTACTTTAAGTACTGTTAAGAGATTCTAATAGCTAATGTGAGATTATACCCACATTTGTACTCAAGTAGAGTGGATATGTTTCTCTTGCTGACAATTTTGGTAGCTCAATCAGATGATGAATATCAAGATTTTGATGTTAAATGTATAGTGCTGATAGCTTAGACTTTTCATTGGAAGAATATCATATATTAAAAAGTTGAGGAAATGATCTAAGAATCTTTAGTCTTTATATATTTTTATAGGGTGACAAAGGGAAATTTATCTGTGGCTCTTACATATTGCTGTACATCTTTTCACTATCCTATTGGAGTTTTAGGAGTTAGCACTACCATAAACATTATAAATATCCTAATATAGTTAGAAGGATATTTTAAAAAATTCTTTATTTAGATTCATAATGAAGAAAAATTAACATCAGAAAAAGTTTTTTAAAAATAGCATGTCCAGTTTTGAACCACTTAATATTCTCAACAGTTCCACAATTGGGGCCTGCTTTTTCAGAGAATGGCTTGTCAGTCTGAAACACCTACAAATATACGCACACACACACAGAGTTAACAATTTGACCTTGGATTTTGTCCTTTTTCAGAAAGTGACTCTCAGGCAAATAGGATAATGCTTAATATTTACACTAAAAAAGTCAATTTCTTTTTATTTGAAATCCTAAGACTTTGGAATTTACAGCAAATATATTTCTAGGCCCAATTATAGAAGGATGATTAACTGAAGGTACAAATGTATCCTAAGGGTCCATTTACCTTGCTAAATGTTTCAATTTAGCAAAAACCTACCATAAGTAGGTTTTTGGCCAAAATAAATTACAATGAGTCATTTGTAAATTGCTGAATCCTTATTATCCAATGTTAGGCCATCACCTGTGCTATTTGATTTAAATTTAGTTCCATTTTCATGGACACATAAAAATATGCTCAATCAATCAAATACTTTGCCCTGAAATTCTTACATTTAAGGTCAGTTTTGCCAGGTAACTGTTATCTACAGGAAGTGATACATTACCCATTGTTAGCTATGAACTACTTAATAATAGCTAAGTATCCAAGTGGCCTAGCCAATTTGGGAAAGAAGGAGATACATGCTGCAAATAGAAGAAGAGGAATACCAGGCTTTCCTGACGGGCACTGGAGGAAGGAGACCTACAACAGATAGCAAAATGTTGGGATGTTCGGCTAACACTCAGCTGAGGTCGTACAGGAGACAGCTCATAGCTCATGAGAAGTGTGTGGTCATTGGAGTGTGGAGTGTGTGTGGTCTCTCTCTCTCTCTCTCTCTCTCTCTCCCCCTCCCTCTCTCCCTCTCTCCCCGTCTTGCTCCCTCCCTTTCTGCCTCCCTCCCCTCTCTCCTTTCTCAGAGTTTTTCCATTCTCATCCATTCTCTTGTTTCTACCCACTTCTTTGTGCCATCTGCTGATCCAGAAGAGCCTGCTGCTTGTCAGATCCTCTTTCACCTTGTGTGCAAGAAACTGATTTCTGCCAGCTGAGCTTCCCTGGATCTGGAATCTTGTCTTCTGCCTGGGTTTAGCTAATGCATTGGTTCTCAACAAGTACTCTCACCAGGAGGCATTTTAAAGCTCCTCTTCACAGGATGCATCCAGACCAATGACATCAGACTCTCCAGGCATTTGTGCTTTACAAAGCTTGGTGGTTCATTCCAGTGTGCAACCAAGGCTGAGAACCATCAAGGTAATGAGAGGCACAGGCAAGAGGGAGACTGGAAAACCCAGGGCATTTTTCTCTCTTTGCATCTCATGCAGAACATGGAGTGATCTTGGGAGATTGTTCCCTCAGTCCTTCCAGGTGGCTTTTCCCTGGCCTCTGGTATTGTCCTCACATGTACATGCTGGAGACTTGAGGAAGCCCTCTGCAGATCTCTGCCACTCTGTCTCTCTCATGGGTCTCTATTGTGAGTCCAACATCTCCCCGCTCTGTTATCCTAACCTGGGCCATGTGGAGGATGCTTGTAGCTGTCTCAGAGTACTTTGGCTTCTCAGCTCTTCCTTCATTTCTCTAACCAATCCCTGTATTAAAACATATTGGTACCTGATTCCCTGATTAGATGCTGACTCATACAGCATCCATCACTGCTCAGAAAGACTTCCCTGGCAGTTGCCTCAGTGAGGAAATAGCATAGAAATATAGTAACTTAATTTTTAATTAAAAAATAAAATGGATAGGATGATTAGGATGTGGGAATTGAGATAGAGACCCCACATTCCAGCTAGTGTATGGTATTTTCACAACTAATAGGAAATTCAGAAAAGAGATGTGGCATTAGGAAGGAGGGGACATAAAATGATCTGAATTTAGTGTCAGATTTAATTTGAAGTTGAAACATCCAGAAAGGGATGTATGTCTAGCAGACAAATTAAACCTAAAGCTTAATTTGTTAGGTTAGGATTGGGGTCACAGGTTAGGACAATTAAAGCCATGAACATGGATAAGATCATCAAGAAAATCTTGTGGGTAAAGAAGAAAAATGGGCTGAGGAAAATCAGTTACAGTTGTTTCCATGATAGCATTCCGAGACTGTGGCTTCAAGCTCCACTGGGAACGCTGGTGTGTGTCTTATTGCTTAAAGTAAGTATCCTTATACTTGAGCATAGTTAGTCCTATGGGGGATTGTGTTCTGATTTCTACCGTAGTCTGCTTCAACATCTTGGGCAGCAGCAGTTGACTTTCTGAGCATCCCTAGTGCCATCACTGGAGCTGGGCACCCTCTGTGGTGTTTACAAGAGCTGGGCACCCTCTGTGGTATTTACAAGTGGGACTAGGTCATATACAAAGGAGAGAAAAAGTAAGGGCACAGGGAGATAAAGGTGAGAAAGGGCAAGAAGGAAATATCAGCTGTCTTGTGTCCTCACATACAAAAGGCAGCATTACACAGTGGTTACTGCCAGCACAGGCTCAGGGTCAGAGCACCTGGTTCAGAGCCTCGATCTTCACTTGGAACCATATGGCCTTTGGCAAATTACAGAACTTGTTGTATCACTTTTAGTGTCTATCTGTTAATGCTCTTTTCATGAAGATTAAATGATGAAACAGCAATTTTTACAGCAGTGGCTGGCATATATTAGCTAATTTTTAAGTTATTTTTTTGTCAATCTGATATATTATGTTTCTCATAACTACAAGACTATTGAATTTAATAAAAATACAAATGGCAGTACAATACCAGCAGTGTATAGATCATTAAGGCTCCCAAGATGTCTGGTGTTTTCAAAGTAACTGATGTTTCTCCTCAGAAACATCTGGTCAAATCAAGAGTTTTTTTCTGTCAGTTTATGATGACCACAGATTGTCAAATGAAACGCAATTATATTAAATTGGAAGTGCTTAACCTGATATAGTCTTTGCATTATGGAATGTTTTGCTCTTTTAAACCATAAGATTATTTTAAAGATTAGCCTAATCTAGTTACAGGTTATCAGTACTAGAAAAATGAAGTACTTTTATCATTTAGAATTTGTAGGGTATGTATTAAAAGCTGCTGATCTGATATATTGAAGTTAATGAAATAAAATGTAGTGACTTACCCTGTAAAATGAGGTCCACTGGTCTCTTATTTTCTCTGCTTGAGTGGTATGTACAATGTAGCTTCAAACTTGGTGTGTGACTATTTGTGGTCACATGGGTGTTATAGAATATGGTTTTATCAAAGCATTAATTCTGCTGCAACATCAGTGTTAGTTTTTAGGATGTGAAATGAAGGAGGCTCTCCTGCAGGAGACGGGAGTTTATTTCCAAGATCTGGGGAAGGTGAATTGCAGACTTAAGTGACTGTGGAAGTGTTTTTGTGTAAGAGAGACTTTATGATTCTTTTGAAGTCATCATTAGCCACAGCTCAGTTTTGTTATTTTTAATCATATTTTTTTATTTGTTACATAAAATGTTTGGTGAAACACAAAAGAAAATAAATGTAAAGCCATAACCTAAATCATAAAATTGCTTAATCAGCTAAACATTTGTATAGGAGTTAACAATTACATCATTATATATAACTTTCCTGTTACAATTTTGAAAGGGAGAGATTGGGTACAACAAGCAAGCCTCCACTTCTTTGAAAAGCAGTTGTTTCACAATGTTTTGTGCCCTATTTTAAATTCTGATCTTATACAAGAATACATAGTGGAAAGAAGTGGCATTAATCTTTTCCCCCTTTTTACACTATGTATTTGATAAATTAACTCTAGAATTAATCTGAATTACATTTAGAGAGAGAATAGTCCAGTCCCCCCATTTTAAGTCTTCCACCCTTCAGGGCTGGCTGTGGGATTGCCCAGGGTTCCATCCTGCTTCTGCTCCTTACTTAATTGACTGGTCTTGGGCATGTTGCATGGGCTGAAGCTAAGTTTTTTTCATTGGTAAATCTGGATGGCAGTATCTTTTATATAGGGGTATTACAGAGAATTTCACAAGATTTGTGTAAAGCACTTAGTGTGGAGTCAGGTGGATAGCAAAGATGCAGGAAGCAGTAGGAACTGCCACTGTTGTTGTATCAGTGGTGGTGGTATCCTATGCATTTGAGTGTTAACTTTTTAATCAGAGTATTTAAGAGAATGTAGATATTTCACATACTAAAAAGTAGACTGAAATGTGTTCTATGCTTCTTTTCACATTATTACTCTCTTTTTTGAGCATACTATGTCCATTTTAAAAGATGAGAGTTTTTGTTGGCTTTGTCAACCTTTGTCAACTGGTGCTCCTCAGAAGCATAGAACATGGAGAAGGATTTGAGTAACTGTTTCATCAGTTCTCCCAAGGGTGGTATATAATTAGTACCATCGTAGATATATAAAAGAGAAAGTAATTAATTTCCTATTGTGGATGATTTATAACACAAAATCTTACTCCTCTCCTGGTACCTTCACTTAGAAACTCCATTTGCAGAGTCAAGTAGAAAAAAATGATAATGCTTCTCCTTTCATTAGAATAATTATGTTAGAACCATTCATAAATGGCAATATGGAAGGAGTTAATGCTTCTTGTAATTGACTGGCTGTGTAGACAAAAAGAAGGTCATTTTCTCCTTTCATTTTAAGCTCAGGATTATGGAGTCGTGTTTGGAAAACAGTGTTTTTTATGTGGGTAGGTGTTTTATGTGGGTAGTGTATTAAACACTGGTACCAGAAACAAAATGTTATCCTCTCTCCTTCTTAATCAAAGGGTATGAATTTTAATATCTAAAAAATTTCTTTGTGAATTAATTTTTAGAAATCCCACCCTCACAATAGCACTCTACAAAAGAGAATTACTTTTGCCACCACCCAGGAATCTTCAGAATTCTGCCTTCTTGTGATAAGGCTTAGTTCCCCAAGACCAAGCTGAGATTTAGCCTTGCTGAGCTCCCTCTTAGTTCTGATCATCACAGAATCATTATAAACTCTCAAGACCATATTATTCTATCAACAGGAAGTCCAAGTTGAGGCAGAGCATCTCTCAAGCAGTAGTTCGAGAACCCTGCAGACCTCTTGACTCCCTAGCAGAGTATTCTGTCCAACAGAAAGACACAGGCACTTTACTCTTAAATCCTATAATTCAACTGCCACGGCTGCCTAGCTTCATAGAAAAATAAGCCCAATCAAAGGCAGTTCTAACTGGGAGAAACATGGATAAGCGATAAGATGTACTATATCTGAATTTGAAACAAATTATTTGGCAATTCCAGTGATATTTCTAAGTTTGATGAGGGTTTAGGGCACATTCAGTTTATAGAGAAGCTTGTGAAACATGGACTGTGAACTAGCTAGGAAATCTGCAGCAACTGAACATTTACTGATGCTTGTTCTGAGTCTGCCTAACTCAGGACTATATACTGATTTTCCAGAGTACCAGTTATAAAACTTGGTTGTAGTCTCTGACATTTATGCTCTTGCTTTAAAGTTGAGCTTAAACGTTAAGAACCTAGAGAGTCATATAGGGCCATGCTGAATCTAGTTTAGAATGAGCCAGATTTTAAGGAGTGAGGGATTTAGGGATCCAGGGATTTTAGTGCATTGCTCTCTAAAAATATGACTGCCTGTGTGAGCCCCTAAAACAGGTCATAAACCATCACCACAAACATTACTAAGAGACTTCATGTTTAATACAAATCTAAATGTTTCAGAAGAAACTAAACAGATTCTTTTCTCTCTCTCTCTTCTCTCTCTCTCTTTCTGTCTCTCTGTGATTCATAAAAAAAGATATCTTGACATACAAAGTATGAAATATTAGTGCATTTGGGTGGGTCTGACATAATGAGTATTATAAAATGCAGCTAATTAGACCTTTCCTAATTAGGAAATACAAAATTAGGGAACTCTGTTTTTTTTTGTTTTGGTTTGGTTTTAGCCAAAACTGCAGTGGGCATTCCTCTCTTAGACAAGAGCAGTTGTGAAGACAGGTCAGACAAGTTCATCACCATTGGATTTTGTTTTTCATTTGTGTAAACTGGAGAGCACTGGAGTTTTTAAAATATGAGCAATTCCGGATTATCCCTGTCTTGCTTAATACATGGAGGACATATAAGCCTGTCTTATACATGCAGTCCGTATGAGCACTTACAAAAAACAAAAACAACAAAACAACACATCTGGTGATTTTGTTTTTAGAAAGCCACATGTAAAGCAAATTGTTTATACAATCCTTAGTGCCATCTTCTAGGGCTTAGTGACTATAAGCTTCCATTTTTGTAATAGCTTGCATACAACATAATTATAATTGTAGCTATTATTATTTATATGTGGGTAGATTCTATTTTCCTGTTCCTTACTCATTTTACCTTCAAAGATGTTGATACCTATTTTTACAGGAAAAGCCTCTGAGAGATATTTCAAGTATAGATTCTTATTAAACTGTTAGGATGTAGAATTTCAAAAATAGAATTTATGATTGGGAGTTGAAAGGGAGTAATTTGACTTTTATAGTACCTTTAAAGAACATCTTTGCAAAGAAATATATTACCATATTATATCATAGCTATCAGGCTGACTTATTAATTGTAGCACTACTTAAAATTGAACTATTCACAGTTCAGAATAAAAAGCCATTGTTGTAAGGTAGTATAAATGAACCCAGAGCTTCATTATTGGTGTTGCTTTTGGTTTTCCCCTTCACCTTCCATGGCTGGGTTGATTGAGATACTCTTTGGGTTAAAGATAACAGGACTAACTCTGCATGTGCATAGTTTTTGTGGTTGCACGTTGCCCACAGACTGCCACCATCTCATAGGCCAAGGTGGTGGTCTGGGTGTGACTGGACAAGAGTGAAGACAGCTCATACACATTCTTCGTCATTTTGCAGTGTATGGTAATCTTAAGTTGGACATTCCCTATGGCTTGAAAATTGCATTTTAAGGGAAAGATTTGCCTAGAGAAACACACACATTCAGAAATACATATGACCATACCTATATGCTCACTGTGGTTTTCTCACAATGAAAATCAGAAACAGTTTAAATAACCATCAGTTGAGAAATGGGTACATTCAGTGCAGTAGCCATAAAATGGAGTAGTATGCAAGAGTGAAAAGAAATATACTAAATCAATATGCCAACAGATATATGATGTTAAATGGGGAAAAAAGTGAGTTTCAGTCTGAATACTCAGTTTGGTACATTTATGGAGATTTTAACACAAATTTTAAAAGTTAAACATATTTATGGATATACCAATATATGTTTTTTTATTTTATTATTCATATGTGCATACAAGGCTTGGGTCATTTCTCCCCCCTGCCCCCACCCCCTCCCTTACCACCCACTCCGCCCCCTCCCTCTTCCCCCCACCCCCTCAATACCCACCAGAAACTTTTTTGCCCTTCTCTCTAATTTTGTTGTAGAGAGAGTATAAGCCATAATAGGAGGGGTTTTGCTGGTTGAGATAAGGATAGCTATACAGGGAGTTGACTCACATTAATTTCCTGTGTGTGTGTGTTATCTTCTAGGTTAATTCTTCTTGATCTAACCTTTTCTCTAGTTCCTGGTCCCCTTTTCCTATTGGCCTCAGTTGCTTTTAAGGTATCTGCTTTAATTTCTCTGCGTTAAGGGCAACAAATGCTAGCTAATTTTTTAGGTGTCTTACCTATCTTCACCCCTCCCTTGTGTACTCTCGCTTTTATCTTGTGCTCAAAGTCCAATCCCATTGTTGTGTTTGCCCTTGATCTAATGTCCACATATGAGGGAGAACATACAATTTTTGGTCTTTTGGTCCAGGCTAACCTCACTCAGAATGATGTTCTCCAATTCCATCCATTTACCAGCGAATGATAACATTTCGTTCTTCTTCATGGCTGCATAAAATTCCATTGTGTGTAGATACCACATTTTCTTAATCCATTCGTCAGTGGTGGGGCATCTTGGCTGTTTCCATAACTTGGCTATTGTGAATAGTGCCGCAATAAACATGGGTGTGCAGGTGCCTCTCAAGTAACCTGTGTCACAGTCTTTTGGGGATATCCCCAAGAGTGTATACCAATATATTTTGACAAACACCTAAATTAGGAGAGGCAGAATACATTCTAAATTATACATTCTAAATTCATATTAGATCTGAATTTTTGGACAGGATGGAAAGAGAAAAGAATGAAGAAGGGGAACAAAAGGATGGAGAACAAAGAAGACCAGCGCTTTGTAATGTTTTCTTCTTTGAGGAAATATAGGAAAATATCCACATTTTCCCATTTCTTTGAGCTAGATATTCTCCACTTCTTTTATTTTGTATTTTCTATTGGAAACTATCTTGGAGATCTTGAAGCCCATGTTTACTTACAGTGGGTCAATATAATCATCCTACTATTGAAGATCCAAATATGTGTATTGATAATTATGGCTGCATATGTTTTCAAGAGACTTATTCATCCAAATATATCAAATAAACATTGAGATTTTATATCCCTGATATGTGCATTGCTGTATATTTCCCCAAAATAGCATAAACATAAATGATTTTTTAAATCTACTTTATGTAATTACCATGACCTTTGGCTTTGTTTCCTTCTCTTTAAAATGAGATCAGGTCAGATTCATAATATCTAATTAAGAATTAATATGTGCCCAACAAGTCTGACGAGCAGTAACGATAACATTTCTGTATAAAAAGCGGCTGGGGGTATAGTTCAGTGCCAGAGCTCTTGCCTAGCATATGTGAGACCTTGATTTCAATCCACATTCTGAGGGAGAGAGGGAGAGAGGAAGAGCAAGAGCGACAAAGAGCGAAAGGAGGAGGGGAACAGAGACAGAGACAGACGGGGAGAATAGGAGGGGAGAGAGTATCACTTTTTGGACACCAGAAACCAAAGTGATATCCCAAAGATCACAAAGCTTATTACCAAACGTGTTTGCACCAGCTGTTGGGTTGTCTTGAGTCACACAGTGTCAGTTTACTGCCTTCTTATTATATAAGTCAAAAGGCCAAGTAATTTGGCTAATTATATTTTTACATGTCCATGGAAATATTTGGTAAGTTGTGGTTATATGATTTTGTAGGATAATTTGGAACAGAGGAAAAGAAATTGCCTTATAAGGTTTCCTTGTATCATATCTCTTGAAAGCTTTTCTAATCTGAAGGAAAAAATTCCATTCTTTTGAAATGTTAAACAACTATTCTTTGCATTTTTTCTGCTGAAAACATCTAAAGATAGGCAAACTCTTCTTCTTTCCTTTAAAACCAGCATACAGATTGAAGCTTTGACATTATCTAAAGAGTAATAAATGTTCTATAGCTTTAGACTGTGCTCTTGCAGATCATGGTTGACTGCTGAGAATGGTTAAGAATGTTCAGTGGTGGAGTGTTGGTGAATGGTCCTGGTATGTCATTTCTGAGTAGGCATTTCATTCTGTTAAGAAAACTGAGAAAGAAAAGCACAAACTGACCTAAGCTTGACTCTAGCCATCTTCCTAGGCACTACTTAAGATTGTTGGGTTCTGTTTACTAGTTTACCTATAAACTCTGTGTGAGTGTGTGTGTGTGAGTGTGTGTGTGTGTGTGTGTTAGGTTTTAGGTTCTTTGATGGTAAAATGAGGGTAATAATTGTACCTAACTTCCTAGCATTTAAGATTAAATGAGATAAGGTGTAGCACATAGTAAGTGCTCAGTAGGCAGTATTATTATGCTGTTACTAATTCACTGTGACAAGTTACTTACTAAGCACACACTGGGTGACAGAACTTTTATAGACTGGGAATATATGGGATATGTAATGAGATAAAGGCAGGCCTCATCAGATTAATGGGTTGGGGGGAACAATAAACAGTAAACACATTATTTTAATTCTGACAATGATAGTGACATAGGCAAAAATAAAACAAGGTGAAGGAACCCAGAGGGACTGTAGTTTTAGTGTGGGTAGGTTGGGTGGCTTTCTGTAAAGAAGCAACATTTGACCAGTGTTCTGAATAGAAGCCCCCCACATACACCCAGTGAAGACCTGGGGAACAGAGGAAACCATGGGTGTGAATGGTCTGTGAGTGGGAAGGAAGTTGGTGAGGAGGGCAGCGATCCTGCCAGGCCTTGAGCATCAACTGACAGTAATGATGATGTTCTAAGGGAAGCTGAGTTTGCGCAGGGGCTGACATGAACTGATTTCTTTTGTGTGTGTGTATTTTTTCATTATCATATTATTGTTGAGGGTACATTATGACTCTACAAAAGTGCTTACAATATATCTTAGCTAAATTTGCCCCCCTCCATTATTCTCCTTTATCTTCCTCCCCCCATTCTTAGAATAGTTTCAACAGGTCTCATTTTTCCATTTGTATTCATGTATGAACTGATTGCGCTCTCTCTCTCTCTCTCTCTCTCTCTCTCTCTCTCTCTGTGTGTGTGTGTGTGTGTGTGTGTGTGTGTGTGTATTTGAAAATAATTACCTGGGTAGAGAATTTCTCAGTATTTGAATTGCCGTACTGTACAAAGATCTATCTTACTTCATTCTTTGAATTTCAGGGAAATGAACTCATCTCTTGAACTGATAATTTGTGTACTACCAATTCAGTTGAAGTTTTTTGCTTTACTTTTTAACAATGCCAAGGTTTCAGAATGGCAATATAATCTAGAGGACAAATAAAAATATAGGAAAAAGTCTCCAACCATAACAAAAGTATAATTGTAGGATAATACCATAAAATAATAGTAGCTATACTACCATTTGAATGCTTATTACACTTGCAAAGGCATGTGCTAAATGCTTCACCTACAAACCCTTATTTAATCCTTGTAACAGTCTTGGGAGTCAGGTATTGCTATGTCCATTTTAAAGATGAGAATTTTAATGTGTAAATTTGTTGTCCGTGGTGACACAGCTAGTAAATAACAGAAGTAGGATTTAAGCCCAAGCTAGTCAAGTTCCAAAGCCCTCTTTTCAGCTGCTGCTTTATAGGTTTATAGGTACCAAGTTATCTTGGTGAATGTTTTGTTCTTCTCTGCAACCGATCCTCACCTTTTTGTCTTCCTCTTTTCTGCTCTGACTGACCAGTGCCCTCCTGATAGAGAAGTGTGACTCTTTGGATTGAATTATGTCCTTCCCTCCATTCCTCTGTTGAAGCCCTAACACCCAATGAGATGGTATCTGGAGATGAAGCCTTTAGGAGATTATTAGGTTTAGGTGGGGTCATGAGAATGGGGCCCTAATAATGGGACTAGGGTCCTTGTAAGAAGAGATACCACAGTACTTGTGTACTGTTCTCATTCATTCTGTCTCTCTTTCTCTCTCCCTCTTTTCCTCTCTCCCTTCCTCCCTTCCTCCTTTATCTTCTCCTTCTGCCCCGTCTCTCTCCTTGCTGCACTCCCTGCCATGTGAGGACACAGCAAATAGGTAGTCATCTACCTAAGCCAGTAAGAGAGTCCTCACCCAGCCCAACCTTTCTGGCACCCTGTTTTTAGATTTTCACCCTATAGCATTTTGTAAGGGCAGCCTCAGAAAATTAAAATGTATGTCTAAATAGAGAGCCAGAGCCAAGAGAGCTGAAGTACATATAGAGACTTGGGATTTCCAAACATCTTAAGAGTCCAAGGACACTAGCATAGACATTCATGGCTCGGCGCAGTGGGATGATATTATAGTGAGTCCAGCAGTGACAAACTTTTGTTTCCCTGCATGTATATGCATACCTGTATTTGAAACATACTAATTTCTAACAAAATATCATTAACAGACTTTCTTCCTTAATGTCACAAAAATAGAACAGGTGTAGTTTGAACAAAATCTGCTGTTCAGTTAGAATTTCCCATTTAAAAAACTAATGCAGCAAAGTTTCTTGTCATAAAAGTTTACTAATTGGCAGGTTTGGGGTAGGAGTTTATTATAACTATGTTTGTGCTATTTTTTTCTTTTCTTAAAATATCTATGACTTAACTTGCACTTTAGGCAGAAAAAAGGTGTTTAGTATTGTGAGTGGGGATTACATTGAATTAAAATTGCTAGTGAAAGTTAAAGACAGAGAGGGAGATAACCCAAAACACAGTGTGGCCTCTGGTGGCTAAGACTTCCCAGCGAGTCATGTGTTGCCACATGAGGGATCAAGGAATGGATCAGGGCTGCTTTCAGTCCCTGGTGAGTGAGCCCAGCTCAGGAGCTTCTAAGACTGGTCTGGAGACCTGCAGGGTTGAAGGATACAGCTGCACCTGGGATTAGAGAGGCTTTGGTCAGTCCCTGTCTCTGCCAGTCTGTCTCTGTCCTGTCCACTGCTCTCCTCTCACTGCCTTCTTTGCTGTGTGTATGTGGTGCCTATCTGGTTTTTGCTCCTTACACAGTCAAGCAATCAACTTCTGACTATGTCAGTCTGCCTGCTTGATGCAGTCCCCGCCCAGCCTGCAGGCAGGTAAGGGGTGGAAAACATTTCTCATGCGTTATCCTGCCTCAGCATTGACACCTGCAGTTTCTGTGGCTACCTCAGCGAAATGACCTTTTTGCTCAGTTCATCTCATAGCATAAAATTTTGCTTCTGGGTAAGCTCTTCTTTTGTGATCCAGGATATTGGACAGCTGCTGAGTGGCATTTACTTTTCTTCTTTCCTCTTACCCCAGTCTTCTCAATGATTCGTGAAAGTTTAAAATGTCAACCATCTTCTAAAGCTTCCTTAATCCAGATGCAGAGCTACATTCAGTCTTCCACAGAAGAGATTACCTTGCAGTAGGAAAACAGCAGGCACCTTGCTACTTCTGGTAGAGCACTGTAGGGCAAGGGGGTTGGGCCATCATGACCTTCCATTGGCCAACAGGCTTCATGGCCCTATTGTACCTCTCTGGATCTCTCTCCTTGTCTCTATGAAATGAGAGGGTTGGAGGTGATATCATGGCTGCTTCTAATTGTGCTTCTAGTGATACAGCGTTTCCTTTAGTTGGTTTTAGTATGTGAGAAACCATAGGCCAGGCCTCCCCTCTCCCTGGTTGCTGTTACCCTTTCCCCAATACTCAGACCTGTAATGGGTTTTGCTGATGGGTAAGAAATGTGCACAGAGCCATTCATGGAGACTTAGCTATGCCATGCTGTGATGGCAGACTAGCCAGTAATAGTCTAGTAATAGTAATAGGGGATGTGATTTATGATAGCAGTGCTGGGATCTATATACAGAATTTTCTTTCTTCAGAGTCAGTTGACCCAAATGAAAGGACTCAGAAATCTTAGATTCATTTATAATGATGAATCTACTTGATGATGGCTCAAGTAGAATTCGTAAGAGAGATGGTTGTTCTTGCTGAAATATTTATATTTTATTTAATGGTAGCTTTCACATTTGCACAGTGTTTTACAGTTTTTCTTTACACACTTATTTGATGTTTTCAAAACCCTAGTCTATCTAAAACATATGTGACTACTTTTGAGAAAAACCTGTTCAAGTATGCCTGTGTTATGCATTCCTCCATCTCAACTGGAGTGCCCCATGCCCCACCATCCTGTTCATTGTGAAAATGCACTAATTAGCACTGTTGGGACAAGCTTTGTGTTTTATAGCAACCAGAGGAAAAGTACATAGCAATTCTCCAGATAAAGTAAATGAGTAAATATGGTCAGATTAGGTTTTGCAAAATGCTAACAATCCTCCTCTAAGGACAGAGCTTTAGTGTGCCTGCAGAGGCCCAGGGAAGCTGCCATTGCTTCTCTTACATCCTTTATTATTACTCTGTGCAATAAACAGCTCTTGAGAAAGACAGACATTCTTTACTAAATATTGCTATATGTTAGAGTTGTAAGTGATGGTGGGGGACATTTTTATGGGCTAAATTGCATGCCCTAAAAATTCTTATGTTGAGGTCCTGACCCCTTAGAGTGTGGCTTTATTTAGAGTTAGAGTCTTTAAAGAGGTAGTTGAGTAAAAATGAGGTAATTAGGATGGACCCTAATTCTTTTAAAGTAATGTCCTTATGAGGGGACCAGGATATAGACAGCCACAGAGAGAAGACTTCATGGTGGCACAAGGAGAAGACAGCTATCTACAAATGATGAAGAAGGCTGTAGAGACAGCAGTCTCTACTGTACTGACTGTTCCCAGGTCTGACTTTGGGCCACCTCCTCTTCACCAGAAAAACCCTCTGCTTCTTAAATGTCTTGCAGCCTTGCTTCTCTAACTCCCTCAGGAATTACTTCCAGATCATTTTATCCAGGAATCTCCTTTTTTCTTTTCATTTCTTATTCTGGCTCTTTTTTTTTTTTTTTTAAATCATGACCTCTTAAAATATGGTGCCTTTAATTATATCCACTTCTTCCATGGTCTGAGCAAAGTCAAGAACAAATCTGATATTCCTTCAGCTTGAATTTTAAGAAACTTGTTTAGTTCCCTCAAATTTAGCTTAGGGTCAATGAAAACTCTTGTGGCCTTTTTCAAATGAATCACTATGCCAAATGTCAATGATTCTTCTCTGGAAATTATAATGATTGTATTGTATGTGTACCTCAGGCCATATAAGGAAAACATTAGCAAAATTGTGTTTGTGTATAAATGTGTGTCTGTTCATTTGACTTTTACCTAATTGGAAAATATATCAACAAAACGGCATATTGTGTCTTCCCAGTGGTTGGGTTCCATTAATGATGGTTCTGTTTGGTTTTTTACCTAGAGATATACATAACTTAAGAAAATGTAGATTGACAAATTAAAAGAACAATAAAGAGATAATAAATATGGCCAGGAACCAGAATAGTGACCCTGCTGGTGGTGACTATAATTATACTCTTAGCCTCACTTAACCCTTTAGAGAGGAAAGATCTGAAATTAGCAAATAAAGAATGATTTAGGATCAGCACACTCAGACTTCACTTTTACCTTTTCTTTTTCTAGCATAAAACACACACAGCTAAGTACCTGTTGTTTCTCCCTCATTCACTCTTCTGACATACAATGTAGTTCTTATTCTCTATTCTACAAGAATAAGAGGCTAGCTGTACTGCATGGTGATGGAAGTATGGTGGCCTTCAGGGATGCTGTTGGTGATCCCTTTATGCTATGGGAATGTCGGTGACTTTGAGCTTTGTTTTTTTATGCAAACTCTTTTCTGGTGTGATAGGCCCGGGGTGAACAGGACCCTATAACCTTGTTATTTGCTTTAGCACATGTGTTAGGTTCCACTGCATGGTACTTCAGGATGCCCCTCAAAACAAACTATAGTCAGCTATTCATTGAACTATTACATGTCCTCATAAATGACAATATTTGTCTTCAACCAAAGTCTATTAACTGTAGTCAAAAGTGTTACCAAATATGGACATCTTTTTTAAAAATTTTCCAATTTCTAGGAAGAAATCAATTCATTATTTCACAAACCTATCACTCAGTCTTTGCCATTACCAGGTATCTTAAAGTCTACATACACACAATTATATCTTGTTCACCACCATATCCTTACCATTAACACTGCATGTGTTCAGTAAATATTTGTTCATTTGTGTTCTGTGTAAAGTATTATTTTTCTCCAGTTCATGAGAATTTGTTGGGTGCCTGTGATATGTTATATACTGGGAATTAAATTGAACTAATTTAATATGAGTCCTCATCCTCCATGGAGAACGTAGTCAGGCTGTAGGTATACAGTTGAACTGAGGTGAGTGTTTTGTGGAGACATGTGATGCTGTGATCACATGTCAAAAGAAGTGGACCTGGTATGATGTGGAGCTGAGTGGGATCTGAAAGAGGAGCAGGATGTCAGGGCAAGGGATGGGTGAGGGTGGTGGGCAGTGGGCCCCTCTGGCTTTCGTGCAGACTGGAGAACAGGCTGCAAGGCAGAGTATTGTGCTGGATAGGCTGCAAGGAGAGCTGTTGGCTTCGATTTGAATGTCCTCATGTGTAACATACTATCATGGCAACAATTAATTATTTCATGTGCCTCTTTTTTCTTAACTGTTTGGGCAACTGTATGGTTTACTTATATACAACCTCTCAGCAGATTCAAAAGATAGGAGTAATATTGAATATTAAGTTAGGATGTTAAATTATTTTTAAGCCAAAACAGAACCCCAGATAATGATCCCATCAGGTTGGAGAACTAGGGGTTCAACATCACACATTTTTTTGTGTCAGAAACACAGTGATGGGTCACTAGTCATTCTTTGACAGCAGAGATACACATGTGGAAAGAATCAGATGAACATTGTAAGGTGAGCCTGCTTACGCTTGCTTTGCTGCTCATACCCTGTGTTATTGCTGGAGTAATTTCTAGAATAGATCTAGACTGGAAAAGTTTATTTATCTCTCAATCACTCCTTATCCTTTTATCTTTTAAACCCACTCTCTGGCCATAGATTCTTGTGGCTTTATGGTTAACTTTGTTCACCTTGTTCCTGTAGCCCGTCATACTTTTCCCACCATCTTTGTCCAGTTACTTCTGACCAAGATGTCTGTGATCCCCCAGTGTGAGTTAAGACTCTCTCTTTTGTGTTCCCATAGTACTTTGTGCATATCTCTTTAGCATATTTTGCTTCAAATTCTTTTGTCTTTTCCCCCACTCGTCTGTAAGTTCCTTGAAGGCCAGGAGGATTTGTTCTTCATTTTTATTCCCCTTAAGTCTAGCCCACTGTATAGTACATATTGGTATCTCAATAAATATTTATTGAGAAAATTCATGTTCATTGTGGCTTCATATGACTTTTAGGAGGCATTCAGCCAAATTACTTTTTAAAAATTTCTTTTACTCATATGTGCGTACAATGTTTGGGTCATTTCTCTCCTCTTCCTCCTGCCACCTCTTTCCCCCACCCCCTCCTTCTCCCTCCCTACCCCCTCGCTACCAGGCAGAAACTATTTTGCCTTTATCTCTAATTTTGTTGAAGAGAGAGTATAAGCAATAATAGGAAGGAACAAGGGTTATTGCTAGTTGAGATAAGGCTAGCTATACAGGGAGTTTACTTGCATTGCTTTCCTGTACATGTGTGTTTCAGCTAAATTACTTTTCATTTAATTTGGAAAAGTAGGGCATCCTACCTAACCTACAGTGTGTTAGAAATTCCAGAATGACAATTATTTGTATCTATTTCCTGAACACTATCTGTTTAAAAAAATGTAACTACCAATCAAGTAAACTACTAATACTGTGAATTGTGGTTGCATAAAAAATTAGAATTTCATAAGGACTTTTACTCCTACTTTTTAAATTTTGCTCCAGTATAGAATCTAAATAGCTGATAAATGATTTGGATTTTCCTTACTAGTTGTATTCCTCTTTGTAGATGACTGCACTTAGACCAACCACCTGTTCTAAAATTGCCTCTGTATCTTCCCTACTTTTATTTTATTTATTTATTTTTTTTTCATTTTTCTTTTATTGTTCATATGTGCATACAAGGCTTGGTTCATTTCTCCCCCCTGCCCCCACCCCCTCCCTTACCACCCACTCCACCCCTCCCTCTCCCCCCCCCTCAATACCCAGCAGAAACTATTTTGCCCTTATCTCTAATTTTGTTGTAGAGAGAGTATAAGCAATAATAGGAAGGAACAAGGGGTTTTGCTGGTTGAGATAAGGATAGCTATACAGGGCATTGACTCACATTGATTTCCTGTGCGTGGGTGTTACCTTCTAGGTTAATTCTTTTTTTTTTTTTTTTTCATTTTTCTTTTATTATTCATATGTGCATACAAGGCTTGGTTTGTTTCTCCCCCCTGCCCCCACCCCCTCCCTTACCACCCACTCCACCCCCTCCCGCTCCCCCCCTCAATACCCAGCAGAAACTATTTTGCCCTTATCTCTAATTTTGTTGTAGAGAGAGTATAAGCAATAATAGGAAGGAACAAGGGGTTTTGCTGGTTGAGATAAGGATAGCTATACAGGGCATTGACTCACATTGATTTCCTGTGCGTGGGTGTTACCTTCTAGGTTAATTCTTTTTAATCTAACCTCTTCTCTAGTTCCTGGTCTCCTTTTCCTATTGGCCTCAGTTGCTTTAAGGTATCTGCTTTAGTTTCTCTGCATTAAGGGCAACAAATGCTAGCTAGTTTTTTAGGTGTCTTACCTATCCTCACCCCTCCCTTGTGTGCTCTCGCTTTTATCATGTGCTCATAGTCCAATCCCCTTGTTGTGTTTGCCCTTGATCTAATGTCCACATATGAGGGAGAACATACGATTTTTGGTCTTTTGGGCCAGGCTAACCTCACTCAGAATGATGTTCTCCAGTTCCATCCATTTACCAGCAAATGATAACATTTCGTTCTTCTTCATGGCTGCATAAAATTCCATTGTGTATAGATACCACATTTACTTAATCCATTCGTCAGTGCTGGGGCATCTTGGCTGTTTCCATAACTTGGCTATTGTGAATAGTGCCGCAATAAACATGGACGTGCAGGTGCCTCTGGAGTAACAGTCTTTTGGGTATATCCCCAAGAGTGGTATTGCTGGATCAAATGGTAGATCGATGTCCAGCTTTTTAAGTAGCCTCCAAATTTTTTTCCAGAGTGGTTGTACTAGTCTACATTCCCACCAACAGTGTAAGAGGGTTCCTTTTTCCCCGCATCCTCGCCAACACCTGTTGTTGGTGGTGTTGCTGATGATGGCTATTCTAACAGGGGTGAGGTGGAATCTTAGCGTGGTTTTAATTTGCATTTCCTTTATTGCTAGAGATGGTGAGCATTTTTTCATGTGTTTTCTGGCCATTTGAATTTCTTCTTTTGAGAAAGTTCTGTTTAGTTCACGTGCCCATTTCTTTATTGGTTCATTAGTTTTGGGAGAATTTAGTTTTTTAAGTTCCCTGTATATTCTGGTTATCAGTCCTTTGTCTGATGTATAGTTGGCAAATATTTTCTCCCACTCTGTGGGTGTTCTCTTCAGTTTAGAGACCATTTCTTTTGATGAACAGAAGCTTTTTAGTTTTATGAGGTCCCATTTATCTATGCTATCTCTTAGTTGCTGTGCTGCTGGGGTTTCATTGAGAAAGTTCTTACCTATACCTACTAACTCCAGAGTATTTCCTACTCTTTCTTGTATCAACTTAAGAGTTTGGGGTCTGATATTAAGATCCTTGATCCATTTTGAGTTAATCTTGGTATAGGGTGATATACATGGATCTAGTTTCAGTTTTTTGCAGACTGCTAACCAGTTTTCCCAGCAGTTTTTGTTGAAGAGGCTGCTATTTTTCCATCGTATATTTTGAGCTCCTTTGTCAAAGATAAGTTGCTCATAGTTGTGTGGCTTCATATCTGGATCCTCTATTCTGTTCCACTGGTCTTCATGTCTGTTTTTGTGCCAGTACCATGCTGTTTTTATTGTTATTGCTTTGTAATATAGTTTGAAGTCAGGTATCGTGATACCTCCTGCATTGTTCTTTTGACTGAGTATTGCCTTGGCTATTCGTGGCCTCTTGTGTTTCCATATAAATTTCACAGTAGATTTTTCAATCTCTTTAATGAATGTCATTGGAATTTTGATGGGAATTGCATTAAACATGTAGATTACTTTGGGGAGTATCGACATTTTTACTATGTTGATTCTACCAATCCATGAGCATGGGAGATCTCTCCACTTTCTAGAGTCTTCCTCAATCTCTTTCTTCAGAAGTGTATAGTTTTCCTTGTAGAGGTCTTTCACATCTTTTGTTAGGTTTACACCTAGGTATTTGATTTTTTTTGAGGCTATTGTAAATGGAATTGTTTTCATACATTCTTTTTCCGTTTGCTCATTGTTAGTGTATAGAAATGCTAATGATTTTTCTATGTTGATTTTATATCCTGCTACCTTGCTATAGCTATTGATGATGTCTAGAAGCTTCTGAGTAGAGTTTTTTGGGTCTTTAAGGTATAGGATCATGTCGTCTGCAAATAGGGATATTTTGACAGTTTCTTTACCTATTTGTATTCCTTTTATTCCTTCTTCTTGCCTAATTGCTCTGGCTAGGAATTCCAGTACTATGTTGAATAGGAGTGGAGATAGTGGGCATCCTTGTCTGGTTCCTGATTTTAGAGGGAATGGTTTTAATTTTTCTCCGTTAAGTATAATGCTGGCTGTAGGTTTGTCATATATAGCTTTTATAATGTTGAGGAACTTTCCTTCTATTCCTAGTTTTCTTAGAGCTTTTATCATGAAATGATGTTGGATCTTATCAAAGGCTTTTTCTGCATCTATTGAGATGATCAAGTGGTTTTTGTCTTTGCTTCTGTTAATGTGGTTTATTACGTTTATTGATTTTCGTATGTTGAACCACCCCTGCATCCCTGGGATGAAGCCTACCTGGTCATGGTGAATAATCTTTTTGATGTGTTGCTGAATTCGATTTGCCATTATTTTGTTGAGGATTTTTGCATCAATGTTCATTAAGGAGATTGGCCTATAGTTCTCCTTTTTGGAGGTGTCTTTGGCTGGTTTTGGGATAAGTGTAATACTGGCTTCATAAAATGTGTTTGGCAGTTTTCCTTCCCTTTCTATTTCATGGAACAGTTTAAGGAGGGTTGGTATCAGTTCTCCTTTAAAGGTCTGATAGAATTCAGCAGAGAATCCATCAGGTCCTGGACTTTTCTTTTTGGGGAGACTCTTGATTGCTGCTTCAATTTCATTTTGTGTTATAGGTCTATTCAGGTGATTAATTTCCTCTTGGTTCAGTTTTGGATGATCATATGTATCTAGAAATCTGTCCATTTCTTTAAGATTTTCAAATTTATTTGAATATAGGTTCTCAAAGTAGTCTCTGATGATTTCCTGGACTTCCATGGTGTTTGTTGTTATCTCCCCTTTTGCATTCCTAATTCTACTAATTTGGGTTTTTTCTCTCCTCATTTTAGTCAGGTTTGCCAGGGGTCTATCGATCTTGTTTATTTTTTCAAAGAACCAACTTTTTGTTTCATTAATTCTTTGTATGGTTTTTTTGGTTTCTATTTCGTTGATTTCAGCTCTTATTTTTATTATTTCTCTCCTTCTATTTGTTTTGGGATTTGCTTGTTCTTGTTTTTCTAGGAGTTTGAGATGTATCATTAGGTCATTGCTTTGGGATCTTTCAATCTTTTTAATATATGCACTCATGGCTATAAACTTTCCTCTCAAGACTGCCTTAGCTGTGTCCCATAGGTTCCGGTAGGTTGTGTTTTCATTTTCATTGACTTCTAGGAACTTTTTAATTTCCTCTTTTATTGCATCGATGATCCATTCTTCATTAAGTAATGAGTTATTTAGTTTCCAGCTGTTTGCATGTTTTTTGTCTTTACTTTTGTTGTTGAGTTCTACTTTTACTGCATTGTGGTCAGATAGTATGCATGGTATTATTTCTATTTTCTTATATTTGCTGAGGCTTGCTTTGTGCCCTAGGATATGATCTATTTTGGAGAAGGTTCCATGGGCTGCTGAGAAGAATGTATATTGTGTAGAGGTTGGATGAAATGTTCTGTAGACATCTACTAGGTCCACTTGATCTATTGCATATTTTAGATCTTGGATTTCTTTATTGAGTTTTTGTTTGGATGACCTATCTATTGATGATAATGGAGTGTTAAAGTCTCCCACAACCACTGTGTTGGCGTTTATATATGCTTTTAGGTCTTTCAGGGTATGTTTGATGAAATTGGGTGCGTTGACATTGGGTGCGTGCAGATTGATGATTATTATTTCCTTTTGGTCTATTTCCCCTTTTATTAGTATGGAATGTCCTTCTTTATCTCGTTTGATCAATGTAGGTTTGAAGTCTACTTTGTCAGAGATAAGTATTGCTACTCCTGCTTGTTTTCGGGGGCCATTGGCTTGGTAAATCTTCTTCCAGCCTTTCATCCTAAGCATATGCTTATTTCTGTCGGTGAGATGAGTCTCCTGTAAGCAACAAATTGTTGGATCTTCTTTTTTAATCCATTTTGTCAAACGGTGTCTTTTGATGGGTGAATTAAGTCCATTAACATTAAGTGTTAGTACTGATAGGTATGTGGTGATTCCTGCCATTTAGTTATCTTAGTTGTTTGAAGGTTTGATTGTGTGTACCTAACTGGATGTTACTCTCTACTGTCTTGCTTTTTCTTATCCTGTGGTTTGGTGCTGCCTGCCTTTTCATGGTTAAGTTGGGTGTCACTTTCTGTGTGCAGGATCCCTTGCAGAATCTTTTGTAATGGTGGCTTTGTGGTCACATATTGTTTTAGTTTCTGCTTATCATGGAAGACTTTTATTGCTCCATCTATTTTGAATGATAGCTTTGCTGGGTAGAGTATCCTGGAGTTGAAGTTATTTTCATTCAGTGCCCGGAAGATCTCACCCCACGCTCTTCTTGCTTTTAATGTTTCTGTTGAGAAGTCTGCTGTGATTTTGATGGGTTTACCTTTGTATGTTACTTGTTTTTTCTCTCTTACAGCCTTCAATATTCTTTCCTTAGTTTCTGAACTTGTTGTTTTAATGATGATATGTCGTGGAGTAGTTCTATTTTGATCTGGTCTGTTTGGTGTCCTGGAGGCCTCTTGCATTTGTATGGGAATATCTTTCTCTAGATTTGGGAAATTTTCCGTTATTATTTTGTTGAATATGTTACGCATTCCCTTCGCTTGCACCTCTTCTCCTTCTTCGATGCCCATGATTCTCAAGTTTGGTCTTTTGATGGAGTCAGTGAGTTCTTGCATTTTCTTTTCACAGGTCTTGAGTTGTTTAATTAATAGTTCTTCAGTTTTTCCTTTAATTACCATTTCTTCTTCAAGTTCTGAGATTCTGTCTTCTGTTTGTTCTATTCTGCTGGATTGGCCTTCCGTTTTGTTTTGCAGTTCTGTTTCGTTCTTTTTTCTGAGGTTTTCCGTATCCTGGCTGTTTTCTTCTTTATTGTTGTCTATTTTTGTCCTGAGTTCATTTATCCATTTATTCATTGTGTTCTCTCTTTCACTTTGGTGTTTATACAGTGCTTCTATGGTTTCCTTTATTTCTTCTTT
The DNA here is from genome assembly GCF_047511655.1 of Castor canadensis. Taxonomy (NCBI): domain Eukaryota; kingdom Metazoa; phylum Chordata; class Mammalia; order Rodentia; family Castoridae; genus Castor; species Castor canadensis. Next base: position 141,626,916 of record NC_133389.1, read on the forward strand.
TGCTTTTTCTAATTCTCTATTTTTATTGTCTTGGAATTTCTTGAGTGTCTCCTGTACATTTTGGTTGACCCTATCCAGTATCATCTCTATAAAATTCTCATTGAGTACTTGTAGTATTTTAAATTATTCTTGTGGGCTTCATTGGGTCCTTTGGCATAGTTTATCTTCATTTTGTTGGAGTCTGGATCTGAGTTTCTGTTCTCTTCATTCCCCTCTGGTTCCTGTACTAATTTTTTGCTGTAGGGAAACTGGTTTCCTTGTTTTTTCTGTCTTCCTGTCATTGTCCTTGGTGTTGTTACTGTCCCTGTACTGTGTGTAATTAAGTATTTTCTAGTTTGTAATAATAACAATGGTAATATTGAGAATGGAAGAGTGAGCTGAGATGGAAAGCAAGTAGTTAAAGAAAAGGGGAAAACAAATATACAGACAAGAGGGAGAAAGCAGAACAAGGTATCAGACAAGAGAGTTTCAAAGGTATAAACAGGGAGTGTTAGTGTACTAATCGACAGTAAGCTGAACAGACAATAGAGAGACAGAGAGAGGATTGAAAATCAAAGATAAAAAAATAAAAAATAAGTATATGAAAGTAATATCTATTTATAAAAATGAATTAAAATAAAATGGAAAATAGAAAATTAAAAAAAAAAAAAACCAAAAAATTTCCAAGTTTATATGCAATGCAATTTCAGTCTTAATAATTTGGATGTCCGTCTCAGTCTCCAGTCCTGGAGTTGGTGCCTCAGATGTTGTTCTGTAGTTGTCTCATCAAAGGGGATGCATAAAGTAGAACAAAACTACACTCATACACACACAGAAGGAAAAAAAAAAAAAAAAGCCCCACCAAGTGTCCCCAGTTCAAATGCAATACAGTTTCAGTAAGTTTTTCGGCTTGCAGGTGTAATTCGGTTGTTCTCTCATCAAAGGTAGGGAGAAAAAGAAAAAAAAGCGTCTGGAGGCAGTTCTGAGGGTGGTATCTGCAACTGTGGCTTGCCTGCCTGCTGCTCTCAGCCTGTAGCTGGAGGCGTTATTTATGCAGATCTCTGGGGTGAGCTTAGCACTCACCTGGTCCCACAGGCTTTGTTTGCTCAGAGTTCTCCTGTGCGGGGGGCCTCTGCTACAGGCTTTCCCCTTTCCAAGCACTGGGAAAGGTGACACTGCCCCGCGTTGTCAGGCCTGCGTGTTTATTTACAGTTCACGTGGGAAGTGCGTCTTCCCTCCTCTCACAAGCGTCCCCGCTCCTGGTTGCTGGGCGCGCCCCGCTCCCGCCAGAGCCTCTCCGGCCCGCCCGGCTCGTTTATTTACAGTCCCGGGAAGGATTCCCTTCCCCCAATCTTCAGCGCTCAGGGCGCCCCACCCTCTTTCCAGCGTGTCTTAACTGTTCTTATTGCTTAGTACTCAGTTTCTCTTTTTTACCCGGGTGGAGGTCAGTCTGTCCAGGGGGCTATGCTGCTCTGGCCCAGGCTTGTCTGTGGGGGAACCGCGGTACCGCGAAGCTCACCTGGTCCGTGTCTTCCTAAGCCGTATGGGCGCCGGCCACTGGCGGCCCCAGGGGCCTCCTCGGTTCTCCGTTTAACGTGAAGTGGAGATTCTCTGCGCCGGCTGGAGGTGTGGAGGGGTCAAATTATGCCTTTTCTCGGTGATTATGCCTGCAAAGTGTGTCTCCAGCGTCTCTCCAAGATTTCACTATAGGAGGGTCGCTTTCTGCTTCCTACCTCTCTCTTCCCTACTTTTATTACTGACTTCTTGTTAGGAAACAGAAAAGTGATACTGTTATTAGGGACCTTTATCAGTAAAGATGTTTAATAGGCATCTCTATCTCACTGAGAAGCACTTTTTCAAACTATTTTTCTGTTTCCAGACCTCAGTATTCAGGGATATTCTAGGACTTTGAAAATAAACTCTGTATTCAGCAGAAGGAAGAATTTGGTCATCCAGAAGATGATCTAATAAAATGTAAATACCTTCTTACTAAGAAATCCTAAATTTTATGAGAGTAAATATATTGATTTGGCTGCCATAACAAAATACCATAGATTAGGTGGCTTAAAACACAGAAATTTATTTCCTCAGTTCTAGGCACTGGAAGTCCAAGATCAAGGTGTCATCAGGCTAGATTTCTTCTGAGGGCCACTCTCACTGTCTTCATGGTCTCCCCTGTGCCTGTCTCCTAGTCTCCTCTTCTAAAGATACCTGTAACATTGTATTAGGTCCCACCCTGTAACCTTGTTTTACTTTAATTACCTCTTCTAAGACTCTGTCTCCAAATATAGTCACAGTCAGAGGTACTAGAGGTTAGGACTTAGCATGTCAGCATATGAAGTTGGGGTACAGTCCAGTCTATAAAAAGAATATGTCAGCTTAAAAATTCCCATTCAGGTATTAAAGAGATTCTTAGGTTGCTGAAATACTTTCCAGTGATTGTTCAGTAAGTATGCTTATGTCTTTGCCTTGTCATAGGTCCAAATGCTGCCTCCCTTTCTGCTCATATTACCTTTGGCAATTTCTTAAAGCCACTAGTTTTCCCGAAAATGGTTAGAGAAAGGTATACAAGGTACCATGTTAGTTAGCTTTTCATTACTATAACAAAATACCTGAGATAAACAAATTAAAAGTGTAGCTCAAGTAGTAAGAGTACCTGCTTAGCAAGCATGAGGCCCTGAGTTCAAGTGCCAGTGCCTACAAAAAAACAAAAACAAAAAGGCAAGTTATGGCCTAGTGAACTGGATCAAGGTGTAGACACTGAGTTTAAACCCCAGTGCCCTCCCCCAAAAAAAACAAAAGGGAAGATTTATTTTGGTTCATGGTGTGAGTTCATGGTCGCTTAGCCCCATTGCATTGGACCTGTCATAAGGCAGAGCATTGTGGTAGAGAGGGTATGGTGGAGCAAAGCTGCTCCTCATATAGCATCAGAGAAGCAAAGAGAGCAAGGAAGGAATCAGGATCCCAATATCCTCTTCAAGGACACACCCCAATGTCCTAACTCCTTCTCACTAGGCTCCATCTCCTAAAAGACCTACCACCTCCCATCAGTACCATCACATGTAGACAAAGCCTGTAATGCATGAGACTTTGGAAGAAAATTAAGATCCAAACCTAAAAGGTTCCTCTCTCTTTTGGAATTCTAGGATAAAGCTTTAGTCAAAAACCAAAAAGCTTTCTTGGATACTTTTCTTTAAAATAATGATAGTGCTACCATTTATTGAGTGCTTATTTTGGGTGAGTTGTTGTGTTGTCATTATCCCTACAAACTTGTAGAATAAACTTTATTATCCTTACCTGGTACATGAGGAACCTGAGTCTCAGAGAGATGGACCAGCTTGCCCTGGACACTTATTTTGTTTGTCTTTTTTTAGGGTACCTGTTTGTTCCTAAACAGTTATCAGTTGTGACATTAGAAATGTGGAAAAGAAGTAAAGGCTATATTGAGTTTATAGTTCTTTTTGAGTTTGTTGGTGGCAACAAACTCAGCTTGTTGGTGACAGTCAAGACCTATGGATCCCAGAACTATGGGCCAGTAACTCCAGGGACTGAATTCCACATGGGTAAAAGTTTGAAGACATAGCATAATCTGCCTCTTAAACTGGGTCTTTGGAAATGGAGTGAATGACTGTTGTCATGGCAACGTTGGTTCAGTGATGGGCTCAAAAGAAAAGATGAAGATAGACAATATGCATACTAGGAAAATTTGTTTTATGAGGGATTATGGGAAAGTGAGTTGCACCAGCTATGCAGTGGTTCTCCACCCCCAATCAGTTATCAGAATAACCTGGGGAGCTTTCAAAGGCACCACACCCAGGTTTCAGTCATAGAGATCTTAATTGAGATGGGTGTGAGTTTGATATCTGCTGTTTCTAGGAGTTACCAGAGTAAATCTGATAGATAGCCAAGGTTGAGAATTAATGAATGAGGCCAGGGCTTAAGGTTATTGGTCTCAGAGCCAAATTGACCCACTGTGTATTTTTATATGGTCCATGAACTAAGAGTGGTTTGTGCATTTTGAAATGGGTGAAAAATCAGAATAATAATAATATTTTGTGACACATGAAAATTATATGAAATTTAAATTTTACTATTCACAATTTGAATTTTATTGTAGTGTAGCCATGCTCATTCATTTATATATTATCTGTGGCTGCTTTCACGCCTCTAGAGCAGAACTAAGTAGTTGTAACAGACTTTGGTTCACAAAGCCTCAACTTTGACTTCATGGCTCTTCATAGAAAATGCTTGCAGTTCCCTGGCTTAGGCTGAGTGCAGGTCCTCCCGTACTTATCAGCTGGTTATAACTTAGTAGGAGGCAGAAGGAGGTTTGTGCAAGTGGTTTTGTTTTTCTGTAGTGTATTTTACATTTTAACTCCCTGTGAGGTTTTTTTTTTTTCTTTTCCCTAGTGGAAGAAGATTGATGAATCAGTCACGAGCTTATTCAACAAAAATTTTATCAAACAAGATTAATAAAACATACTTTTTCATCAAATGACACAAGTTTGAAGAATCCAATGTCCATAAAACTATATGACACAGGCCTTTTAAATAAAGTCCCTTCAAATACCCATTTCCTATCTTTCCCTTCTCTCTCTTTTTTTATCCTTTCCCCATCTTTTTGTTTCATATTTATGACCAATGCCAGTTTGTACATGAGAACATTTTTTTCCTTGATTCAGAGTTGGAAAAAAGAGACCAGTGTTTATAGAAATTATTTTAATATAAATATATAGCTGAGTAAGATCGAGAAAATACTACTGATTGCCATGTTGGCTTATTTCTTTGGCCTTCTGGTTTTCATCCACTTGGATTCAGAAAACAAAAGCATTAAGGTTAGGAAAATTAGCACAAATGGAAAACAACTGAGAAAAAGAAACCCCTATCATCAGGCTGTGTTTTGTACAGAGACGCAGCTACCATTTACCTCCAAACCAGTCTGTCCAGTTCAGAGTGAGAGAGATTGTAACTTTATGCCTGGACATCCAATTTCAGCCCTTTCTTATTTTGTTTTTACTTATATGTTTTGTGATAGTAATGTTAGGTGTGGGATGAGTCAAGAAATTAACATGTATTTATCAGTTTTGTAAGAAGATGATGTCATGGATAATTTTGAAAATAATAAATATGTGTCAATTTAAATCATAGGAAAATATTTGATTTCCAAATAATTTATTATTCATCATGAGATGATTATTATCAATGACCTTGAGAGTCTCCTTGTAAACCTGTTTGGTGACCTGGATATTATGAGTGAGGCCATATTCATGTTTACATGTTCTCATTTTTATCCTGTCATCCTCCCATCATTGTGAAGTGGCTACAATCCCAGGCATATTTACCCTACAGCCACCTGGAAAGAAGCCAGTAATGTCATTATAGATGGTAGTGTGCCCAGACTATCTTAAAAAAGCATCGTCTCTGCTACTAATTAAGTTTCAGGAAGGGTGATGTTCACTTTTATATTAAGCATTTGGGAAAGGCTGAGGGCAGATATGTTAGAAGCAGTCTTCTTATTACTAAATTCATGGTTAAATTTAATTGTCCTTTAACTTTCCTGTGCCTATGATTGGAACACATCTGTTTCATGGTAGATCATTTGGGGAAGAGGGAAAAGTAGGTAATATTTGCATGTTTTGTGTTTTCTACTGGGGTCTTAAATTGCTTTTTTTTTTTTTAATTTTTTAGGGTTCTGTACATTGGCCTGGCCTGTAATACAGCTCGCTATATTTATATTTCCTACCTGGAAAATGCCTGGACTGTCCTCCCCATGGAAGTTCTTCAAGGTGAGTTAACAACTGGAATTAGGATTTTTCTCTAGCTAGCGAGCTGTAACTACGTAAGAAAGAACTCAGTGGCCTTCAGCAACTGATTGTTCAAAGGAAGGGTGGAACCTACTGCTGTATGATTTTGAAGTGATTTGTTAAGGAAGGAGTGACGTCAGGAGGTGCTGGTTCTTCAGTTACCCTGAATGCTATCTTGCATTGAGCCAAGCAGAGCTGGATTTGATTCACACCCTTGTGATTAAACAAAGAAAGAGGAACTCTGGAATAAACTCCTCTGTGCAGTGGTTGGGCATAATCATTCATAGGTGGTTTTCAATATGAAAGGATTTATCTTGCAAAGGGTTAGATACTTTTGTTTTTTTAGGTTAACTATACTTACTAAACAAACATTTTTGTCAAAATTATTTTATCTTTTCAGTTATTTTTATTACTTGTGATGGTGTATAACTTAAAGCATTATAGTCACATTATTGTTTTTCCATGAACCTTCTAAATCTTTGCTCAAATATCCTGAGTTCCTCTTCTTGCTTCAGTGTACTGTTTCCCATTAAGGTGTAACTGAAAAAATTTCTCTGAGGTTCTTGCCATGTGACTTAAGAGCACTGAAAACATGGATTTATGTTCAGAGCTCACTGTCATGTTAGCTTATGTAATACTGACTAGATCCTGAAAACCCTGTGAGCATCTTGGATAGACTGTTTAATGATTAGAATTCTGATTAAAATAGAGGCATCTGAACAAGATTACTGGAGTTGAGTCTACTGTGACAACCTAGACTCCTAAATCATTAATTGTACTAAACAGTCTCAGTCAACATAGTTTCTTGTCATGATTTAGATCCTTTAAAATGAAAGATGTACAATTATGCATCTACACAGAGTGTACAAAATGCAAGCTTATTCATCAGATTCCATCATGGCAACAAAAAACAAACACAATTTAAAGGACATACAATTTATATTCACATTTTAATTGTAAAATTCAAAAATTACATGCTTTAAAGGTGCTTTTCTCACGTCTGACAATGGTGAAAGATTTGTTTACAAACATAGAACATTAGACTTATATAAGAAATTATTGTTTATAATAATTAGAATTCTGAAAGGGTCTTGTGGTGAAGCACATATCTCAGCATTGTGTCACTTAAAAATAACAAAACAGTAAACCAGAACTACAGGAGAGAACTGTGTACTGGCAAGCTATATACAACCCAATTCTTAGGATTTTCCATTCATGTTCCTGTTCTCTCCTTGTCTGACTTAATTGCTTTATTTATTGCTATGTCACAGTGTGAGGACTCTATAGAAAGATTTGTATGCCTACTGAAAAGAGTATATTGCAATAATATATGTATGTGCTCTTTGCTCCATTTTATGTAATATGTGTTAGATGTAAAAGGATAGTTTGCATAAGAAAAGAACATTTATGAAATAAAGGAACAACAGAATTTATAAGAAGGAAAATCAAATGCTGTTGTGAATATAAAACTCTTTTCCTATTAATTTATCAAAGATGTGTATTAAGTGGCTATTAAGAGCTAGGCAGCATGCTGAATGTAATAAAATAAATTTTAAAAAAATTAACTCAGGGCCCAGGGTCTCACCATCTGTTCTGAAAGCCAGATGTGTAAACATGGAATTATTATACAGTGTGTTGTTGGAATCATAGAAAAATGTGCTAGGTAACAGACAAGGAGCTAGGTAGAGGGAACAATTAACTTTTTGAAACAGGGAGTGGGAGGATAGAGCTTTTATGGAAAAATTCTCCCAGGAAATAATACAAGAGTTGGGGTTTGAAGGGCTAATAGGAATCCACCAGGTGGCCTGAAGAGAGCTGGTATTCTGGCACAAGGAAGAGCCATGAACCAAAGCATGAAAAGGGGGAGTAGAACAGCACCTTCAGGAACGTAATGGTGGATTCATCATTCCAAGCTGCTGATCCAGGACATGTTTTTATAATACTGTATGCACCTCAGGGCATGTCATCTCAGGATTTGGGGAGATGGACATACTCCGAGTCTAACAAGAATTCTTCTTCCTGTGGCTGACTATAGTTTATAGTGTGCGTTTCATTTTGTTCTTTCCTGTGCCAATAGAAACCTAGTTACTGATAAAAAGCAAGTAAAAGAGATCTATAAATGCAGAGTTTCCAAGCCCAACAGAGGGCTCTGTGACCAGTTTCCAGAGAGCTCATTGTTTCTAAAGTTGGCAGAGATCGGTTTATTCCCTGGCAGAAGAGAGTACTGTGAATATTTTGGCTGCACAACAAAAACAAAATCCCTTGCCTTTGTTTGACCCATGCCCACCCCTCGGAAAGTAGTGGATCATCTGTGTGGAATAAATCCTGTATCGCAGGAATACATTTCTGACTGAAATGGTTTGCTTTGGCAGTCTTGATTCTGCTGCCTTTACAGGGTTTGTCCAAATGACTTTAAAGTCCCTATACTCAAAGAAGACTCTACTTAGAAAGCACTAAAGACAGAAAATGACTATAGGAAAACATTGAATGATTTAATTACAAGCCCACTTTGGTGATAGATACCTCTTAGTTCATTGACTGTAAACGTTACCTAATTATTATGAAGGCCTTGGAAAAGGGAAGGCTGGGAGTCGGGTGTTACTTCTTATCATTGATGATTTAACGCTGGACAGTATGCATTTTCATTCTTCGATTCTTAACCAGTGCCACACAGGAGTCTTATTTTAAAAATATAAGCAGAGTCTCTCTTCATCCTTTCACCCATTGCCCCATACCCAGAACACCATGAAAATTAATACTATCCAATGGGTAAATGGAGGGGAAGAGACAGAAGCTGTGCTGTCTTCCATATCACCAGCTACTTATCTCTTCCTCTTTTGGGTTGCATGGAACTGATGGTGGAGAATTCTTTGTTTTCCTTCATTTCTTGGAGTTTTTGGTAATTCTCTCAGCATCTGTCTCCACAGGCCGCGCTGATAGTAATTAGCAGTTGGGATGAGAAAGAGGCAAATTTCCTCCTCTCTAGGCCCCTAGGAAGATCAAAATGAGACCATTGGATGCTGTTTGGAATTGAGAACTCTTTTCTTTCTCATGATCTCTCCCACATTTGCCAACATTCTCTTGCAACCTTATTCTTTTAGCAATTCAAACATGTTCAGTAGACAACAAGGGGCATATAAGGAAACTACCCACAAAGTGCCTGCAATTTATTTTGTAAAAAAAAAAAAGGGTGGGTCTAAACCATTGCTGGATGATGGTGGTGGTAGTAGAATTAGTTTACACTTATATCTCAAGATCTCATTTTAAAAACTCATGGAAATTTTCACCTTTAAATTTGCATAAGAAGCATTTAAACATTCATGATTGTGATAGGAATATAAGCATTTGATAAAAATCAAGCTTAAATTTGTTATGATCCTTTCCCGTATGGGTATTGGTTATAGTAAATCCTTACAAAACTCAGAGGTGAATGTGTTCACAATTATTCTTGCTATCAAAATGTATTTAAGAGAGTAAATCCAGACCAGGGGGTACTATAACTAAAGAGGTACTTTTGAGTTACTTGAACTAATAACTCCAGCACTGAGGGGTGAAAATAAGGTCTGGGTCAGCTTGCTGTCTGTAGGATGCTCTACTGGTGGGAGTTGGGTTAAGATGTTGATGAAAAATAGCTTTTTAATGTCACCAGTAGGAGGGCCTGAGCTGACATTTATGAAGCTTTATTCTGTTTGTCTTATGCAGCATGCCTATTCAGCTAAGTAAGAGTCCTATTTTCCTTTTTCTTATGTTCTTGAAGAGGACAGAGAAATTATAAGAGGATTACCATCTAGCCCTTATGTGACAGTGGAAATGCTACACATGATTCTAATCTTTTATCATCCATGTTAGAAATTTTCTGCCTGACTTAACCCTTGAAACCCAAGTAGTTTGCTACATGAATAACAATAGACAAATGCTATAAGTTTAGAATTTTACTAGATAAACTGGCATGCAAAAGTCATTGATGTCACTGTTAAAATTAATTTTTATTGAAATAGTCATGAATTGTAATTGAGTGATTATTTTCTGTCACTGCCTGTTTTACAGTTATTACAAGTTCTTATAAAACATTTTCTTCTGAGTAGAAGTTAATTTTATCCATTTAGTATTCATTTTACATAGGTTTGTGGTCCAACAATCCTTTTCTGGTAGTTGCACTTAGCTCTCTTTTTCTGAGTTGTTCTCAAACATATGGGCTGTGTACATAGTTTAGCATGTAATTTCAAATTATTTATAAATGGTAGTTTTGTTCCTGTAGTCTAATCCCTTGAATACAAAGACCATGCCTTATACCATTTGAATTTCCAAATATTTGTGCATATAGGAAAATAAGCTATAAACATTTATTGTTTGTTTTTATGGTTCCTTGCATCTATATTCTTGTTGGTATTTTCCAATTTTTAAATCTCTGGAATAATAAATGTTCTATATGAAAAACTGTAAGTATCTGAATGAAATTTAAAAACTAAATTTAAAAGCTGAACCTTTAATATCCTAGCTCTTCATAGGATGATGTCTTATCATCCATGGCACGTCTGTAAAAACACTGGTGTGTTTTGTTTTCTTACAGTCTTACCACATTCTGCAAGTTGGTTGAGGCAGTTTACCACACTGTGTAATAACCTGGAACCCATAAAAGTTATGTTTGTGTTTGAATTCCAGCTTCCCTGCCTGTAAGCTGTGTCTTTGATCAAGGTGCTTAATCGCTAAGCTTTAGCTTCTTCAGCTTTAGAGGAGGTTGATTGACTAAAAAATCCAATCCATGCAAAGTATTTGGCATAGTACCTGATACACAATTCATTTGTAGTTGATAGTAGATAATATACAATAAGAAACAGGTAAGATAAATTATAAATAAAAATCAACACCAAGGGAAATACAATTAAAATATTCTATTTTAAGAGGTACATGAAATTATGCATGAAAGCCTGGCCATAAATTAGGCTCCAAGGCCTGGTAACCAAAGCACAGGGAATCCTGGCTAGTTAGTGCACACTGTTCTTAAAGTTATCTTTGGCATTTTTTCTGGCTTTGATTTAAAAAAAAAAAGTTCTTGTTTGGCTTCATGTGGGAAAATACTGAGCATGTAGTCTACAGTGTTGCCAAGTCTTGACATTAAACACACTCAGTTTTGGGTAATACTTCTAAAACCTTCAAAATATGCCAAAGGCATAATGTCACCATGTCAAATTCATGAGGACCCCAAAACATTGCTACATCAGGTATAGACTGCTTTTTTAAGGAACTCATTTTTTTTTTTAATTTGCAAGCTAAAGCTTGTAGAAGTGGTCTACTGTTTTATTTCCTCTGTCCACTTTTATTTATATATGAGATTTGGAAGTTTTCTCCAATCTTACCTTGAGTACCTTTTATGCATAAATACTTCTTTCTTATATCTCAACATTCAGATTACTGCCTGCCTAGTTTCAGTTTCTTGTCCTTTTGTTCTGCTGCTGATTGGTGTGAAGCCCTGTGCTGGTGCTGAATAGGTCTATTCTCCTCAAGGAGCTCAGTCTGCTCCTCTTTCAGGTAAATCTTGCCCTTTGTCACCATCGCTCCATGCTGCAACATGGTGCACCATAAGCTGCATGGTGGCCGGGGACATTTCTTGTATGTGATGATAGTCCCAAAGCCGAGCAAGGTACCTGGCGCATAGTGTAGATATTCAATAAATAATGCTGAATGAATGCATGAAGGAGATCCTGATACTGCTGTATGTTGGCAGATGTGGAAATGTTGGCCTTTAACTATAACTGTTGCCTGGGTTATATGAAGTTGCTTTCATGCAACACACCAAAGATTCATGCCACTTTGCTAAGGACTTTGCTCTTTGTAGGGTCCTCTGCTATTTTTGGAAAGTTCATTGCTGTGGCCCCAACTCTAGCAGGGAACCTGGTTTTCTAGTCACCTGCTGTTTTCCTTTCTTCATGGACCTACAGCTAGACTCCATTATCCAGTATCCCTTGCAGTGAGGAATAACCAGGTAACTGGTTCCAGCTAGTGGATTAGGAGCCAAGATTGATGTACCACTTCTCAACCTGGACCATAGAATTTCACATGTGCCATCCTCTCCTCCCTCCTCTGGCAGCTGGATGTTAAAACATAGGGTAACCAGGCATTGAAGTGGGCAGTCTCTGCATTCTGGATCCCAATGACTGTATGGAACAGAGTTGCTACTCCTCCTGTTTATACAAGCAAGAAAAGAAAACATCTCCTGTGTAAACTAAGATCCTGAGCATTAACAGTTAAAGCAGCTCGCATTGCCTTAACCAATACAGACCCCTTTTGTTGTCTGCCCAGTGGAAGCCTTTCCTTAGGAAGAGCAGCCTCTTACTGATGTCTAGCAGGTCATCTTTCAACTTTTTAAATTTATCACAGCATTTGAGAAGTACACTGAACTAATTGAAATGTATGCTCTGGTCTATCAGGAGAAAAGGTTTGTCATGACTGATTCTGTGTGCCAGTGCTAAAGGGATAATTATATTTTGTTCATTAGCATACGTCAGTGGCAGAAGCAAGAAAAACAAAACAATTCCAGTTCCCAGTACTTTGTCAGTTTTCACCCCCCCAACCATTATGATGTGATTTCCTTAAGCCAAGCAAGATTTTACAAAGAGCAGCTGTGTCCTTGAGAAGAAAGGACTTTTTTTCTTGCTCATACTTACCATGTACTGCTGTGGGCCAAGACTGAACCATTTTGAAATGCATATTGCAGAATCACACACCTCTATTAAATATTATAAAGGAAAGAATTCTTTGGGCACATTCTGATAATATGTATGATATGTCAGCTCTTTGGGGAGGGAGGAAAGTAGATTATTGGTAATATTTGATATTATGAGCAAACCTCTCAAAACAGACAGCTACACATACTACAGAATGCTTGAATATTTACGAGGACATACAGAGTAGCACGTAAGCACTTAAGTTCTGAACTTAGATGCCTTGGATTCAGATCCATTGTTCTGTATTTCTGTAACCTTGAACAAGGCACTCTGATCTCTCTGTGCCTTTGTTTCCTTTTTGAAAAATGAATAAAATATATTATTGGAAGGAATAAATGAAATAATCTATACAAAATAGCATAGTTTCCTTTGAGTACTATAACATTAGTAATGAAAAAATTTATTGTTAGTTATTTTTAGTGATTCTGTGTTATTCACATGACCCTCAAAGATCAAATAAGGTCATGCAAACATAGCCTTTCAGTCCTTCCTTACCTTACTAGGGTCCCTCAGTATTAACTTTGAGGCCTAATGGAAACAGAGATTTTCCACACTACCTACTGCCAAGGACATTAACTATATTATTATTTTAAAACTAGAGGACCAGAACACAGTGTAATAAAAAAATTGGTAAGAGTTTGAGATTATTAAGGTTATTGAAAGAGTTGAACACTCAAGCTGCATACTCAAGCATAAGAGCCTCAGCTGTCTTTTAAGGTGATATTACTAACCTATTCTCTTCTGATGGATCGCTTAGTTTTGCTATTTTCTCTTCTAGGAAGTGGGATGGATTTAGTTAATTTTTCCATTGACATGATAATTTGATATTTTGATAATTTCTATTTCAGAGAAATAAATTTTAATCCTACATCTTCCCTGGAAAATGTTCGCGCATAAAGGCAAAGTGGCTATTAGTACCAGAGTGGGGGGGAAAATTCACTGTATGCTTTACTGTTTTCTTCAGCTAATGCCCTGAGTAATTCTAAAGAGTAGTTCCCACTTACCTAATCAGTCCCCAAAAATAATAAGGAAACTCAAGAAGCCTAACTGGAGAGAATCTTAAAACTGCCACTTATTACCAGCCAAGAAATTCTAAAAGCAGTATAAAAGTATCCTGCCTAAAGTCATTCTGCTGGAAAATGCTTTAATTATCTTAAAAGACTCAAAGTTTTAGAAGACACAATTTTGAAAGAAGAACAGAGTGGGGCAGGGAGAGAGTGAGGAAAGTAGGAAGAAAAGGGAGGGAAGGAGAGAGGTAGAGAAGACAGTCCATTATTGGAAGACTTTTATGTACACCCAAGCCTTCACAAGTAAGAGAATCATTTCAAGAATTATATTTCATCTAAAATTATACAAAAAATACATCTTAATGTGGTTACATACATACATGAGTCAATCTTTTATAAATCCTGCAATTGATTGCCCATAGTCACCATTTGATGTGATTTTAGGCCTTTAAAATCATTTCTTAAACATGAATCTGCCTATTTGGATTTTATTATTATTGAATCTAATTAATTTTGAATAATCTTATTTCTTGGAATAATTTTGAATTTTATTCTAGTGTTAATGAAAAATATATGTATCTAAAAAGGAAAATTAGCATCATCTTTAATAATATAAATGAAAATATTCCCATTGTGTACTACTTTGTCAACATTCATAAGTAAAACTCTATCTAGGCATTGTTTAATTCTGACAAAGCTAGATAATTATTTAAGTATCTAGTGTATTGCAGTTTTTTAGCCAGACTAAGCAAATACTTTGACTCCTGTGGAAATTAATTAAGTGTGCATGCTACCACTAACCATCTAATCCATTTTTCTAGGTAAACATTAACCTAGTTAGGGCTGCGGATATTATTCAGTGGTATAAACACCTGCCTAGGATGTATGAAGGTGGGGTTTGAGTCCCACCACTGCAAAACAAAAAGATATATAGGACATAGCAAAATTATTTTGATGCTTCTTAGTTATGAGGCATATAATCTAGTGTGCCAGTAAAAAGTGTTTATCCATTATGAAACTACTTATGTATGATCATCCTTGGTGATTTTTAGTTGTATGGCCCACATTGTGAATTTCCTTTTTTTGGGGTGCTGAATATTTTTGTATTCTTATGAATATGCTTGAGCTTTGTCTTGGGACATAGCTAAGTTACTTGGAAATAGTATGATCCTTTTGCATCTTGCTTTTAAGACTACTCAGATGAGACTACAGCAGTGTTGAGTCTAGGGCTAATTATTTTATAGTAGTAACACAAGACCCTATTGAGTATCCTACCAATGCCAGGAATCATGAGTTTTTCTAGTTCAGCTGGTGGGAAGAGGTGCTATTCCCAGCCTCATGTGAGTTCTGAGTACTGTTCTCTGTAATGCTCTTGGGTACTTCTTTCCTTGGCTTTGGATAGCTTCTAAACACGCTTTTGCTGATCAGCACTGTGATGAATACTTTAGGGGAACCATCTGCCAGTCTCTTGAGTTTTCTCTCTGGGAAGTTCTTTCCTCTTTAGTCTTCTGCCCTGGCACTGTAACTGCCTTGTCTCCTTAGACTCTTGGCTCAAATCTGCACTCAGAGATTCTCCTCCATGCCCTGTACCTTTTGGACTCCAGGCAGTAAGCCGAGGCTCCCCATCTGTTTCTCCTCCCTCAGGAATCACTGATGCTCCGTGTCTTAGGATCATTGTTGCATACATTTCACCCAGGTTTTTACTAATTTCAAAAAGGAAGGTCAGTCTAGCCACTGTTATTTTGTTCTGGCCAGAAGCAGACCACTCTTAGATCAAAACTTAAATTTCCAAAACATAGGTTGAGTTTCTGATGATCTTATCTCCAAGTAAGATTATTTTGGAGGGGAGGGAACCCATTACTTAGTCTAGGGAGAACTAGATGATTTCTCAAACCCTTCTGCTATAAAAACTATACTATGTTGGTAAAAAATCACATTTAAAACAATGCCCCTATGAAGATTTTAATTCAGGCAGTACACAGTTACCATATATTAATGATGGAACTTTTCTTAGATGACATCTGCAACCCCCACTCATTCCAACAAAGGGCAAAGATATAATTAAACTGTTATGAGGCATTATTTCTACACTTTTTTAGAAAACTAATTTTAAACTGTACATTCACAAGCATTAAAAGATTCTTCAGATCATTACCTCGCTTACAGAATTATAGCCATGCAAACAATCTTATATATGTAAAAACCTGTTTATCCAGAAATGTGAATCATGGTGCTAATTATAATGGGAAAGGGTAGAAATAATCTTAATGCTAAAGTAGGTGCTCACTAAAGGACAAATACATGGAATATATCAACTCAATAACAATAACAACAACAACCAAAAAAAAAAACCCGAAAGTGGGCAAAACTTGAATAGACATTTCTCCAAAGAAGACAACTCAAAAAACCAATAAGAAGAACCTAGTGATAATCAGCACCACTATTAGGGAAATGTAAATACAGACATGCTACTTCACTCATACTTGATAGGATTGCTATTATTTAAAAGGACAAAAAACAGAAATAAGTTCTGGTAAGTATGTGGAGAAATTGGATGTTTTGTGCATTTCTGGTGGGAATATAAAATGGCACAGATACTGTGAAAAACAGTTCAGTGGTTCCTCAAAGTTTTAAACATATAAGGGCCATGTGGTCCAGCAATTCCACTTCTGGCTATAAACAAAAAGAACTAAAATCCGGGATTCAAACAGATGCTTGCATACCAATGTTTATAGCGGCATTAGTCACAGTAGTCGAGAGGTGGAAACAACTCAGATGACCATTAACAGATAAATAGATGAACAAAATGTGGTATGGTATATACATACAGTGTAATATTTAGCCTTAAAAAGGAAGGAAATTCTAACACATGCTACAAGAACATTATGCTAAAAGAAATAAGCCAGACTCAAAAAGGGCAAATACTGTGTGATTCCGCTGATGTGAGACAGTAGAACAATAGTCACATTTATAGAGGTAGAAAGTAGAAAGGTGGTTGTCAGGGGATGGCATGAGGGGTGTAAGGGTATAGAGTTGGCATTTGGGATGATAAAAAAAGTTCAGGGGGTGGATGGCAGTGATGTCTGCACCACAATGTGTGCGTATATTATAATATAGTAGATGCCTAATGAAATAAATAGTTCACATTTTGGAACACCTAAGGAGTTCTGAGCAGACATTCAATCCCCCCCATTCTTCTCCAGGAGTGACACATGCAGCAATCTGGGCAGCATGCATTTCTTACCTCAGTGCTGCTGTTCCCCCTGAGCTGAGGACGTCTGCTCAGGGAATCCTGCAGGGCCTTCACCTGGGTTTGGGGAGAGGATGTGGTGCCATGATTGGAGGCGTATTAGTCAATTATTTTGGTAAGAACAGCTTTCTCTTCTTTTTTCCTTGGTGTAAACCTGTTTTTCTAAGCAGTACCTTAATAAGCACTCAAATTATTATGAAAGATTGCCAGAAGCTAAATACCAGTACTCATATTCTCTTTCTAGATTGCATGATAGTCATAATTGTAAAGCATGTGCTTAGGTTAAAATTAGAGCTAATTCATAACTGCACATATCTCTGACAAGCATTTGGTAAGACATAGACCTCAAAGGAACTAAACAAATGAATGAAGCACATGTGGTTTTGGCGTAAGGCATGGTACCCTAACCTGCTGATAATAATATGAAAGAAGCTTCATCATTGTTATCCCATCAGGAGACTATGAATCAGTAACTACTTGCTGGCTTTGGTCAGATTGCTACATCTGACCAAATTGGGCTGTCTGTTTGGTCTTTATGAAGAGGAGAGAGCCATTGAATATTATGTGTCATGACAGAAAGCAGTCAGGGACAATCCTTTACAAATGCAGTTTTATAACATCAGCAACAGAACCAGTATCAGCACCCGGGTCTCCTGACTCCTGCCCAGCCCTGTGTTTTTTCCACTATATGGAACTAATGGAAGGGCACTTTTCTCTAGTTCACTGAAAGCTGTGCTTTCTTTGCCCAGAAATTTAGAACACTGAGTTTTGGTTGAGGCCTTTCTACATTTCCTGGAGTTACTCTATAGAGTGCTCTGTTTATTTCTAAAGGGGCTGCTGCAACCTTCCGAGGAATTGGCATGGCCTGTCTGGTGATCCTCCTGCTCTTTGCCCTGATCCAGTGGCTGGCAGTACCAGACGAAGAGGAAGGTAAGTATTCACACTCTTTGTTGATGGTTCTAATGATGCAAACCACAGGAACTCTACACATCCCTCCAGCAACCCAGAGGTAGTAACAATGTCCAACAGGCCTACTTAGCTACATTTTCTGAGTGGTCTACCAGTGAACTCATGCACAAGCTCGAGAGAACCTATCTACTATGCCAAAAAGAATTCTGGTTATGTTAGGTAGCTTGAAGTTTTCTTGTTTTTTGTTTCATTTTATCATGCAAGGCACTGGAGAAGCACTGGTTTTAAACTTCCTCAGTATTCTAAAGGGATTTCAAGTTCAAGTCAAACACATATAAGGCTATATAGTAAATTTACTACTAAGGATAGGGAGTGGTCTTCATGCCTTTCCCTTTACTTGAAAATAGAAGTATAAGCCTGAAATTTAAAGGTCCCCCTGAACCAAACCTTTATTAAAATTGTTATACAAAAAGGAGGTTAGAGCAGGTGTAATGTACAGGCAAGAAAAAATTAAATCAACTTTTTAATGGAAAAGTCCAACAATGCAACACACATTTCTTGCTCAGCTCTTTGGTCCCACCACAGGCCTTGTCTTATTTGGGTATCCTATCCTTCCACTATTGGCCTCAAGTACATGAAGTGCTTATGTTAAGAGAAAAACTTGCTTGTTACAGAAATCTCTGAAACAGATTTTAATCCCATTGAGTACTCAGAAAAAAAAGACCTATCCTGGTTTTTCTCACCTTCCTGCCTCCCAAGTAGCTGGGATTACAGGACTGTCCCACCATGTTGGGCTTTTTTTTTTCCTTTGTATAAGTATGTAGAAAACTCTGAAAAATAATTTCAACATCATTTTTCTGTCCAGACAAGACAATGTTGGCAGAAAGGATTCCTGTTCCCTCCAGTCCTGTTCCCATAGCAACCATCGACTTGGTACAGCAACAGACAGAAGATGTCATGCAGCGTATTGAGCCCAGACTTCCGCCCAAGAAAACCAAACACCAGGAAGAACAGGAGGATGTGAATAAACCAGCCTGGGGAGTCAGCTCTTCTCCCTGGGTGACCTTTGTCTACGCACTCTACCAAGTTAAAGAGTTGATCCAATTGACAAGAGACAATCGTGCTTCTGAGATACAGCCTTTACAGGTAACCCTCTGCTGGGCTAGTGATAGTTCCTTTGCTGTTACTCATTTTTCATTTGTCAAGATTTATTGAAGGCTTGGTAGGAAAAAATAGACACGCAAACAAATAATCTCATGTAATTTGTGGTAACAGTGTTTTTAGAAGAGTGTTTACAAGGTCCTATAGAGAGAAAATGCTGTCGTAGAGTTCAGGAAGGCTTCAAAAAGGATTCTATAATTCTTGAAAGAAATAAATCCATTTCAACCTTGTATACTTCAAATTTCTGTGTTGAGGGATACCAGCAGCAAGAGAATATGTGACTCTCAGGAACCATATTAATCTCTATAATTTCAAAATTCTAGTAGGAGATTACTTATGGTAGGAATGCAAAAATAACTGTATGGGTATAAAGCTGTGTCCTGACTTTAGAAGATGAGAATGACTTCTGTGGACAACTCGGCAAAAGGAATGAATCTGCTTCCCTCCTTTTTATATTAGTCCCTCCCTGTTACTTGGTAAGTTGTGTCAGCTTTATGCTTAGAATAGCGTAAGAAGACCTAGAAGAAGAAAATAAAGAGGAAAGTCTTAAAAATAAAGGGAAATTTTGATAATTTCCTTTTTAGAAAATTTGACCTACCTTAATTAAATTTATCTTTAATTTATAAACTAACACAAAATCTTTATGTGATTTTCACTGATATGTCTGATTCTTCACTGACAGTCATATGCATGCCAGTCCATGCATAGTCCTCCTTAATCATTATTATGACAATAAACTCACATAACTCTTCTGTTCAGTCCTAAGCTAAACATTGGTGGGAGGAGCACCTGGAGGATTCTAATACCTTAAAGCAGGGAAGGGAAGCAGGAGAAAGGATGACAGCTTGTTGCTTGTGTAGCAATGTGTTCATTCCTTTGCATATACACCCTCATTTTCACAGCAGCCTATTAGGGTTACATGTTAATTTTTTTCTGATGTGGGTTAAGAAGTATCCCTTGTGATGTAGTTATTCTTATGAAGAAGTCATTATATTAAAATTTTCCTTTTACATTTTAGAATTACAGAAAACTTTTCTTCATTATTTTTTTAATCATGCTTCCTGACTTGTAAAACCAATATGGCATTTTATAAAAATGTACTAGAATTAAGTGTGTATACTCACAATGACTTACCATTGGTTATATAAGTGCTTGTTTATATTCCCTGTTTTGTCATGTTTAAATTTTAGTGCCTGTTTTTAAATCACAAATATACATTAGGACTCTACATGACAGGACACTTGTCTCCTGGCTGATCAAAGGCTGAGAATCCTGTATTTACTTACTATTTGAGGACTTCAGCTCTTGAGTTTTGTGGCCTCAGCAAGTAGACTGGTTTCAGTGATCCTATGGTCCTCGCCCAGTGACTTTACTACATGAGTAGAGGGAGTTCAGAAAATATTTGCTAATGGAAGCTGTTTGCCTAATAGTGACAGGCATTTTGGTAATAATTTTCTTTTTTCCACAAAATATGTGTGCTTATAGTGTTTGTGTTTTTCATGCGGCTCTGGCAGTTGCACATAGGAAAAGAGATGAAAGGTAAGACATTCTATCCTTATTCCTCCATTCCTTGGTCCCAGAAGTGGGCGCTTCAGGATGACCTCCCAATATTTGCTGTCTTACTTGAAAACATACAATATGTTGGATTTATTTGCTATGTCTCACTATGGGGCATCTGTTTTTTTCCTTCCAGGAGACCAGTGAGAATTGGGAAAATTCTCCAGCTGGCAGAGTCCAGCATATCCCTTGTGAAACTCATTCTGACCCACCTGTGAACCAGCCATCCCCTGACGCAGCAGCATCTCAGACGCAGACAAGTCCCGCTCACCCCACTGTGGCCCCACGTGTGGAAGAGAGTGAGGAGCAGCAGGCGCAGCCCACCACGGGAGGACACTAGGGTGTCCTGCTCATCTCACATCCTGCATGGACCTGGGCTCTTTGACCAGGACGCAGAGGGCGAGGTCCCTAATAGAGATCACACCTCCCCAGAGGAGCATAGCACTGCATACGCTTCTAAATATCTAAGCTCATTAATGTGGAAGCACCACACACACACACACACACACACACACACAAGCTACAGTGTGTTTCAGCAGGAAAAGGGAAGCTTTTGTGGTCCTGTGGGAGTCGCAGAAGGGAAATGGCATTTAGTGAGAACTCACCTCACAGTTATGAGAATGACCACAGGTCTTCTCTGCCAGTGCAATAAGGGAGGAAACCAACAAATACATTAAGTAAGTGGGGGGAACAAAAGGTCTTAAGGTGGATACTGATATAATTTCCCTCTTTTGATTATTTATTCTAATATCAGATTTTTAATGTAAATTGGGGAAAAGAGTACATCTATAATTTTTTTGAGGAAAACCATTAAAAAATTATAAGACATACTTAAAAAGTAACCAGATAAAAGTTAGTAGTACATATGACTTGTTTAAAAAAAGTTAAAAGTTTCAATTTAAACTACATATCTCTAGCAAATATATTTTTATATGTGTATGGCATAGAATGAAAATGGTCAAGTCTGTGTGCAGCAAAAGTTGTTATTAACTACTGCAAGCTAAGTTCAGCTTTAAAATGCTTTTTGTTCTAAATGGGCTTGAAAATCGCCAGAAATGAAGGAATATTTCCAAAAAATACCAATCCTGTGACTTGATAGAGAAGGGTTTACTAAACATATCGATACTGTAAGTCGCCTCTATCACTATTTACTAATTTATAGTGATTTGGGCTCTAATTAGCTGGTGGAATAAAAGAAACAAAAATCATTTAATTTCTAAGGGTTCCTTTAATTAAGCAGTACTATTTACAAAGGATAGTATAAGATTTAAGTGCCTGGAGGAGGGATACAGTTTTTAAAAATTACATAGTAGGTCAGTTTTGTTTGTAAGGTGGTAAATAGGATACTAGGAATGGGAGGGATGGAAATAAGAAGTACTTTCTAATAACTAAAGAAAAAGATCTTAGTATGTTCTTTCCCAACAAGATACGGTCATGCACTGGGCAATTCAGATTTGGGCATGCAACTGTAAGTTTTACAACTACAGTTGGAAAAATGGCTGAGTGAATCACACGTAAAGCTTGCTGCTGAAAATGGAAGTGGAGATTAATGGGAAGCCTCAGGAGAGCTGTGGAAAAGGGAACTTGGCTTTAGTTGAATGAAGGTCAACTATATTGTACATAACAGCCATGGATGAGCACAAGAGAGAGGAAAGAACAGAGTTTAAAATGAACAATATCTTCACCTCTCACCTTGAGTAGACAGGATCAGTTGTTAAGTGAGAGCTTCTCCGCAAAACACTGCAGCCCAGTACTGCATCTGGGGGAAGAAATTCTGCACTTGGATGTCTAGCTTCACCACAAAATACAGCTTAAAATAACTGAAAGAAATAGAATTAAGCAGATAGTTATTTTTGCACTTGAACTGAACCGTACAGTACTGTAAATTATCATGACTCATTTTAAGTGACCTTTCAAATCAGACATATTTATTATGCTTGTGTAATTATAGAAATAAAGAAGTGGGCGATAGGCTGAACCTCACCTCTGAATGTACAGTATGTGGATTGTGAAACTGACTGTAGGAAGTCAAAAACTTGTATCTTGTGTTTACAGTTCTGATTTGTTCTTTTGAAAAAGCCTGCTGTTTTGGAAATGCATAAGTGGACATGTTGAAATAAAAATAACCATTTTTAAAAATTCTTAAATGATAAAGATGTAACCAAACAAGTGAAAGTCCTTACTCTGTAATGAATGAGACCAAATTCAACATGCCTTTGTTACAAAATGTTTACTGTGAGAGTTGATCCAATAATGCAGTAATTTCCAGCCTTTTGAGCTGACACCGTCATGAGTTTGTGGACTTTGTGACTTTTTCTTTCTGTCCTCAAAGTGCCATATGCCACTTTAAAAACTATTAAAGTGAATTCAAATTAAATCTTGACTTGAGAATTTTTTAACCCCTCTTGAGATCCCTAGAGTACACAGGGGTGTCAGAAGGCCCAGGCTGGTAATCACTGCCTTAGTGATTTACTTTCTGCTATTTTAGCTATGACCATAGAAACTGCAAATTACCCCAGTTCTGAGTTTATGTGCAGCCAAAGAGGCTTGTTGCAAATTATTAAATTATTCCTTAAAGCCTTAAGCAAAATAATGGATTATTACACATCACAATACACAGTACACCTCCTGAAAAGGCTAAGGAACTCACAGAAGAACTGTGCTGTTTTACTGGCTTGTTTGACCTGCTAATCATGCCATTGCTGCATGAAGCAGACAGTTGACTGAAAGCTTCCCATAGATTTCAGTTCCTTCCAGCACTGCTGGGGTAGGAACCACACTTCAGCAATATTTCTCACAGCCAATCTGGAGTTATACAGTGAATCTGGGACAAACACCACATCTGTGGTTACTGAGTGCTTCTTAGGTGCTTGCTGAGATTATCATGTCCTTACAAAAACCCTAGGTGGTACATATCACTATTTTTTTGCAGTACTAGAGATTGAGCTCAGGGCCTTGAGCTTGCTCTACCTCTTGAGCCAAATCCCCAGTCCTTTTGTTTTTATCTTGAGTTTTAATAGGGTCTTTTTAACTTTACTCAGTCTGACTTCAAAGAGAATCTCCTGTGTCTGCCTCCTGAGTAGCTGGGATTACAGGTGTGTACTGTCACTCCTGGCTTCATTTTAAATATGAGAATTCCGAAGCTAACAAAGCTTGTTATTAAATGAAGGTCACAAAGCCAGGATTCAAACTCATATCGTCCTGATGCCAAAGTCCTGGTCTGCTCCTTACTCTTCCCCCACCCCAAGGCAGAGGCCATTCCCTCCTTCTATTGTGGCAGAGCCAGCCATAAAGAAGCCCTGCCCTGAGCTATTCCAAATATGCCTGAAACACATCTGGTGTGTGGTTGTTTCCATTTTGAATTTCTGGATATTCCCAGATAGCTAGAAATCCAGCACCTTCAAACTCCTGATGCTTTGCTAATTGTGAGACCAGACCCTTTACTGCACTCTGGAGGTGGCTTAGCTGATTTGGCAAACACAGAGGTTTGTGACGACTGAAGATGAGAGCCATGGGAGTCAGGAAAGGCAAGCAGACATATCCACAGCTTGGTGTCCAAGGTAATGGCATTGTAGAATAGCATAGTATGATAGCTCTTACTAGGAAGATGACAAATTCTCTATTTGCATTGTTCAGTATGGTCACATGTGACAATTAAGCATTTGAAATGTGGCTAGTGAGTCTGAGGAATTAGATTTCTAATTTTAAACAGCCACTTGTGGTGCCTGGCCACCACATTGGATAGAACTGAAATGGAGGAAGGGGCCGCTTTTGGGAGGCCTTACGCCTCAGCTTTCTTAACTTCTGCAGGAGTATGTGGAGTTTAATTTATGTTATTCTATAAAGATGAGGGTATGCTTGTGCTGGATGATGAGAGGGAAGAAAAAGTGTGATTTTCCATCCAGAAGTTCTTCAGTTTTTTGGTTCATAGGGTTAACACAAGGGCTACTTCTGAAGCCCTTAACTGCTCCTGTCCTATATTTCAGCAAAGCTCAAGAATTCCAAACCATTGGGCAGTTGGGAGAGAGAGACTGATGCTTGGATCGGGACAGGATCAAGAGGTGAAAGAAAGTCATTTCTGAAATCAGAAAGCATCATACTTTATGCCAGTGCAAGTGAGTAACTGGAAACTTGCTGCTGTCTGCAATGAGGAAAATGTGAGCCAGTCCTGGTAGGTACCTCACTTACACAGCTCCCATCTTCTCTGAGCAGCACCACTGTAGCTCCAGGAAAGTCCGTTTTGGTAATTCAGGGATCTTACAATGCTAGGATTGGGAATGTAGACTTTGGGACCAGAATGCTGTCTGGATTTAAGTGCCAGTTCTGAAAATCACATATATACATAATGGGGTGAGTCTCACAGCCCTCCTCTGTAAAACTGAGATCATTTGAATATCTGCTTTACTGGTAGTTCTGATGTTTGTGATTCCTGACACAGAACATACTTCATAGACACCACCATTATGGCTAATGTGGCAAGAGCTTAAGCAGCAAGAGTGCTGTTTCATTTTCCCAACCCAGGACCTTACCCTTAGTGTTTTATTGACATTTAAATCTGTAATAAGAGTCCATTCTCCCAAACTATAGTACCATGCTAAATATATTTGCATAAAGCTTTCAATAAAGCTTCCAGTTCCAGTATGCTTTGTAAATAATAAGTGCTTAGAATTAGGAGATAAAATTACCAAAACAGAAGCTGAAGAGGATGGAAAAATGGAAACTCCACAATATGCAAAGCCTGCAGAGGGGGAGAGGTTATAAGACATTTGTTCCATATTCCATTTTTCTTATAATTAGTATCAACAAAAATAAGCAAGAACACTATAATAATTTTAAAAATTATATACCATGCTCTTTTCCAAGTAGCTGAGGATGTTATTCTTTTATACTGTAAACTTGTGTTTCAAAAAGATCAGGAATTTTTTTGTTCCTTAAAAAGATCAATGTGTTCTCAGAAAATTAACATCAGTACTATTCAGAGCGTGGCCATGGGCTGCTGTCTGAACTATTGCTGCTGTGTGACAAAATAGGAATGAAGCATTTGAAATGCACTGCTTTGACATCCTAGCACATAGTCTTATATTTTGTATGTCTTTTAAGATTATTTCAATTTTTCAATATTTTCAATGGATCTTATGCAAGTATTACTTTTAATGAGCTGGGAGGAAGACATGCACCCCCCAATATTCAGAGAAGCATCAACGTGGACCAGTCTTTAGTATGCATAGGTATAAGGCACGTGTTATCAGTATGTGCAGTTCATTAGCAGATGTAGTCAGCACTCCAATGCATTATTCCTGGGGCTGTTTCCTTGACCTTTCTTTTTTTTTTTTGCTGGCACTGGGGGTAAAACCCAGGGTCTTGCATATGCTTGCCAAGGGCTCTGCCGCTGAGTTATTCCCTTACTCTAACCTTTTTAAAAAGATGGCAATAGAGGAAGCAGAAAGAACATGGACCTTGAAAACAGACACACTGGACTCAAATTCTGAGTACCACTTTAGCTGCATCGATCTGTCAACAACTCTCAGTCTTTCCTCAGCTGCAAAATAGAAATAACACTAACTCAATCACAGAGTGTTTATGATTCATAAACACACAAAGACAGAAGGTGCCTACCACAGTACCTGATGGATCGCCAACAAATGTTGACACTTTTTTTGGAAAAAAAAAAAAAGGACCAAATCTTAAAAAAAACACCTCTCAAACAATTGAAGTAATAAACAAAAGCAGCTACCCTGCTGAATGCATCTTCCAAGACTTATCCCGGTAAATACGTATCTTATCCCTAATCTCTGGTGACCTGTTAAGGTATCACATCTTGGGATCCTACCAAAAATATGCAAAAATTATCTTTAAGACAACTTGACTCCTTAGGCCAGAGAAAGACTGAAGATTTTAAATACCTGAGTAAAATCATGCCCACCAGAAAAAGTTGGTGGTGCTGGGCCACCAAGAAAAGATTAGAAAACCAGCAGTCACAGAGAGGAAAAAGGCAGGGCTTAGACAAAGGAAACAGTGATCTTTGCCAACAGACTTGGTCTCTCATCCCATTAGCAATGCTAGCCAACTGGGGGGTGTTTGCATTCCTTAACATATGAACTATATAACAAATTACCTGTGTTCTGATTCTGTTCACCAAGCAATATCTCATAATACAACCCCTTTCATAAATGTCTTCTGAGAAAATCTGGTCTTGTTAATACAAATATTTTTATCCTTATGCCAGTTATATTTTTTTGGCTATGAATTACTAAATGAACCAGGTGAACAGGCTTATTAGAGATAAGTCTTCTTATGGAGCAATGACAAAAATCAGGTTTCTAAGTCAAAGCCCAGAGTCATACTCAAATGGCTAACTCATCCCTGTCATGCCACCCATTGGGGTCTCAAAAGGCAGGGTGCTCCTGGGGTCAACTAAAATACCTCTGTCTTACTGCATACTTCACCATCATTATCTTACCTATGCACAGGACCCTGCTTTCAGATGGACCAAAAAAAAAAAAAACTCATTAGAAAATTTGCATACCTCTTATTTGAATAATCACATACAGAACAATATAAGAGCCTATTTGTTTTCTTGACATCATTTAAGAGTCTAAATTCATCCACATGTTAGATACATGGATGTAATTCATCAGCTATTCCAAACTTCTTAAAATCTAAAATCTCTCAAATTTCTAGATTTAAAAAAAAGTCATAAATTCAAATATTGTCCTAAATATCAGATTGGCACCCCCTTGTTATTCAGCCCTAAGTATTATTGGCAAACTATGCAGCTAATTCACAAAGCATTTTTTGTGATATGTAAAATGCACTTTAAATCCTTTTAAAAAATAAATTTGAATTATACAATTGTTTAAGCACAGTCACCTACGCTGCTTCTCTACCCACATATTTGGTGTCAAATAGTCCAACTTACTAACAACAGTAAGCTTTTGTGAGGCACTTAGGGTAAGCAAGAACACAACAAAAGGCTATGTTACGCTGTGTTAACTGCACACCTATGATGGTATGAAGCACAAAGCTGACTGTTAATCACCTATGAAGGGCACAGCCATCTATTGAATGGTCACTGAAACTGCTCAAAGACCTTTAAAAAGACAGAAATGGAGTGGAGAGGGGGAGAAAAAAAGAATATGGGAAAGGCAAGGAGGGGAAAAAATCTGTACATTGCTTGATGGGGATTAGAATTGTGATCAGTGCTGTAATAAACTCCAAATCAGAAGAACACAATATAAACCAACTAAACTCACATAACAGAAACTGACAAATTCACGACTTCCTCTATAACTATGAAAAACAGTATTATGGAAGACTATTGTTCTTTTTCTGTAGTTGTTTTTATTGGAATGGTTGCATCAGCTTATTGGCCCATTTGTATCTGCTTCTGCCCTGCACAGACCCTCTTCAACTGGCTCAGGAGAGAGCCAGGAGCTGTCCCAGAGGGGACAGACCTGGCAGCCCAGCTCCTGTTTTGCACACACACATTTTGTACTATACCAATTGCCTCTAGGGAGGGGAACATGGGGAGTACAAGCATTGACAAGTATGATACATTTATAATACATCACCAGTAAATACAATTATAAAACAGAAAAATCAGATTAATGTATAACAAACATGTTGTCAAAACTCCTGTTAAACAGTTAACATCATCAAACTGAACGGAAGTCTGTTCTTTGATTTTTAAAAAAATAGTCTATGTAAAGGCACAGATCGAATTAAGTTTACAAAAAGAAAAAAAAATTTAAAAACAGACCTATAAGCACTTATATACTGATTCAAAAACAAAATATAATTTGGAAATTAATCTAGAAAGATCCAAATGACTAACTTCACTCTTACTTAACAATGTGGAAAAGCTTTACTAAATTTGGCTCAGGAAAATGATGGTGACAAAATTCTCTGTATGCCCTTGCCCCACTGCCTTATCTTGATAAGAGGGGATTCCTCATGATTTATGATCCCATCAGAGCAAGAAAGCCTGAGTTTGATTCTCAGAGAATCAATTCAGCAGCAGCATCCCCACAATCTGCTTTGCCATGTTCAAATCTCAGACCTATGTTCTGGCTTCCTTTCCTCAGGTCGAAGTTGTTAGTCACTCATTTCACTCTGGAACTTAACATCATGAATCAAGAAACAAATATGTGCAGACTATAAAAAAATCAAATCTGGTTTTTAAGAAATCAGTAAAAATTTTTTTAAATGAATCTCGAAATGTCACATATGGTTAACCTTCAACTTTATCATACTAAAAAAGAACAGAAAGTCATTCTAACTTCTAATCCTTATGTGTGGATATAAAAATCTTACCAAAACTTTAGAATATAATATTGTAAATGTTTCTCTTTATCACAGTTATTAAATAGCTGGATGGCCATTATTAAAAAATAAAGAGGGCTGGTGTGGCTCAAGTGGAAGAGCACCTGTTCAGCAAGCGTGAGGCCCTGAGTTTAAACCAGAGTACTACCAAAAAATAAAGCAAAAGAAAATTTTAAAGAAGATGCAAACACTGTGAGACCCAAGGCTGTAAGGAGATGGTCCCTCAGTCTGCATCTAACCTGATAAGACACAACAGGGCTGGAATCCTACCAATGCTGCCTCCAAATAGCTTTGCGGTGTTGGACAAATTATTTAACCTCCCCAAACCTCAATTTCACCATCATTGGAATTTTCCAAACATGTGTTCCAAGTATTATTAATCTCATGAAAAAGGGTTTGTGGTCAAGCCAGAAACCACTGCCCACAATTCCCCATTTTAAGAGACTCATAATGCACCAGTATCATTAAAGACTCTGAGAAGTCCTGCAGTGTATTTAGCTTTGTACTAATCTTTGTTGAATTCCTTTACTAACGCTCATTAGTATCCTATGGACTATTTCCTATTTCCTATTTGGAAAACACTGGTCCAGCATGTTTCAGGTCTCTCTCAGCCACTGATATTGATGAAATGCATGAAGAATGCAGTCCTTTGTCACAGGTTCAGGGGATTAAGACAGGATGAGTGCCCTGGTGCTGAGAAGGCACCTGTTGATGCTTACTGGTCCCTCGAAGAACTTTTTCTTGTTCCTAATGAAAGTCTTCATTTAAGCAAGGTGGCAATGACCATCACAGAATCCTGACGTCCACCTACAGAACAATGAACAGCAGAACTTGTGGAGAATAGTAAGTCCTCTTCAGTACAGGTTAGTTTTCCTTTCCAATCTTGTTGAGTTTTCTCCACAGAACATGCTTTTTCCTCAGTTCATCAGAACGTTTTAGGATCCTTGCCCTTTACAGCTTCCTTGTCCGGAGTGAAGTCAACTTGCAGGTAGACTGTCAGTCTGTAAGTTAAAAAGCTGATCTTCCAAGAAGGCACCACCAAGGCCATACTGTTCTTCATGTAGACTGATTTCTTCAGGTGCTAAGTGACTTGCTCCAAGAACAAAGTCTGCAAATCTAATAAATTTTTGTTTTAAATAAAGTTAATGTTATCACAGAAAGGTTTATTTGGAAGACAACGTGTGCCCTTGCTACTTATCCCCTTCAATTAAATATGACTTTGTGTCAATGGAAGGTGACATTTACACTCTGGGTACAGAGAGGGGGTAGTGGCTTATGTGATCTCTCCAGGGACAACTATTCAGCTGAAAGGTAGAAAGACACTAGATTTATGAGCACCCAGTGCAGCCAGCTCACCCACTCCTGTTCCTTCTCTATTTTTACAAGTTTAGGTTTATTATTCATTACTTTAGTATCATACTTCACACCAGATCAATATAACATATCAGATCAATATTTACACAGACATTAGCAGTTCTACTGCAAAGTCAGAGTACTGAGGCAAATGAACCTCTGACAACTTTGATAGCTTCTATGATCCAGGGAAATAGTCTGTTTCTAGGCTGAAGTGTCTGTCCCCAAACACTATTATTTTCAAACTAATCTGAACCCAAGTTATGGCTGAAGCAGCTAAGCAGGGCTTACTTTTTAGGAGTCTGGAGTCTGGAGACGGCCAGCCAGGAAGGGAAGTCCGGCCGGCGGCAGGCCTGGCGCAGTTCCTCCAGAGCACTGGTTGTTTCAGCTTCAGCTTGTTCCCTGTACTCATCGTCAGTGAGATACTTAACCACCAGCCGTTTCGATGTAAACCTCTGCTTCATTTTCCTAAAACATGTGTCATTTGGTTGCTAGATTCCTGCCCAATTCAATCCTTAGGATTTATAAAAACACATCTCTTAGATGATAACAGTAATACCTCTTAACTTCCTATATATCGCACCTAACTTTTCCTACAGGTAGTCACTATGGCTGTGAAACGGAACGTGCAGTTTGGGCCTAATGTATACTTCTCTGCTTCCTGCACTATTATAAACAATGTCTGAAAGCCTTGGAGAATCAGTTTCTGACAGAGACATTTATTATATTTTTCTTCCTCAGTGATTTCTAGTCACACAATTAAAAGTCTGGCTTGCTTATGCTAGGCCTGCTGATTTGGGCACAACAGAAGCAAGCCTCTGGTATGTCCTTTTATGGAGGCTCAGCAGGACGCATACTCACCACTTAGTCTCCAGACCAAGAAGCTGGATTTGTGGGATATCACTTCCCCCTAGTGGTGGCAACTCTGACTAATCCTATAAAAAAGAGTAAATATTGTACAAAGGTCTTTTTGTACATAATTTATATTAGTCTTTAACTTCATGCTGAGAGGCTCACAATTGGAATTTTTTTTCCAATTGGTTTTTCCAACCAGGCAAGTCCAAAATTTCAGAAAATTTAGGAATCAAAGAATTTCATAGAGTAAAATGACAATAAGGTTTTTAAAAACATTTATGTCATCTATCAATGAGTTTTTAAAAATGTTATGGAGTGGTTTTAAATCTAACCAGGGATTTCTAAATCTAAATTGACATCAGAATTATCAGGTTTAAAACATACATATTTTCTTGAGGATGGGGACCTAAAAATCTTTTACCTCTTAAACTTCACCACATGATTGATGAGTTAGACTAACTGACATTTCCTTCTCCTTTTCTGAATACCTATCATGGTTTCCCTAGACTCTGAGCCAAAAGACTGGGGAACAGTCCTAGATTTTGAGTTTTACTCACTGCATGAACTTGGGCAAGTCCTTCACAGTTCTGAGGCTCACTTTTCTCATACAAAAATAATGAAAGCAGTAACATCTACCTCATGACATCACTGTACAGATTAAATGAGATATTTTGTGTAAAGTGCTTAGTACAATAAGTAGCCTATCATAAGTGTTCAATAAGGGGTTGGCACACTGGCTCAAGTGGTAGAGCACCTGCCTAGCAAGCGTAAGGCCCCGAGTTCAAACCCCAATACTGCCAAAAAAATAAAAATGTTCCTTAAGGTTAATTAAAATAGCAACCATAGATAACTAAAATGTATATAAACTTCTTTGCAAACCAGAAAGTACAATGCAAAATCAAGGTATTGTTTTCTCTGGTTTATTATTTAACCTAAAAGTTCCTGTTTTATTCCCTAGTTCTTCATATAATTATTCACTACAAAATTAAAGTGGAGAGAATTAGTACATTAGGATTATGACGGAATGTCCAGCAAATTCATAAAAGAACCATAGTGCAGGTGACAGGACATACTTTGCTCCTGGCAGGGCAGTACCTTGGATTCTTTGGGCTACAACCTGACAAAGGACCTCTGATAATCACAGGCACTGTCTATTTGGGCAGGAGAGACACTCAGTGTCAACCCCTCACACCTGCACTGCTGCCTTATAGCTCATCACCATCCTCTTGTTGATGCACTTTTAACCCAGTGACTCTGCCACACATGCAGTCTACCAGATCCACAAAATAACGGCCTGTCACATAAAGTCTCCTTCCTCATGGCCAAATAACTAACTCCCTTTTCCAGCCCTAGTCTTACTGTCCTACACCAGGTCCTCATCAGTGCTTTCCTGGACCACAGTGATGTCTAAGGATGGGTTTCCTGCTACAGGGGCCACCCCTTTGATTCACCCTGTGTGCCAGAGACACATAGACCACATCCCACCAGCCCTCATGTTTTCATGATCTCTGGTTTGGTTTTTGTTTGTTGAATATATTTTTATTTTTAATTAGATTAGCTGCAAACATTTTAAAATCCTAAGGATTCATACTTTAATCTCAATCCAGATTTGTAGTTTTCCTACAAAGTCAGATCTGGCAATGTAGGACCCATATTCCCACAGGGCAACAATCAGCTCAAGCTCCATGGTGAATGCCCCTTTTTAGATAAGGGTGCACTGCAGAATACCCTGGTCCTCACAATCACCACTGCCTCATCTCTGCCTGGCACAGTATCAGCCCGGGCTCCAGTTCTACATTTATACTTCCCATCTAGGCAGCATCAAAGAGCACTGAATGAAATGTACTCTGGTTAACCCCTTCATTGTGTATAGAAGCAGACTAGAATCCTCAACATGGCTCCTAGATCTGGCCTGTGCCCACCTCACTACTGCACTGACAGCACTGCTGCCTCATGATAGCATCACACAGGGCTTTCTCCTTGACACATTTATTCATTGTGCTACTTATTTATTTATTCATCCACATTTATTCATTGTGTTATTTTGGTTCATTATTTAAGATTCAGTCCAGTGATAGCTGCTCCAGGAAAGCTTTCCTGGACTTTCTTTATACACCCTAGGTAAGCTCTATTTTAAAACTTAAAAGATACAGAAATGTGTGCCTGTATCACTTCAAGTATACCTCAAAGGCAGGGACCATCTCCATCTGTGTACTTGACATGAAAACAGGTACTCAGACCTCATGACTGAGGAGAGACATAACAAAGCTGTGACAATAGAAGCTACCCTATCTTTGTTTCTATACATTCAAAAGGGTTAAGCCTTAACTTAAAACCTAAGAGAAAAGAAAGTCCTTAATAATGGACTCATATGCCTTTCAATATATATGATTCTTCTTTCCCGTTACCTCATAAGCATGATTAGTACCACTAAAGCATTTTTGAGCCTAATGAAAAGAAATTTTAAGTAACTTAGAGCCTAAGAATATTTGC
Organism: Castor canadensis; assembly: GCF_047511655.1. Classification (NCBI taxonomy): domain Eukaryota; kingdom Metazoa; phylum Chordata; class Mammalia; order Rodentia; family Castoridae; genus Castor; species Castor canadensis. Next base: position 141,660,331 of record NC_133389.1, read on the forward strand.
CACTAATTTTAATAAATTACTCAGTAATTGGTGGTAACCTCTGAAAGATAAGTGAAGACAAGTGAATGGAGATGGGATCAAATGCTTAGAGCTTTTCTTCCCTCCTCTCTGAGTAAAATCTCCAGATTAAATGTAGTTGATTAGAGATTAAATATGTGTCCAAAAAATTCCCCCAAACAATAAATAAAACCTGAGTTCAACATGTCAAATTTACTGAGAACAAAAGAGATACGTACCACCTCATATAACTGAATGCTTTCAATGGGTAGCTCAGACTCCGGGAAGACATGAGGAGTATCATAACTGCATAAGCAAACTGAGGCATGGCCACCCCAGCATAGATCAGAACCAGGGACAGGAACCACAGAACCCATGTCAGAAGACTTCTGCTCCTGTCATCAACAAGGGGCCCATGTTTATAACAGGCAGCAAAGCTGAAAAATCCAACTACCAAGACATAGCCTAGAAAAGCAGAAGGTACAAAAATGTAAATCTGCATTTGAAAAATTATGTGCAAAATCTGGCAGAACCTTGATTTAAAAGTAAGAGTGAAAAACCTTAATTTTTGTTTTTTGTTTTCCCAATGAAGTTAGGGTGAAACAGCAAACAGAGCTAGTTATTTCTAACATGAGATACTAGGCTGGAGATTTATAATTTAGGGTGTGTAATGATAATAATGATGATACATGGCTGTTTCTAGTCCAGTGTCCAAGACAGGCAAATGTTACCATGGTTGCTTTGATTAGAAATAAGTCACAGTGGGTTTCATAGTATGCTATAAGCCATATTTTTTAATTTTTATCTTCTAGTCACAAAAGGAAAATGCAACTTTACAGCAGAGAGATCAGGTGATCACCCTCTTAATCCAATGATGAGTCCTGTCATTACTAATCTTGTAACTGACTATATGATACTCTGTTTCCAGTTATGATCCAAACGTGAAGTGCACTTATGTACTCCACCAAAAGTGTTTTGTATCTAAGCAAACCTTGAGATATAATTTCATGTTTATTGGAAGAGAAGAGCAAGTTAAATTATGCCACAAAGGAGTCATGAGATAAATTCAGAAAGCAGACAGTTTACAGGACACCTAAAACTCAGTCTCTACAGTATACCACTGTGATTAAAAATAAAAATAAAAAAGAAACTGTTATGGATTAAAGAGATTTACAGGATGTAACAGGTACAAAATATGATTCTGAGCTATATCCTAATTTACATAAACTAGCCATCAAGAATAACTTGTAAATTTTAAGATGATCTAGGTAATAAATGATTTTATGTAATTACTAATTTTTTAAAAGTTGATAATGGGGCTGAGTAGGACAGCACATGTAGCATGCATGAGGCCCTGGGTTCAATTCCCAGTACTGCAAAAGAAAAAGTTAAAAGTTAGTTGATCACATAGAAATATGCTCTTGTGGAAAAGGAAGAGAGAATGATAGAGCATCAGTAATATCAAATAACATAAGATGTGATGGTAGAGGATATAAGGAAGTGTACTGAAAGCTGGTGGGAGGTAAAGGGGTAAGGGAGAGTAATGGAAGGGGTCAAATGGTCCAAAGTAGACCCACAGTGGGGATACATTGACACACCCCTTTGAACATCACCTTAAATATTAATAATGAAAACCAGGACTGTAAAATAGGTACAGTGTGTTTATTTTACAGTGTGGGGGGGAGGGGTGTACTAGTGGGAAGGAAGAGGGTGAAGGAAGGAGATTAAGGTGATGATATATGGTAGATGGACTTCATATACCTGTATGAAACAGAACTAAGAAACCTCCTGTCATTGCTTTAAGTGGGATGGAGAGGGGGTTGTGGGGAGAGATGATGTGGGCGACGTAACTAATGTATAATATAAGCCTAATCAGAATTGTAGTTGTGAATCCCCTACATATAATGAATATACCCTAATAAAAAATTTATATAAAAATTTTAAAATATGCTCTTGTTTTTTAGAGATGAGCAGTGAAGTATTTAGGAAAGTATACCATGTTATCTTTAATCTACTTTAAAATATTTTAACATAAAAAGAAAAATGAGCTAAAAACAAAACTTTCAAGAACAATCAAAGATTGTTTTTGTTTTAGAGGAGCTACACTTGTAAGAAAGTTGGGACTAATGGGTCTCCTGTTCTCCATTAATTCCTAATAAAAATAAAACAAAATGAATTTTTTGTAACATAAAATAAGGAAAAAAAGAATCATTTTTTTTAGCCTCCCTTTTTCTGAAAAGTTTTCATTAGTCATTTACATTTATAATTTCTCAACTTTCATACTAAAGACATTAAGAAAAAGAAAATAAAGAGTCATACTTTAGAAAAACTTTTACATTAGAGCTTAACCACAACTCAGAAGCAGATGCAGTCAAAAGGGACAAATACTTTTTGTTGCTTTTTTTTGATGATTAGTATAGAAAACTAAGGATCACTATAGGGAAATAGTTTAAAATGAGAATTAAACAAACTGAAATCACCAGTTATGGGAGTAAAATAAACAAAGTAGTATTTTTAATAGCACCTCTCCGTATTTCAAAATGAAAATTTAGATGCTAGAGAGAAAATTGTAACAAAAGGCCTGTAGTTGTACTTTTTTTAAGCTTCACCAATAATAAATAGAATGTGCTATTTTTTTTTTCATTTACCTACCTAATAAATATATTCTGTTTCCATACCACAGCCATTTCAGGTCTTCCATCAACTGGCATATAAAATAAACTGAAGCAAACCAACAACCAACCATTAGAGCCCCAAAGGTGCTATACTGTATGTGGAAGAAAATAAATGACATGTTTTTTGGTTCATTTATTCTCATAAAAATAGAAGCAAACAAATAAACCTTTCGTATTAGAAACTTCTACATTGAACTGAACTGAAGTCAATTTAAGATACTCTCTCGAGTCTTGCTGTTCAGAGCAAAACAGCAACGTCAGCATCACACAGGAGCTCATTGAAAATGCAGACTCCAGGTCCCACCACAGACTGCTGAACCAGAGCCTGCATTTTAACAAGATCCCCAGGTGGCTTGCCTGTACAGTGAAGGTGGAGAAGTACTATTAAAAAGAATAAAGTTACCTCAAAATAATGTTGATTTTCATTAGCTAGCATTTGTTGCCCTCAACGCAGAGAAACTAAAGCAGATACCTTAAAAGCAACTGAGGCCAATAGGAGAAGGGGACCAGGAACTAGAGAAAAGGTTAGATCAAAAAGAATTAACCTAGAAGGTAACACACATGCACAGGAAATTAATGTGAGTCAACTCCCTGTATAGCTATCCTTATCTCAACTAGCAAAAACCCTTGTTCCTTCCCATTATTGTGTATACTCTTTCTTCAACAAAATTAGAGATAAGGGCAAAATAGTTTCTGCCGGGTATGGGGGGGGGGTGGAGTGGGTGGTAAGGGAAGGGGTGGGGGCAGGGGGGAGAAATGACCCAAGCATTGTATGCACATATGAATAATAAAACAATAAAAATTTAAAAAATAATAATGTTGATTTTCAAGCTTTAATCAGAGTAACTGCAACATTACAATCACAAATTAATATTTACTTATCCTCAGGACATTATTTTATTGAGGGTGAGCTGGAGAACTAGTAAAAGTGAAAAAATTCCCAGATGTAGCAGGGCTATTATTCAAGGCCTCAAAGCTTGAGTATGAGATTTCTAAATTCTACCAAGATAAGAGCAACTGTCATTCAATATAGAATCAGCCTCATCACTCACTAAAAAAAGCAAAACAAATAAACAAAAAAAGAACCCACTACCTAGAAAATAAAAGGGTCTCAAAAAAAAAAAATCACCAAAACTTAAAACTTAGGTAAGCCTACATATTTGTAATAAATAAAAACAACCTCTCCAGAAAAAAAGACACATTTTGTTTATTTTTTTTCTTTTCTCTCTTCTTTTTATTTATTTATTTATTTATTTTTATTCATATGTGCATACAATGTTTGGGTCATTTCTCCCCCCTCCCCCCACCCCCCTCCCTTACTCCCCCCCACCCCCTCCCTTCCCCCACCCCCACCCCCTCGATACCCTGCAGAAACTATTAAAGTCAGGAGCATAGTTTGAGTTAGGACCTGTCATAACACGAATTAATTTTGATGCCTATGAAATCTTGGTTTCCATTTTTATTAATCTACACATATGCCTACCTTTGGAATGTACCTCTTCACCATCAGCAGGACAAAGACTAATGTCATTAGAACACCTAGCACGGTTCCCAAAAAGTAATAGAAAACAGGACTTCTGTCAAAATAAGCAGATAAAAGTCATTTAAATGCCAAGCGGCACTTTCAGTATGAAAAACATATTTAACACAGCAACAGTAGCCATAAGGAACACTAAGAAAGAAAAACTGAGAAGGCAACTCTAATGACACCCTATATTCTTAAAATTGGTATGATACTTGTAATTTATGGTAAATAGCTTGGCGCTAACTCAAAACAGAATGTCTGAATTACCCTCTATATTCAGAATATGATCCAATGATAACAACTGAGTACCTGTCATGTAGCCGGCACATATCTGAGAGCTTTATATACATTCAAAGCTTTTCATGTCTAAGTTTTATAGAGGTAGAATCTAAGGCATCAAGAAGTTAAAAGACCTGCCCAAGTGAGTATCTGCTAACTGTAGGATTCAGGACTGGAGTCTGTCTCCTCGGAATACAAGCTTTACTCTTCCTGCTATGTGCATACCATCCAGTTTATAAGGGTAATGGATGATATTAAACACACTTGATCATACTGAAAGGAAAAGCTCAAAAATGAACCATGTTAACAATGATTTAAAAAAGTTGGTTTCTAGCTAGCAAATTAAGAAGTAAAACATTAGAAAGAGATTGCTTTTTTACTAGAGAATTGCAAGAAACAAAACATCAGAACAGCATGTTTATTCAAGAAGAAGAAATTTGTTATGTTCAACTTTCTATACAGAGTCACAAATCTACAAGGCAGATCTAATAATGTAACAGACCAAGCTCAGATATGAACTTGGCCCTGATATGAACTAGTTGTGTGATGATGGGTAAGAGTTTTCTCATGATAAAATAAGAGCATTAATGCAGAGTTCATACAGTTGTTATGAAAATCTAAAAAATGTTAATAAATAAAATAATGTATGCAAAAGCATTTTGTACCATATACATATCGTACCACAGAAATATCTGTTTCTATCTTTCAAACATTATCTTCAGACCTATCATTTGCAAAACCTACAAAAGCACAATGGTGTGGAAATGTTTAGCATGGGGTCAAAAATGACCCATAACCCTTTCAAGTCACAAAGTTAAGAATGTAAAAATGAGTACTTACTGACTTAAGACCTCTGCATAAAAGAAAAGGAAAATGCCTATCATGAACACAAGGAAAAGTCTGAAATCCACGACTGTAAGGAAAAAAAAAGATACACACAACAAAGTTTTGTGTCAATGTACTGTCACTGAAAGAAGAGACAAGTCAATTTAATGAAATTCACCCCAGAAAAACTAAATCCAGAAAGTCAAGTATAATAAAAACAGACTTACTGTTTCGATTCACACTCATTGTATAGATAAATATCTTCCTGACAGGCTTCACAGAGAAACACACAGTCTCCCCATATGGACTGATAACTATGGTAATTTCATTAGACTCCTCTGGTACCCAAAAGTTATTAATCACACATTTGATAAAAGACAGAATGGTTTCTGGATACTGGCAATTATGATTTTCTGTAATATATTCAATACTGAGAAGACCTGGACTGGTAATTTTCACCTACAAATAAGAACAAAAAAATACAAAAATACAGAAGTAAAAGCTTCTCTCATGCATGAGGAATAAGAAGAACCCAAGATTGATTGAGGAAAGAACACACCGATGCACATGATTGAGTTATGGCCCCAGGGTAGACCTTATGTATCTGTATTTGGTCCAAATACCACTGGACCACAGACACTTTTAAAAGTGGATATTTCTTCCTGGAGTTGTGGGTGTCTTAACTCCCTCTTCTAGCAAATCATTGTGGCCAAGAGGCATGTAAAAAAGGATGAAACAAAAAGTAATAGGTGGCAAACTTTGGCTACAAATATGAGAAAAGGGTCTATATCTCCATCTTTTTCTACTGTGATTAAGAAAATGTACTTTTTTTCCTCTGGATTAGCTTTAGCATATACACTTCAGGCTTTTCTCACAGTGTCACTGAAGAAGGACCAGAACCCAACCTCAGATCCTACTCAAGGTACAAAACAAACACTAGATACAAGCAAATATTAACAACCCAGTGGTCATTAAATGACAATTCCACCACAGCCCTTGTCTGTCTCTTTTTCTAGCCTTCTTTGTCTAACAACGGGAAGGCCTGGAAAGGGGAGTGAGAGCACAAACTTTAATCTCAGGAACCAGACAGCATCACAGACTATCTATCAACCCCCTCAATTCCCTGTGACTCTGGCTCCTGGCTCACTATGGCGAGCTCTTTACAAAACTTTTCCTGTCATTCTTAGGGATGTCAATCTACACAGACTATGTACCAAAACTCCTAGTACCCAGGTCTCTCGGGTCTTGGAACCCATCTCTTTGTGGACTCTTGTCCCTAAACGTACCTCAGCTAATCACTCTCATGGCATGACCCTATCTACACCTGTCAGTGTATCTTCATGCATTCCACTGGCTGACCTCTACCCACTACCTTTCCTCCAGCATGCCCTCTTTAACATGCTGACCCCACTACAGATCTGAAATCTTTCCTGTGCTCCTTACCACCCCCCCGCCACGTCCTCATTTCCTTTTTACTCAGCCGAATTCCATGATCAATCATAAACCATTCCTTTGAATGCACCCTTGAAACTCCTTTACACTCTCCTTGCTTTATAATTCCTTACCTACAAAATCAAATTCTATACCTATTCCACTCTTGCATTTGTGCCACCAAATATACCAAACAAACATATGGTAGCCTCACTTCAAATCCATGGCAGTAAGTCTGAAGTAGACATGAAAGCTGCAGTCATTTATACTAGACATTCCTACCCATTCTTTCTTCTGCTGTTTTCCACAAATGATTTCACAGCTCCATCCTCAACACTCCAACACCTCCTTCCCATCCTCATTCTCAACTGGTAATCTTTCTTACTTCACAAAAAGTGGAAAAAATCAGAAGTGAATGTTGACCAACTCCTTTCCCCATATCCACCCACCTGTCAGCATCTCCAGGCACATGCTCTGCTCCCTGCTTGTGGGGAGGAAATGTCTGCCACAGAGGAAATTTGTATGCTCCACTCAAGGCAAGCCCCTGACTTATGCTCTGGATCATACCCTTACCTACTCAAGTTATATCCCACTAGCACTTCTTCCCTCTCCACTAGATCATTCCTATAAACATACACTATACTGATATATTTCCCACTAAAAAATTTCTATGGACTCCACTTTTCCTTCCAGCTAAACCCCTATTTCTTTGTCTCTTATTGCAGTAAAACTGCTTTAAAAAGTTGTCTGTACCTAGAGTGAATTGTTAAATGAGCAAATCTAACTCTTAAATCACTCACTGGCTTCATGTTTCACAATGTGATCTCTTCCTCCATGTGCTACCATCCTTGCCATCCATCATGAGGTAATACAGCCAATGCTACCTGACTTTTACTCTCCAAAACTGTGAACTAAATAAATCTCTTTTCTTTATAAAGCCAATCTGTCTCCTTTATTTCATTATAGTAATGAAAACCAAACGAATACAGTCCTCTTCTCCATCTGAACTTACTTCCTTAGTTTCATGGCTTTAAGTATTCCATATTTAAAAATGCATTGCTCCTTACTTTTGCAAAAAGAAACACAGGAAAGATACAAAAATTAATGACTGATTACCTACAAGGGTTGGATAGGAATGAACAGAAAGGACAGAGAATGGGGAGTGGGACTTCCCTGAGAATACTTTTGTGGAGAGTTTTGTATACACTCAAAAATAATATTAAAATCAACCATGATGGTAAAAATCCTGAAATGGGAACAAATAAAAAACTATATTTTGAATGAATAATGTAGCCATACTGAAGGGTGTGGGTGAGTGGGAATTAATTAACCCAAATAACTTTTGAGACAGTGCCCTCGAACTACAGATAAAACACTGTAAACAAATATTGAATTTCTAGTGCTAGGTTTCTTTCTCACAATGGTGTAAATTAGCAATTCTGAAACTACTTCCAATATATTCTACATTATGTAAATAAATATATTGAGGATGATGGTAACCAAGTTTCTCATTATCATAGAATAAGGTTATACATATGGCAAGTGAAAGTCTACAATGAACCCTGTGGTCTTGAAGCTATCAGAACTCATGGTTTTAAACTGACAGGTAGATAGAAACAGAAGTATGTGCAGGAGTATGGATGTATATGTGTATGTGTTCATATGTATGTGACAATGGTCTCCAAGACATAATGAACACAACTAATGTTGATACTGCATAAAAAATTTATATTGCAGAGTTGGGTGTAGGAAAACACAACATAAGCCTGAAACATCTTGTTTGTTAGAAAATAAAGAAGTAACCAAAAATGATAGGCATGAATTAAAAGGACATAAAAGCTGGTTTGAAAGAGCTCCTACTAGCCAAATTTAGGAGAATGTGAGTATAAAAACAAATGAGAGTAATAGATTGCAATCCATTGAACGAACTGGCAATTCATGAGACTATGTGCATACAAATAAATTAATAATTAGGAATATGAAAAATTCTTCCTTATAGAATGCCAATTAATGTAGAAGAATAATGGAATTTAAAAATTACCATTTGATATAAACATCATGGTGATAACTTATTCAGGCAAGCATTATCAATAGATAATAAAACTAAGGGTAGAAATTTGATGAGGAACAGAGTATCTACATAATTTCAGATTATCTCCTTGAAATACTCATTCATTAATAAAGGAAAAAATAGCAATTTTAAAATGGAAGGACATGACAGATACCATCTTAATCAAATCATCAAAGTAATATATATTATTGGTAATGGTACAAATCAATATCATGTGTCTCCTGTTACAATATTCCAACTATCTAATCAGCCTAAAACACTCTTTCCCTACATACCTTCATTTGTAACTCACTTCATTTAAATCACCTTCTCAATGTGAACTACTCTGACCACTTTTTTAAATACCACAACCTACCACACTGTATTCACTTAGATGATACACTCAATTGGAGTGGTGTGAGGAGGGGCTATTGAAGCATATGGTATGGAGGAATCAATGTGCCCTCCAAAAAACCCACCACTCCTTGAGCTGTGTGTGATTCTCATGACAGTTTTCATCCTAATATTCAGCTGTATGTCATACAAAATGTATTCTCAAAAATGGTACGTTTCCTGTCCTTAAGACGTGATTTAAAAGTAGGTTCTTACCTGCATAGTTGACCACATATATGTCCACTCCATTTGGGTGTTGTGGTTGTAGCAGTAACAATCTGACTCAGAAGTTTTAATTAAATCCATTTCCTTCAAAGCTTTACACCTTGGAACTGGGAGATGAACAAAGAAATAACTTCCTAAATATTTCATTGCTCAGAATTTTTTAAAAATGTATTGAGAGAGAATAGAAATTTTAACATTTTATGACCAATAAATTCCTCTGCATGGTAATTATAGTCCTTCAATCTTTCCAACATAGCAGGAAACATACAGAGAATATCATAGTCCAGTCAATACTTTTGTGATATATGAAGGGTACTATATGAATACAGAGAATAAGCATGACTACAGATTTAAAATGGAGGGCAGAAATTAAGGGCAGTTTCCCAGAATAGACGAAATATGAGTGGAAGACTGAAGGATAAGTTGGAGGCAATGAGGCAGAATTGGGGGCCAAAGGGGTTGAAAATGATGTATACAGAATCACGGAGATGAGAGAAATCATGGAAGTGGTACCTGACTATTACATTGGTGAGGGAAAGGATGAAGTGTAGGTATACAAGAAGAATTCTCAACACCTACAGTTGGAGAGGTAGGCAGTGGTTACTATGACATAAGGAACACATGGACTTCATCCTGAAAGCAGAGCTCAGAAGGACTTTAGGTAAGTGGCAGAATCTCAGCAGGAAACTGCTGACATTCAAAGTGGCTTAATCAAAAAGTTCAGTAAGATTGTGGGCAGGGTTAAGGCACCAATAACAAGGTCCTGTGAAATTCCATGCACCAATAGCAGGAAGTGTATCTCACCTCTAGACCTGAAACAATAAGTGAACAAACCCATGTTACTGGAACTATGAACTAAGGAAGGAGAAAGAACAGATTCAGGAGCTCTCAGGAAGTAAAATCGACAGGCTTTGGGGATTCAGTGGATGAAGGACAATAAGAAGATAATGAGGTTTCTGGTGAGCGGAGCAGAAGCGAGGTTGTGAGAGGAACAGGGAAGAAGTTCAATTTTAGACATGCATGAATTAAGTTTTCACTGATGGGACTAAGTAAAGATGGACAGGTCCATATCGCAAGAGAAATTTGGCTGCAGACAGTTTGTAGATACACAAATATGGATTCGTGCATGTACAAATAATAATTTTATATATATATTAGAACAGCACAACACAATTTGAGAGACAGAAAAAATAGTTTCTGGTTAATGTGGTGAATGATATAAAAATTAAAAAGTAATAGGGCTCATTTTCTTCTGGGACCAAGGCTGTGTTTGGATTTGAAATGAAATAAATTCTTTTGAATCCAATATACAGTATAAAACAGGAAATAATGCTCAAATAGGAAACAAGAACAGGGAATACTCATGGGTAACCAAAGAAATGGACCCTATACCCAAACTCTGACTTCTCTAAGGAAAGTGTGGTCAGCAGTTTCTACAGAAAAACCTGAAGGAGGCTAGAACAACCAGTTTAGCTGTCTTCTAAATTATTTGATACCTGTTAAGAGCAAGATGATGCAATTTAAATACAGTGTGACAGGTTGAATTTGGGAGTAAATGTTTCTATTACTCAGCCACATTCGTCCTGTACTTGTATTACTTTAATAGCCTTCCAGATGGTCTCCCTTCTTCCAGAATTAGCTCCCCCATGCCCTCCACAACTTCCATACAGATCTTCTAAAAGCATCAATCAGAGCAGATCACGACCCTTCAATTATTTCACATTATAGTATGATAAAAACCACCTTCCCTTCTAGGAATTCAGGTACCTCTACAATGATCTCTCCTCCACCTCTCTCCTGCTGGGCTGCTCCGGTCATATCAACCCTCTGGTCCTCAAGGGACCTCAGGTTTCCTGGACTTCAACTTCTTCCCACAGATCCTGGAAGAGCTTGATCTACCAATGACTGGTGCTTTGCTACAATTTCATCTCTGAAAGGCCTCTCTGAACCACTGTCTGAACTTGCATACCTCAACCATGCTCACCTGCTTTCTGCTAATTCTGCTTTATTCTGTCTTCACCCTATATATGCAATTAGTAGCTTACACCTTCCTCCCTATGGAGGAGCTGAGGAAATTGTATGTTCATTACTATATCCCAGGGCACTTAAACATTTGTCATTTGCGTGTGTGTTGCAATTCAAGAGGATTAGAGGATTATTTGAGCAGGCGTAGCCCAGCCGGTGAAAGCCCAGTCAGCACCACAAAAAGAGGTGCACTGGAGCCTCCCCTCAAAACTTCCCAATGCAGTGTGTACACCCTCTCCAGCCAGCACCGTGGCCATCCACCTCCAGAACCCATGTAGCAAGAGGGCCCTGCTGGAAGCCACAGGCTACACCCCTCCCTACCCTACCTCATCATCAGTGTATCCTTAACTAGAGGGCTGATCCTGTTACCCCCTCAAGCCCCCTTGTAAGGACCATCTCCTTACTTCTTCCCAGATACAGGAGGGCAAGGGAAAGAAAAAAGTGACAATAATCTTGGTTTTGTTTTACTCCTATATGGTAGATCCGTACATTCTATATATAAAGAATTCCTGGTTAGACAAAAAGAACTTGTTCTGAATTTGTCTCCTGGTCTTCAACCAGATTAAGGAAAGTAAAGATGAAAGCAGGTTGCCCTATTGATGACTATAGACACTACTAAAAGCTTGTTGCCAAAGTATCTCCTTGGGATTCTCTAAAGTGGACTCTGACTAAGGCAGTGAAGCTGATATGGAACTTACACAATACAAAAGACAGTATACACAAGGTGTCAGCATTTCATGGTGTCCTCTGGGTACTTTCAGTTCTTATCACCTCTCTTAAGGTAAATGAAACTCAATTAACCCACACAAGAATTCCTAAATATCTAAGGGACCAGAAACTCAGTCAGCCACAAGAAATCACAGTCTAGTTCAAGTGACCTGCAAGCCTGCAAACCATAGGCTAATTTGACAAGACATGAAGTAGTAACAAGATAGTTGTCACAGCTGGCCCACCCACTGCCTTCCTTAGAGACCAGATCTTTCTACCTTAAATTACAAAGGTCTTGTCTTTCCTGGACTTCTTCTCCCTTCCATAATCTTCTTCCAGAGACAATTCAGTGTTCAGTTTCTACCTCCTCTATAGCCAACTGAGGATGGGAAATTGAAAATGTACCCAATGTGTATACTTCTTTGAATCCTATCACTGATTAAGCCCTGACACTGAAGGCTATGAAACTGCCTACACATCTGAAGGTGTTATTTATTCATGCAGCCCTAGACTTTGCTGGCTAATTCTGCAATGATGGAACCTTTTGGTGACAGATGTAGGCAAACTCAAATATATCACAATACAATCTATAAAATGAAAAGGAATTCCTAGGAATTTCTAAAACTGTAATGAAATTCATTGGTCAGAAAGGAATGGTACCTGCTTAGGGAGAGCCACTACTTACATGTGAGTCCACTCTGGAGGGTGTCCAAAACTGAACTATTCATTTCCTCAAACCTGACTCAGATCAGGAGAAACATGAGACAGTGTGGGCTATCCCAGTTCTGCCTCATCTCCCAAGTACTTAGGGAGGCCTGTGGAACCAACACTGAATGCCATCCTTAAAACGGCAAAGACTGGTTGCTGTGCCCTAGAATGAGCATCTCTTTCCTTAACTCCTCCCAGTTCTCGGCAGGCTCTCTTGATTCTTTCAATATACCTGACTCATATACACAAGGTAGTAATTACTTACATTACCAAAGGATTCAAGCCAGGGTTACCTGAACCAATGAGATACATCTCTTCATTCACTTTAAATACCATTCAATTTAAAACTATTCAACTAATCTAATTTTAGGACTATAATAATCTCCCCCTTATCTGTTCCTTCACTTTCTACAGTTTTAGTTACCTGTGGGCAACCAGAATCCAAAGATGCTAAATGCAAAATTCCAGAGCTATGGTGTGGCTCAAGTGGTAGAGCCTAGCAAGAGGTAGGCCCTAAGTTTGAATCCCAGTGCCACCAAATAATAATAAGTTTTGAGTAACTTTTATTACAGGATACTATTACAATTGTTCTATGTTATCATTATATAATAAAATGTAATTTTATAATTATATATAATAAAATATATTTATATTGTTATCAATGTCTAACTATTGTAGGTATGTATAGGAATAAAGCATAGCACATAGGGGTTCTGTACTCTACAGTTTCAGACATCCACTGAGGATCCTAGAACATATTAGCAGGTAAGGGGTACTACTACACACATACAAGAAGGGGACAGCTGCATATCTCTTGCTTTAATTAGTAAGATAAATTTAAAATTACTCCTTTAGAGTACTTTTGTCATTTGTTAGTTTTCTTAAATGGCTAAGTACATGTTTAAGTTAAAGAGTTTAGTCATACATATAGTACAAACATTCAGTCAAAACTTTAGAGAAAAGCAGGCAGAACTTAAGCCTACTTGTAGAATATTCTGAAAAGGAAAAACACAAACACTTCTCAAATCTTAGCAGATCTTAAATCACCTCTCACATAAAAATATTTCACTGATGTTCCACCTGGAAACACATCCTTCCACGGTTCTAATATGGGAAAAAAATATCCTCAAATGAAACTATACTAGGATAATAATATAAGCACTTTTTTACGCTGAAATTTGCCTCCCCCATTTGACCTGTAACTGTTTTTCTTTGGGGACACGAGAAGGGGGAGAGCAGGAAAAACAAAAAGCAAAAGCCAACAAAGCAACCTTCACTTGTGGGAGTGCAAATGCAACTAAGTGGTTCTAGATGAAGTTAGGATTTTTCTTGGTATTTTTGGTAAACTCCTACTTTCAAAGGTGTTAGTCACAAAAGTAACTTCTTTATTCTATTAATTCCAGCTTTTTTAACCTGAATATAAATCCTGGGTTTTATTCTTCCAAGAACATGAGGATGAAACTAAAGTTAACACATCCTAATGCACATTCGGAGCTGATTTTAACAAATACAGAGTTTCCTTTGCCATGTAATTTGAAAGCTGTGACTTTGAAATGACCTGCTGTAGTCTAACCCTGGGAAGCCATTCTGTAACATGAATTTCACTGTGGGGAAACACACACTTTCTAGGGGCCTCAGCCACTGGTTGCAAATTACTAGCGACTCTTGGCTTGGTTTCTCCTGCTCTCAGACAACTACCTGCGTCTCCTGTGCCAACTGTCTCTGACTTTCCTCTAAACAGAATGATAGAAAAGCAAGCTGGCTTGGTCTGAATATTCTCCATTCCATCCAAGGGTATGTGTGTCCAACACAGAATTTCAGAATAGGATACGGCCTTCTTAAGTGTCACTTAATCCAAGCCACTCGTGCTGTAAATGGGCCCTACTTTGCAGAAGTACAGTAGTATTCCCTTTTTGTAGTTTCATGGTCAATCACAGTCTGAAATATTAAATGGAAAATTCCAGAAATAGACAATTTGTGAGTTCAAACAACTTTCACTCTAGTATCTTACAATTGTTCTATCTTATAATTACTTGTCATTGTTACTCTTATTGTGTCTAATTTATAAATTAAACTTTATCACTGATATGTGTACATAAAAAAAACATTGATAGGTAGGTAGATGAGAGATAGATAGATAGATAGTAGACAGATGTATAGGGGTCAAGGCTATCTCAGGTTTCAGACATCCACTGGGGGTCTTGGAACATATCCCTGCTGTGGACGTGGGTGTTTACTATACTGACTGTTCATCTCAGGGTTCTTCACAAACCACAGACTTGTAAAGCAGCACTCGTACCCGGACCTAATCTAATTGAGGGGTTCCAACACAGTGTCACTGGCACACTGGAGCATAGTAAGCATCTCCTAATCTACATTTAAAGACTATTTGGAATGGTAAGCCTCACTACGTGGCAACCAAGTTGACATTTTCCTTAGCTGTGGACTAGAATTTTATCAACTTAGTGGGCAATTTAGGCAAAACAGAAACTCTGATAAGCATCTGTGTCATTAACAAAACAGAGAAACTTTACCACTGGTAATACAAAAACTTGAAAAAACATGAACTTCATTGAAGGAAATAAAAGGTGAGGAAAAAATCTGAAACTATTCAGCAATAAAACATCTTCATTTTACTAATGAGAAAACTATGGTCTATAAAGATGAGGTGCCTGGGCCAAAGGTGGCAGAATGTAATAACTGAACTACAGCCCCAGGTTCTGGGAATTGGTGCAGGGCTACTACTAACTGTCTGGTTCCTGCCATGCCCAGAGGCCCTTCTTGGACTAAATGTGTGTTTTACTTTTTCAGGAGTATACATTTTTTTTGTTATATTTCTTACTACTATGCTGTTTCCTAATCTGTTAAATGGGTAAGTAAATGGTACTTTACATATGGGGCTTCTATGGATAATGAAACAAGACAATTCAGTTAAAGCACTTTTAACACTGCCTAGCACATAATACCCAACAAATGTCTGTACAATGAAAACTGGGTACAGTTTTCCAATATTTAACTCCCTGCAAGATCGTCTGAGCCTACAGATGTGGCAGGAGCTAACTGCCTACTCAACATCCATTCTCTCCATCTTAGACAAGGAGCCCTGACCCTGTTGGGGTGTGGGTGGTCCAGATAAAAGCCCACTTTCCACAGGGACAGATAGGCAAAGCAATGTAGGGCCGTCTGTGGGGGACTATCCAGGAAATCGTTTCAGGGATGTTATGGACACAGACAGGAAGCCGAAGTCAGGCTCATGGCAAATCACCAGCTCTTCCTGAGTTAGTTTTCGGACTCCCCGCTCCATGTCAGGTTCCTAATGCACACTCTACCTGTAAACCACCAGTTCTGGTTTACTGCCAAGCAGAAGCAGGCCTGGGGCACAGGGAAATTTCACAAACCCTGACGCCTCCCACGTGACCAAGGTCACAGCAGCCGGTCACCGCAGGGGAAGCCCGGTCTCTGGAAAGCTGAGGCCTCGCTTCTCTCCAGAGTCAAAGGACAAGCTGGAGGTTCAAATAAGGTTTTAGATCGAAACTGCGATGCAGTGTAAAAAGCCCCGAGTTGCAAGTCTGGAACTGAGGCCAGCTGCGCCGGTGGCTGGCTGTGTGACGCCGGACCACAGACCGTCTGTGAGTTAGGACTGCTTCTGTAAAACGAGGGAAGCGGGCCGGGCTCTGGAATCACAGAACGTCCCGAGGCCAGCAGACCCGCAGGGGCCCGGTTACCTGACAGCGCCGCCTCCTCCTCGCGCGCGGCGCCCGCGAGCAGCCAGGCCAGCGGCGGCAGCCAGAGCAGCAGCCAGCACTGCCCGGGCAGCCGCATCCCGCCCGGGCTCGGCGACGTGGAAATGGCGCGGGGCCGCCGCGCGCGGCAAGCCGGAGGCCCCGCCCCGGGGGCGTGGCCTGTCCAGGACGCGACCCCCTCTCCCCCCGCCTCCCCGCCGCGCGCCGACCCCCGCCCCTCCCTCTCGGGTCCCAGGCCGCGGGCGGGGCTCCCGCCTCGCCCTCCCGGAAACCGTTTGTCGCCGGGAGCGAGAGGGGAGGGGACTTCTAAACCAGGCCTGACCCCTGATCTGGGATTTGGGGGCCGAGTTCCAGAGCCCCAGTGAGTGCCGGCCCCCTTTTAATAAACAAAAGCCCGCTTCTTTGTCTTTTTTTTTTTTTTTTTTTGGTAAGAAGCAATAATAGCAAATTGGAAATTGGGTTGCTGAAATCACGAACACCCCACTTTTCAAAGTACAAAGGCATTGCAAGATGTTTCCTCACCAATATAACAGGTATCTCTTAAAATTAGATTGTGTTAAAAATAAATAAGGTATTATCATGAGTGGTCTTAATACTGATAATAAGGATCATTTTCTTTTAAGACCCTCTTCAATTCCTGGAAACCCGTTAGTGTAATTTAATATTTCATACTTAAAACTAGGACAAAAAGTCATTTTCTCTAATTGTGGCCCACTGAGAGCCCTTAGAGAACACAGGATGGCAGAAGTCATTCTCTTAAAAATAATCCAGCTTCCTTTCCCTAAAGATCTGAATAGGATGGACTAGCCTTCCCCGACCTAAAGGTGTAGCCAGCTGCTCTTAAACACTTGGGTCTGCTGTATGTGTAAACCACGGGTATACCACATGTGACTTTTTAAAAGTTCCAAAATGTCCTTGTAAGGGACTCTTCAGGGAAGTTATTTTTTAAAATAAGCCATCATCATTTGGAATTTCCACTTCGTTCATTCCTGATCCAATTCTTCCCTAAATTCTCCTGGTTAGGTAGGTAACTTGTCTCTTCAAAGACAGCTTTTTTGCCCTAATACATTCATTTTGATTTGGTTTAATTTTTGATGGCACTAGTTTAGTGACTAACAGGCATTAGTAGAATGTCAAATGAATAACAGGTTTTCCTGAAGATGTATCTGGTAGAGAAATAAAAGGGCAGACAGCAATGTACTAAATATTTACACTGCTATTTATGTAATAGATCCTTAGTATCAATAAAGAAACTTTATTGAAATACCACTTGTCAGAAACTATGTAAACTAGAGAGACTAGATTGACATCTTTGAAACACTGGAAGAAAAAAATATTGCAGACCTAGAATTCTATACCTAACTACAGTATCTTCCAAAAATGAAAACAAATGTTGCTTTTTTTTCTGTTTCCATAGGCCTTTCACTATAAGAAATGTAAAAAGAAGTTCTTCATACAGAAGGATTATGGTAACAGATGGAAATTTGGTTGAATACACAGAAATAGTTCTAGAAATGATAAAGATAAAAATAAGTAAAACCTTGAAATTATTTTAATCTCTTCAAAAGATAGCTGTGTGAAGTAAAAGTAGGCTTATATATCATCTTTAGAATTAAAATGAATGGTAATATGACAAGAATGAAAGGAGAGAAATGGAAGCATACTATAGAAAGGTTCTTATAGCACCTAACTAAATTATCTAGTTAGTGGACTAACACGAAATTATTTAATAGTACTTGAAGTTAGATTATAATAAGTTAAATGTGTATATTATACAGCTTAGTGCAAACACTAAAATCTTTTTAAGAGAGCTGGGCACATGCCTATAATCCTAGTGTTTGGGAAGCTGAGGCAGGAGGATTGCAGATTCAAGGCCAGCCTGGGCTACACAGTGAGAGCATGTATCAAAAAAAAAAAAAGAATGAAAGAAAGAGAGAGAGAGGGAGGGAGGAGGGAAGGAAGGAAAGATAGAAAGAAAGAAAAACTAAAAATGGAATAATAAAACAATGAAAGCAAGAACATAGGCAGAAAGGTTAAAGAATAAATTGACAAATAGAAAACAATGGAAAAAATGGTAGCTTTAAATCCAACTGTACTTATTGTTAAGTCCCTGGCATTCTTGGGGCAGGCAGAGGCTCCCAAGACTAGCTCCAAAACCAGACCCCCCTGATTTATGACTGCTTGCAAAACTCTACTACTTGTTTCCCTGCTTGCAAAACCGCAGGAACTTCCCATCTCTCAACTAGCTATGCATGTCGACCCATTCCATCTAGTGATCACAGATAAATGGAGGCCAGTGGCCCAGCTGTTCTCTGGGAGGAACACCTTCCTCCGTCCCTCACAGTGTGGCCCCTCCTATAAAGCACCCTACCCATTCCAGCCAAGCTGCTGCACTCTGGACCCGAGAGTCAGCCCAGCAGTCTGTGCTTCCAATAAATCTTTCTTTTCTACACATGGTATGGTCTTTGTTCGGCAGTTCCTTACACTTATTACACTAAATATAAATAGCCTCAGCACTCTAATTAAATAGCAAATCTT
Organism: Castor canadensis; assembly: GCF_047511655.1. Taxonomy (NCBI): domain Eukaryota; kingdom Metazoa; phylum Chordata; class Mammalia; order Rodentia; family Castoridae; genus Castor; species Castor canadensis. Next base: position 141,679,453 of record NC_133389.1, read on the forward strand.
GTCAACTAAAGCAGACATTGTCAGCTAAGCTTCTTAATACAATATACTAGAAACCCTTAAATGTAAAGATTTAGACAGGTTAAAAAGAAAGGAATAGAAAAGCATTTGCCATATGAATACCAATCAAAAGAAAGCTGAGTGGCCACACTATATTAGACAAAGTAAACCCCAAAATAAGAAAGTTATTCATAATTATTCAGTAAGTCAGGATGTGGCCTGATAGCCTATGTTTCTAACAAACTTCCTGGTCCAACAATCAGACCTTGGGATGGGATGTAAATCCTTTGAACATGAGGTACATATAAGGTCAGATAGTTTCAAAAATGCAGCTTACTATATTATCCCTCTTGGTTTATATTAAACATAGTCACATCCTGAACAATGTTTCGGACAGTAACAAATACTATATAGCCTAGGTATGTAGTAGGCTGTATACCGTGTAGGTTTATGTATATTTATGAACTCTGATGCTCACACAAAGATGAGATCACCTAACAATGCATTTCTCAGAACATATCCTGGCTTTTAAATAATGCGTGAATGTACTTTAAAACTCCTACAGCAAAGAGACTTGTAGTAGGCAGCCTCTAAGATGAGACTTCAATGATCCCCCTCACCTCCTGTACTCATGCCCCTGTATAATTCCCTCTCCTTGAGGGTGGGATGGAAATATTTACTCATTTTGAATGGATGGTATATGGCAGAAATGACAAAATGTCACTTCCAATATTAGATTATAAAAAGACCTTGGTTTCCAACTTGAGTGCTGGGGGAAGCCAGTAACTATGCTGTGAGACATCCCTGTAGAAAAACCCATGATGGTGAGCAGATGCTTCCCAACAGAGGCTTGAGATGACTGTGGCCCTTCTGACACCTTCACTGTGGCCTTGTGAGAGACCCTGAGCCAAACCTATCTAGTTCAGCTGCTTCTAGATTCCTAACCCTTGAAAACTGTGACAAAATGAATGTTTACTATTTCTTCCTGCTAAGATTTAGAGTAATTTGTTATGCAACAGTAGATAGCTAATACAAAACTAGTTTAATTTTCCCTACCCAGTGTCTAGACTGAAGGATTGGCTAGTTTTGCCCTATTAATGCTGTGTTGTTTCCATAATAGTTTCTCATGGTATTGAGAAATGATAGGTGCAATATCTGGTTTGTGCTTGAACTCCACCAAAATTTAAGCCATAATGATTATTTTTTCCCAAATAAAGTCTACAAATGTTCCATGCATACTGTTTAGAAAATACTATACTTAACCTTTAGTAAAGACTTATTTCGAAGTTAAATGTCAGCTATATAAAAAGCTTGAGAATATTTAGGCCAAAATATTAAAGGTGTCAATGGGTGGATAACATATCTAACTTTTGTGATGACAATAAGCCAAAAAAAAAAAAAGACACTAAAGGGAATGAGAAATCTAGGAAGATAGAATTGAAAGTGTGGTCAGATTTAGGAAGGCACTCAGGTCCTTTGAAGCCATCATATATAATTGCTGCCTTCTCATAAGAACCAGATGTAATTAACAAAGTAATTATTGCTGTTGTTTTTAAGTTACACCAAAATTTGTGTTTCTTTCTAGGAGATGAACTATATTCATTAAACAAAACAGAACTATATAAAATACCTATGTAAACAGCATCTGCAGACTCTTCTGTTCAGAGTCTTCTATACAAATTTTCTTTCTATGTTTCCATTAGAAAACACAAAAATTTTGCCAATCAATGATTCAGTAAGGTGAGAAAGTTGAAGTTTGAATCATCATTAGATTTGCCAAGATGATATAAGACAATTGTGACTGGATATTATCACCAGCTCATAAATTCTTACACCCAAAGAGATGGATTTCACAAAAAGGACAGAGTTTATCCCCTCTTCGAAGCAATCTCTCACTTGTGTTTATGGATCCTAGCTGTGGCCTGCTAGTAAATACCCTGCATCCTTTCTCTAAGACAGGATGAAACATGACATTATGGAGGATCTGGTGAAGAAGTTGGCATCTTTGTCAGAATTTGATAGCAGTGCAGATCATAGTAAGTGTTTAGCATTGTAAATGCAGATTCCCAAGATATCCTTCAGAGATTCTGACTGGACTGTGGACTAACCTTTGATACCAGTTTCGTACTTGATAATAGGGAGCTGCACTAGTTTTTTCAACCTGTGACAAATACCTGAGAGAAACAATTTAAAAGAAGGAAGACTTATTTTGACTTACGCTTTCAGAGGTTATAGTTCATGGTTGACTCACTCCACTACTTTGAACTTGAAGTGCAGCAGAACATCATAGTGGTGGGAGCAGGTGAAAAAGGACTGCCTACCTCATTGCAGCCAAAAAGCAAAGGCAGATAAGACAGCAAGGGACTTTTGGACAAGTACATCCTTCAAAGGCATGACCCCAAGGACCCACTTAGTCAATCAGGCCCTACCTTCCATAGTTTCTACCACTTCCCAATAGGCCATTCAATTATGAACCCATCAATAGAGTAATCCATTGATTAGGTCAGAGCACTCATGAGCCAATCGCTTTCCCCAAAGCTCCTCCCTGAACATGCTGCATTGGGAACCAAGTCTTTAACACATAAGTCTTTGGGGTACATTTCATACCCAAACCACAATAGTAACATTTTGGATAAGTTTGTAATCATAACTAAAATATTATGTATATATTCATGTTACGTAGTTCACATTGCTGTAATATGACATATAAATATTGACAAAAACAATGTATACTAAGATTTTCTGAAAATACTTTAGCAACCTAAGCTCTTTAATTCCATTAGACTATTTTCGTGGGGTATAAAAAAAGATGACAATTCACTTTTCAGCCTCTGCATTTTTATTTCTAGAGTTCTTGCTCTTTATAGCTAATTAATTTTCCATAACTATTGTAGGGTTATAATCAGTCACTATGAATCAGAAGAAAAATTCAGCTCATGTCAGAATTTGTTTAGGAGCTTTCCCTTGGTTCCTCGGTAGAACAGTTAACTAAATGAGTTAGAACAAAATAGGAAAAGTTCTACTACTTTGTGTTCTTTCATAAAGAAAGATTTAGTCTATTATTCAATGGTATTAGTTAATTCCATGATTACAGAGGCAATAGGTTATCATTTCCTTTTAGGAATCTAAAAGAAAACCCCAACTTTTAGAATTTTACATGTTGAGAAAAGACAGACTTCCTAAGATTTCTACATAAAAAGAAGGAATAAAAATAGGAATTGATTTGTTGGATCATGTTTTTCTTAGCATATTTCATTTAGGAAATATTTTGAAATTGACTTGCCATATACTAGTAAAATTACCAGTTCAGTAATTTTACTAAGTCGCATCAAAACTAAAAGATATTTTTCAGTATGAATAAATTATATTGGGAAGGATTAGAATAAATAGGATTTATTAAGAAACAGGAAATATGTTCTGGGTACTAAATTGTTAAAACCCTTGGTAAAAGAATAATTGGTCAAAGTCCCATAAATTGAGAGATGTGGAATTCACCTTATACCTGGTAGGCAAGTGCGCTACAGCTGAGCAATGAATCCAGTCCCAAGAGATGTGGAATTCTTTAAAGCCGTGGTTCTCAAGTTTTGATTTGGGTGAGAGTTCCATCCCTAAACCTTCTTATTCAGTGGGTCTGATAGACAGCGTAGCAATCTCCACTTATGGTTCTGAGACAAATACTCTTTTGACTCTTTAGCAGTGGGAAAACAATCCAAAGATACTGATGATTAGTGACTGATGGCTAGAATATTGTATCTATGGAAAAAAGAATAGTGTAATTTGTTAATCTGAAAAAAACAAAGATTAAATAATTATAGCTTTGTAAGAGTACATTTAAGGAATAGGGATAAAGAAAACTGGTCACCAGTTATCTGTTAGCTTTTTTTTTTTATTGTTGTCCAGGGTGGGGGTACATTGCAGCACTTACAAATGTTCTTACAATATATCAATTATGTCATACTTGAATTCACCCCCTCCATCATTTTCCTTTATGCCTCTCTCCCCCATGTTATGCTTTTTTTAAGTAAGAAAGAATTAGAATTAAATTGTAGTTTAGAATTGCACTATAAATACATTTTCCCAGCCCTGTGACCATAGTTTATATCTTGCCTAGACACCATCCAATCTTGCTCCTCCACCTCACTTGATTCCTGAGGAGCCTCTGCCAAAGTTTTCTTTGCAAAGAACACTCCCTTAGGAAGCAGTTTCCTTAATCTCCATTCTCTAACAATCTAGTGCTTCTTGCACACACCCTGCACACACCACTGGAATAATTTCCACTGAAATGATTTGTAGAGGGAGAAGGTAAATCATATTGTAAAGGTGTTCTTTTTCTTCCAGGGGAAGCTAGAAACAGTAGATATCCTTTTAGCTTACATTCTTAACTACCTTTTTAAGACTTCTGACAACGAAAACTATTTGTGTATGATTCAGGAACCCTTCAGTTTTAGCTAAAACATAGGCATCTCATCAAGCTTTCAGTTCTTGATCATTCACTTCTGAATATCTCCAGCAGTCACAGTGCATCCAGAAAATTCTTCAATCTATTTTCTTACATGTGTTTTTGGAAATAACTCAAATATTTTTAAAAAGGGGTGGGTGGAGGTTGGGAGACAGAGATAAATATATAACAGTCTCAGATTTTTTCCTTTGCTTGTATGCGTTCATTCTCTCTCATTTTTTTTAAAGTCACCGTGTCTCAGTAGTCTCTATTTCCAGTATTGCTGTCACTTTGTATCGTACATCTAGTTGGATCCAAGTGTATTTTGGAGTTGTTATACATATTTTTCATTCCTTATTTTTAAAGATGTTATTGCTGATCAAAGGAATGGAATGTCGAAGAAAATGTAAGCAGCTGTTGGAAAGAAATTTATAACCTAGATATTCCAAAATTTTATTTTATGAAGAAAATTGATACAAGAGTCTGTCTGTTCTGAACTGTTTCTATAACAAAATCATAATTTCTAGATTAGTCATGCTTCAAAAGACATCAGGGGAAGTACAATGTAATTAGGGTAATTAATAATTCCCCTAATATATTTCTAATTTTTGCTAATGTTACTAACCATACTTTGTCTATAAAGCTTAGATAGGTAAGATCAAAATATGTAGATCTTGAAAATATATATATTTTTGCTTGCATTAGGCAAAGTGTATAAAATTAGAAGAAAAAGAAAATTGTTATTATTTAGTACATTTCAGTTCTTCCCATTCCCTGCTGTTAAATACAGGCCCTGACGTATTAATAGAGTCAAGAATTCTACCTGTGTCATCAGGGTATGCATTATCTGGGATGTTTCAGCTACAAATAACAGAATTTATTACTAAAAGTGTCTTAAACAATGAAATATTTATTAGGCCAACTGGAAGTAAGTCCCCAACCAAGTATGCTATCAAGGCAGGCTTTCTACTTCACTACTCTGAGTTTGTTGGACTTTGTCCTTAAGCTTTTCTCTTCATAATTGAAAAGGCTGTTAGAGGAGCTAACACTGGCTCTTCATACAACTGTGACCAAATTAGGGGGACTCTTCCTTCTCACCTCTTAAATAGGATAAAGTAAAGCCTTTCTTGGAAGTTCTCACCTTCACCCTCCCAAAAAACTTCCTTATTGGGCCCATTGGTAAGCTACTAGCGTACTGTTGTGAAAAATGATGGAGCGAATAATCTGGTATGTGATGGGAAGAGATTTCATAGATGACAAAACCTAGAATATTGATTGGTGGGGGGGGCGCAAGAAGAATCACTATGGTGAAATTTTTTGACAGCTACCAAAAGCCTTCATAATGTGTGAAAATGGTAATCTGGAATTTAATGGTGACTTAACAAATGAGTTTTACTTATTATTCTAAACTTTCACAAATGTGTATTCTATTTTGAAATTTATACACTGACTCAAAATGGAAGTTGCTTCTATGCCAATATCGATCTTTTTAGTAGAGTATGCCAGGTTTTATTACAAATCATTTTATTTCCTAAATAGCGAATACTTTCTATCCTTATAATGAAAGAGAAGAAAATTTAGACGAAGGAGGATAGGTTATAATGAGGAAAGATAATAAGATTGGCAAAAAAAAAAAAAAGGGGTGGAACAGAATGAACAGTGACTAAGCTGGATGGTATATGTGAGAGAGTTCAGCTAACTAGGTCACTAGGAATGATGTTCAGGTTAAGCCCTTAAGACACCAGAGCAAAAGGCAGGAAAGAGGGAGGAAGCAGACTCCTTTTCTAGGCATGCACTCTGCAGGTTGGAATCTGTCCTTCCTAACCACAGGGCAGGTGTGTCCATGGAAATGGTTCACATAGCTTAGCATTAGGATTCTGGTGGCACTCATAACAGGCATTAGTCTGCTCAGACTGCCATAACAAAGGACCCAGAGCTGGTAGATTTAAACAATAGATATGGATTTTCTCACAGTTCTAGAGCCTAGAAGTCCCAGATCAAAGTGTCAGCAGTTTTGGTTTCTTCTTGAGACCTCTCTTCATGGCTTAGAGACAGTTGCCTTCTCCTTCCAATTCATATGGTCATTTTCCATTCAGTTTGTCTTAGTCTTATTTTCTTGTAAAATTAGTCAGATTAGGGCCCACCCTAATGACCTCACTTTACCTTACTTACCTCTGTAAAAGCCCTATATCCATATATAGTCACATTCAGAGGTCCTGGAGATTAAGATTTCAACATACAAATGGAGGAGGATGCCACACCACTCAGCCCATAATGCTATCTATGTCTATGTCTCTCTCTCTCTATGTAACGTATGTATGTATGTATGTGTATATATATCTATATATCTACCTATATATATACATACATAGATTTTTTTTTTTTAAATCAAGCTGAATGCAGTGTCTTAAGCCTGTAATTCCAGTAGGGATCTGGAGGATCACCATTCAAGGCCAGACAAGGCAAAAAGTTCATGCCACCCCATATCTAACAATGGCTTGGCACAGTGGTGTGTGCCTATCATCGCAGCTATAATAGGGAGACACAAATAGGAGGATCTCAGTCCAGGCCAGCCAGGCAAAAAGCGAGACCTTATCTCAAAAATAACCAACACAGAAAGGGCTGGGAGTGTGATTCAAATGGTAGAGCACCTTGCAAGCAAGAGGCCTTGAGTTCAACTCCCAGTACCACACACAAAAACATATGTATGAAAATCTAGTCTTTTAAAAAAGTAATTAAAGGACTTTGGTAGAAGAGAAGACAAAGACAAGAAATGTTTGACTTGGGATTCACCTGGCTGATCAAAAAGAGAAAGCCCAAATATTCCTTTCCCTCTTTAGCAAGAAGCGAGCTCAGTGGCTCTGAATTAACTCAAAGGGAAGACAGTGGAGGACTAGTAGTGTGGCAGGAAGGCAGGGAGGCAGAAGAGAGATTCATGAGTGCTACAGTAAAACAAAGGAAAACCGGAGTTGGGGAATGTTACCCGGAGACCAGAGGAGGGCACCTCGCCTCAGAAGTTAAAACAGCCAATGAAATAATATGTCATTATGTATGGGAGAAGCTGTACCCCACCCCATTTCTGTAACCTGCTCTAAATGGTATATAAGGAAAGCCCCCTTTGTTCTGGGGCTCAGTCTTTGGACTCAAATCCACTGAGTTGCTGCTGGCTTGCTTAATAAACTTGCTTCCCAAAAGCTCTGGTGCCTTCTCAGTCTCTGTCTGAGCCCTCCTGCATCAGTAGAAATGGGCTAAGAGCTCCTTAGTTAATCTCTGATATGGTGAGGCTACTTCCCAGCCAGAACACTCACAGTGCCACACAGGGCACTCCCTGTCCCCCGACCTCTGCCAGCTGTCTGCAGATATGAACAGTAGTGCTGGAGTGGGGCTCTCAGCGCCCAGCTGTGCACCCCACCAGCATCTCACTTCTCTGTGTGGTCAGAACACTCCCCAGTTTCTGCCTCCAAGGTCCTCACATCCCTTTATCCCAGGAGCTCGCTGTGATAGTGACATCCCGGTCTTTCATCCATGCTTTTGTTTTTGTTTTTTTTTTTTGATTGGTTGATTGTTGGATTCATCAATCTTTATAGACTCCTCATCTCCTCCTTGGCTAGGTTCTTTTAAGCTCTCTGAGCCTAACTTAATCTGCAAAATGTAGGAGCACATCAAGATGACCTCTACAGTTCCTTTTAACCCCCACACTATGATTCTAAGTTGTCATTTCAGACATTAATGTATATTTTTAAAAATCCCACTTACATTTACAAAAGAAACAATATAAATGCCTTTAACAGATGGAGGAAGAAAAGCATCATTTTCCTCCTAGAGCTTTTAGGCTTATTTTGGAAGGAACCTTTCAGCTCACCTCAAAGTAGGGTCTTCAACTCCCCTGCCCTACCTTGGACCACACTGGTTTATAGAGGCAACACTAAGGTCACTCTTGAATAACCACGTACAAGCTGAGACATCTCTGTCTATAACATTAAGGCTTCATCACCAATTTTCAGGCTGAAAAACACACACGTGCTTGAAAAACACAGTTAAAAAATTTGGAAGGACTGTCTGTAAGATGGTATTACCAGAAAAATTTGCTTTTCCTTTTTTCACTAGAATTGCCACTTGTTTTTCTAATGTGCTTTAAGTCCTGGGGACTATTGCCTTATGACATTCACATGTGAAGTAGCTTTGCTGTTTTCTCCTCTCACCCACTCCCACGCCCACAGGACCCGCCTTCTCCTCCCTCCCCTCACTGACTCAGGGCCTAGTCTCTTCCCACACAGGTGCAGTGACCCTGCGTCCTCTCCCCACCCTCTCCCTTGTTCTCCTATGACCCACATAATCCTCTTGCCTTCATACAAGTACACAGCTTCACAATCCCACTGCTCAGTAAAACACAGTTCTGATCTAGGGGAAAAAGTGATTTTTTTCTAATGACAATTATGGGTTTTTTTTTTATTTCATTGAGAATCTGTAAGGACAATGATTAGTTGATGAACAGCTATTTTATTCTTAGAGGGTCTTTTTTCTTTGCCCCCAAATTCCCTCATATGCAGAATTGGCTTTGCTATTTTTAAAAACTACCGAAATGTATATCTACTTTGAGTGTTGCAACTTTTTTCAGTGAGAACAGATGCCCTATCTTTTGTCCAAATTAAAACATTTTACTCACATTTGGAAGTGAATGGCTGTACGCTGAAACAATGGCTCATGGGGATGCTTATTTGTGATGATGGTGTCATCTCTGAGCTATAGCTGGTATCAACAGGCTGCCTGATAAGAGTAATTGGCTGTGGATTATGCCAGAGCAATTCCAGAACCTACACCAGAAATAAGGGGCAACCCACTCATCAGAGCTCCACCAAGTTCTCTTCCTTATGTGGAGTTGGCCTCAGGGGAGGCAGGGAGGCCAGCCTCTGCTTCTTTTGTTTCTAGGGCTAACAGACATATCTTTCCCCAATCACCCTGATGTTGCTATGTCTAACATTCCACAATAAGATTCATTCCTTAACCCTCTTAGTATTTAAAGAATGAGGACTTAGAAAGATACTGCTGGAATTTCTTCTGATTCATGGCAATTCTTTTTATCTTTTTGAAGAGCTCAGATTATATACTACATGGTGTGAAAAGAACCAATTCTGTAATATTATGCACCTGCTCTTTAGCAAGAAATATGGACAAAATGATGGATTTTAAAGAGTACAAAACTGAGTGTGTATTTGTTTGTATTTTTGTTTTGTTTTCTCAATCATGCTTGACTTGAAATGGATTTGAAGTAAATGGCTGCAACTTGAGACAACGGCTCATGGGGATGCTTATTTGTGATGATGGTGTCATCTCTGAGCTATACTGGTATCAACAGGCTACCTGACGAGATTAATTGGCTGTGAATTATACTAGAGCAATTCCAGAGCCTATACCAGAAATAAGGGATAGCCCACTCATAAGAGCCCCACCAAGTTCTCCCCGTTATGAGGAGTTGGCCCCAGGGGAGGCATTTCTTCTCCTCTCTTACCTCTCCAAGGTTGTAGCACAATGCCTGACAAGTAATAGTAATCAGTCCACAGCTAGAAAATTGTTTCATGTTCCTGGTAATTTCTTTTGCCATCCCTAAGCTGCATGGCCAATTTCATTCCTCTTTCCATCCCCCTGTCTTTTTATTTTGAATATAACTACTCATTCCTTTAAACTTTCACAAAACTGGAGGGAGGAGGGGATAAAGGGAATAATGGAGAGGGTGAATTCAGTTATGATATATTGCAAGAACTTTGGTAAATGTCACAATGTACCCTCAGTATGACAATATTAAGAGATTCTTTTAAAGGAAAACAAATAGATTTTCATAAAACTTGTTCTGTTCTCATGTACATTGTCACTTTCTCTTTTGAATCATATTTAATCTTAAACTCTTATTGGTTTATCAGGACTTTTAAAGCACATTGCTATATGATTTAACTTTATATTCTCATATAAAGCTCCTCACATGAAAATCTCCTTGTATAAAAGAAGCAAGAAACAAAGCCAGGAGCCATGACTCAATCCTGTAATCCTAACAATTTAGGAGGCTGGGATTGGGAGGATCATGATTGAAGTCCTGCCTGGGCAAAAAGTTTGCAAGACCCTATTTCAACCAATGGCTGGGTACAGTTGTGTGTGCCTCTCATCCCAGCTAGTCAGAAAAGCATAACTAGGAGGATGGTGTCCAGGCCAACCTGGGTATAAAGTGAGACCCTGTCTCAAAAATAACCAAGTCAAAAAAGGTATAGGAACATGCTTGAAAAGCACAAGTCCCCACAAAAGAAAAAAGAACCAATACCTACTGCCCCATTTCATAGCCACAGGGGATGATAGGACCGCCAAGCTAACTTCTAGTGAAAGATGGCAAAATGAATGTAGGCACAACTGTCTTGGTGAAGATCACACAAAGGGTTGTAAGTGGATGAGATCAGTCAGTAATACACTAGGGTTTGTGTGTCCCCATCCCCAAGTACTCAGGTTTTGGAAGCTTGGTCTTCAGTGTAGTGGTGAGGTGATAGGACCTTTAAGAGGTGGAGCTTAGCTCTCATGGGAGCCAGTTAGTTCCCATGGAATGAGTGTTATAAAAGAGCTAGCTTGACCCTTCTCTGATCTCTGGCTTCCTGTGTCACTCAATGATCTCTCCCCGTCACACTTTGCTCTATGATGCCATCTGCCATGATGTGACATAGCCAGAGGGCCCTTGCCAGAGCTAGCAGCATACCCTGGAACTTCCAGGACTGTGAATTAAATAAGTCTCTTTTCTTTTACATTACTCAGATGCAGGTATTTTGTTATAACAACAGCAAGTGGACTAAGACAAAATATTTGTTGGGAAGAAAATGGAGGAAGGTTAATATTCCTAATAGTGAAAAAAGTCACAACCTTGGTATAAACAAGACATTTTACTGTAAAGATCAGGATTTGGATTAGTTGGTTTTGGCAGAGAGAGGGTGCCAGGGGAAGACAAAAGTTTGAGATAAATTAAAAGCTTATTTGTGGAACAGCTAACTATACCTTGTGCCCCAGGCAGAGAAAATCAGCAGCTAACCTACTACCATCTCCCCCTGAAGGAGTTATAGGTTTGTTCCTGGGAAGCTGTAGGGAAAGCCTTGGCATCAGGGAAACCAGGCCTGATAGGAGACAGGGTAAGGCACGAGGATGTGAATGGAGTCTGCTCTGGGAATGGCTGGGCTATTTGGGTTATTGGCCCTCTCTCTTGCCACACAATCAAAACTCTGTTCGTCAGTCTACTAAACCCTGAGCAAGTGTTTTCCAAACTGTGAGTTATGAAATCAGTTATGACTAATGGATTATGAAATTAGTTTAATGGATCATAATCAACATTTTCATGGGTTGAGTCCCCCAAGAAGCAGACTTTGAGACAGAGATGAGAGTTCAGAATGTGTATTAGGAGGGGCCCTTGGGATCAACTTCTGTGGAAGGTTAAGGAATTGGACAAAGGGAGAGGCAGAGCTATAGCACAAGGCCCAGTACTAAGCAGCAGAGAAGATAGAATAGCTCTTTGGAGTAGTCCCAGTTGAGGCAAAGACGTAGAAGCCTTTTTCCCCTGTTAGGAATTGATTGTGTCATCCCTTTCCCCCTCCAATTCCTGTGAATTCCCAGTACCTTAAAATGTAAACTCATTTAAGACAAAGGCTTTAAAAAGAGTGATTAAGTTAAAAATGAAGTTGTTAAATTAGGGACCTAATCCTAATAGATGGTGACCTTCAGGAGAAAATCCAATGTGAGCACAAAGAACACATGTACAAAGAAACGGCTACGTGAGGAAGTCAGCCATCTGCAAGCCCTCTTGAGGCTTTTGGAGAAGCTAAAACTACCAACACCTTGGTCCTAAAATTTTTTGTTTAAGCCATCCAGTCTGTTATTTTGTTATAGCAGCCCTCAAAAATTGATGCATCCTCTTCAATGGTTAAGGCCACAGAAGAGTGACCTTGGGCTAGAGGCTCTTCCCTGAGGCAGCTCCTGAAGGGGCTGACACTGAGCATTACATCCCAGTAGCACTGCCAGGGGCTGTAGGCTGAGTCCCTCCCTCACAGATGATCTGTTGGTACCTCACAAGGCTAAACAAAACCCAATTGCCTAGACAGAGAGCATCAGAGTGCATAATATGTAGAAAAAGTAAGCATTGTTTCAGGAAACAATGTACTGACTGGGACTGGAAATAATTTCTGGTGCTTTTATTTATTTATTTTTTAAGACAGGGTCTCATTATGTAGTTCAGGCTGGCCGCAAATTCAAGATCCTCCTGCCTTAGTCTTCTGAATATGGGAATTACAGGCACTCCACGATGACCAGCATTGATGGAAAATTCTTTATTACTGTTCAAAACATTCTTGTCACTTCCTTTAATAAGAAATTAGAGACCTTTTTTTCTAAAAAAGGTAAACAGATCCAGAAAAGACACAGAATATTTTCTGAACTAACTCGAAGAGAAGCCCATTACTCTGCAAACCTCATCCACACACAGAAGTACCTTATGAGCTGCTTAGCACCCATTTTAAATATGAATGGACAAAAGGAATCACCAGGTGCACAAAACACACCTCTAACCTGAGAGAGAGGACTCAACATGAAAAACAGAAAATTCAATAGAAGGGAAAACTATAAAGAATAGAAAAACACTGTTTAAATGCTATTATGGCCTCCAAATGATGAGATTTGTACCTATAAAATAAAAGCAGAATGCTGTAAGAACAGACCACTTTAAAAAAAACAGTTGAAAACTATACATACAATTTTTAAAACTTCAACAGAAGGATTAGAAGAAAGTTAAGGAAATTTGCAGAAAGTAGAACCAAAAGATGAGTAGATGAACAATAACAAAGAGGAAATGTGAATCTTAGGGAATCAATCCTGCAGATATAATATCTGGCTAGAAATGAGCTCCAGAAAAAAGAAATGGAGGAAAAAATATACAAGAAAAGTTTTCAGAGCTAGAGACCATAGTCTCAAAATTGAACGCGTTGCATGCTAAGCACAATAATGAAAAAAGGGCTCCCACTAAGGGCCATCATTGAGAAGTATCAGACCATTGGGGATAATGAAAGAATTCAAAAAGCTTCCAGAGAAAGAAAAAGAGAAAGGAATGAGTCTATGCTAAATGTAGGAATCAGAATACATCAACTTCTCGACTTCAATAATGGCCTAGAGAAAGAAATGAAATGCCTTAAGAATTGTAATGTAATGTCCAGCCAGATTGTCAATGAAGTTTGAGGGTAGAATAAAGATGTTTTAAGACATAGAAGAATTCAGAAATTCATGCATCTTTTTGTTTACTGGGTGATATTATCTAGAAAAATAAGAGGAAAAAATAAAAACATCAGACACAAGAGAAAGAGGCTCTATCACATTAGAGAGAAAAGGGATTCCATATGACAATTGTGGAGGTGACTTGAGCATAGCAGTTTGCAAGAAGCCCAAAGACAAGTTCAGATTGATGGCAGGCTTCAGTAAGGATGTCTCCAAGAAAAGAAAGTTATGTATGCAATGTTTCATGAATCTGAATTTAGTGAGAGATTTACATTTCTGGCAGAGAACAGGGAATGAATTTGTGACAGGTACATGGAAAACTAAGCAGAAAAATCAAGATAACCACCAGCTCCGGAGAAAATAGAAATTTTATATCAAGAATGTCATTCGCTGGTAAATGGATGGAATTGGAGAACATCATTCTGAGTGAGGTTAGCCTGGCTCAAAAGACCAAAAATCGTATGTTCTCCCTCATATGTGGACATTAGATCAAGGGCAAACACAACAAGGGGATTGGACTATGAGCACATGATAAAAGCGAGAGCACACAAGGGAGGGGTGAGGATAGGTAAGACACCTAAAAAACTAGCTAGCATTTGTTGCCCTTAATGCAGAGAAACTAAAGCAGATACCTTAAAGCAACTGAGGCCAATAGGAAAAGGAGACCAGGAACTAGAGAAAAGGTTAGATTAAAAAGAATTAACCTAGAAGGTAACACCCACGCACAGGAAATCAATGTGAGTCAATGCCCTGTATAGCTATCCTTATCTCAACCAGCAAAACCCCTTGTTCCTTCCTATTATTGCTTATACTCTCTCTACAACAAAATTAGAGATAAGGGCAAAATAGTTTCTGCTGGGTATTCAGGGGGGGAGCGGGAGGGGGTGGAGTGGGTGGTAAGGGAGGGGGTGGGGTCAGGGGGGAGAAATAAACCAAGCCTTGTATGCACATATGAATAATAAAAGAAAAATGAAAAAAATAAAAAAATAAAAAAAAAAAAAGAATGTCAATACAACAATAATATATTATGTGCCTTAGTCAAGAATAATATTTACATTATCTTAATTACCTGAAGACTAATTGATAATATGAGAAAAACATTGTGATATAAGTATATTGGAAAACAAGAGGAGGATACAAGAGAATAAGTCTATACGGATCTTCCATAAAGGGAGTCATAGATTATATCTCAAACTGAAAAATCAAGAAATAATACTTCAATTTGTGGAGATAAATACCAAAAGAAATAGTTGAAAGAATTGAATGAGTTTGGGGGGGATGGAAATAGAACTAGAATTAGCAGTTTGGTCAGAGGAAGGGGCAGTTTTTTTCATTTAGTCTCTGAAGAGCAATTTTTCTTTTAAAACTGTATACATTTAGTGGGGCATGGTGACACATATCTGTAATCTCAGCACTAGGGAGACTGAGACAGAAGAATTATCAGTTTGAGGCCAGTCTGGGCTACAAAAGAAAGCAAACTGTATATTTATAATATAAGGATGCAAATAATTTTATAAAGAAAAAAATGAGAATATATGCATATAATTTTTGTAATCATCCTGAAAAGTAAAATAAAGAAAGCCTGAAAATTATTTCCTTTGGGGAACAGGACTGAAGATGGTCTTCATTGCAACCATTGTTAAGATTTTGGCGGCTTGTAGGAATGTATTCTGTTAGGTGGGCACTTAAGAACGTTAGGGAGCTGGGGTGAAACAAAGTCTCTTAGGATACGGAAGGATGACTGTAGTTGAATTTGTGTGTCTTTAAATGATTTTTCAGTGTTCCCAAAGCTGAATGGAAATCTTAGAGCACTGGATTTATAAGAGAGTTTGGAGGAAGTTAAGTTACAAATGACTTAATAAATACCCCAAGATGGTAGCTTAATTAGATCATTACCCTCTCCTGCAATGGAATTCTAAAGAAAGTCAGCTCAACTCTAGCATGGTGACTTCATCATCAGCACAGATTCCCACCATTTTCAGCTGTTGCTCTTACATTGCGAAAGTTCAGTCCCCTCCCTAGGGAGCACAGGCCAGCACATCCACACCCCGGGGGGCAGGATGGAGGAGGACAAGAAGATGTGCCTTTCCTTTTTAGGAAAGTCACCATCCTGTTTTCCTTTAGATCTTATCCTGTGGAACATAGTCATTTGACTACTCATAGCTACAAGCATGGTTGCAAATGTGGGCTTTAGCTGGTGGCAACATGGTCAGGTTAAAAGAGAAGTTCTATTAGTTTGAGAGAAAAGGGAAAACGTATATTTGGTAGGCAACCAGTGGTCTTCACAACATGTTTGAGTAATTGCCATGGAATTCACTTCTAACAAAACCAATCTGTCAATAAGTTATTTTATATATAACGCTAGGTTCACATAAATACTTGGGGAGACCAATTAGCAAATTCAATATTTGGAGTGTTGGATTTAATAACTTACAGTCAAAGCAGTGCAGGTAGGGAGTAAAAACTTGGGATTCTGAAGTTGACGGCCTATGAACATAGGAAAATTATTTAAATACTCTGAGACCTAGTTTTCTTTTTTTGTAAGATTATGGTAATAATAATTGTATCTATCTAATGGGATTTTGGAAGACTGAGTTAATATATGTGAACATATATTAACATATACTATATATGTATTTCTAATAGCATCCACATCATAAGTGTTCAGCAAATGTTAGCTCTTAGCATACTTTTTTTGAATTAAAACTCTTCCCTTCAAAACTATAGGTAGGCATGCCAATCTGATTTTCCATTAAGAATTTACAATTAAGAATTTCTATTTCTGTGAAGAACTTATAATCACAAAGAAATGATTAATGTTTGAGATGATGGCCAACCTAAATATCCTGAGTTGATCTTTACACAATGTGTAATGTATCAAAATATCACACTGTACCCTATAACTATTTGCAATGAACAGATCAATTTAAAAATAAACAAATGGAATAATTTCCAGGTATACAATATTTTCTACTTTTGAATATATAGATACTTAAAAATGCTAGGGCTGGGATTGTAACTCCATGGTAGAACACTTGCCTGGCATATGTGAGGTTATAGGTTTGATACCACCACTAAATAAAAATAAAAGAAAAAAAGCTGATCTCTGGAGTTAGACAACAAGTCTTTACTTGAGCTAATAAATGTTACATTCCCTGGTGGCATTGTAAAAGGGAAAGGACTTAGGCAGGGTTAAAACTGAACAATAACTAGTTTGTCTCTTTTCTTTTTTTTTTCTTTTATTATTCATATGTGCATACATGGCTTGGTTCATTTCTCCCCCCTGCCCCCACCCCCTCCCTTACCACCCACTCCAGCCCCCTCCCTCTCCCCCCCACCCCCTCAATACCCAGCAGAAACTATTTTGCCCTTATCTCTAATTTTGTTGTAGAGAGTATAAGCAATAATAGGAAGGAACAAGGGGTTTTGCTGGTTGAGATAAGGATAGCTATACAGGGCATTGACTCACATTGATTTCCTGTGCGTGGGTGTTACCTTCTAGGTTAATTCTTTTTGATCTAACCTTTTCTCTAGTTCCTGGTCCCCTTTTCCTATTGGCCTCAGTTGCTTTAAGGTATCTGCTTTAGTTTCTCTGCATTAAGGGCAACAAATGCTAGCTAGTTTTTTAAGTGTCTTACCTATCCTCACCCCTCCCTTGTGTGCTCTTGCTTTTATCATGTGCTCATAGTCCAATCCCCTTGTTGTGTTTGCCCTTGATCTAATGTCCACATATGAGGGAGAACATACGATTTTTGGTCTTTTGGGCCAGGCTAACCTCACTCAGAATGATGTTCTCCAATTCCATCCATTTACCAGCGAATGATAACATTTCGTTCTTCTTCATGGCTGCATAAAATTCCATTGTGTATAGATACCACATTTTCTTAATCCATTCGTCAGTGCTGGGGCATCTTGGCTGTTTCCATAACTTGGCTATTGTGAATAGTGCCGCAATAAACATGGATGTGCAGGTGCCTCTGGAGTAACAGTCTTTTGGGTATATCCCCAAGAGTGGTATTGCTGGATCAAATGGTAGATCGATGTCCAGCTTTTTAAGTTAGCTTGTCTCTTTTCCTTCCCTTTGTCTCACTTCTTCTTTTAGTAGACTGTCCTGATAATATCCCCACCTCCTTCCCACCACACACAGACACAGACACACAGACACACAGACACACACACACACACACACACACACACACACACCATCTAGCCCTGTTGTCCCAGGGCTGTACAGGGGCTGGACTCTCTGTGCCCACCAGGGCAGCAAACATTGCACATATCCCTTCTCTGTCATGCTCAATAATGATTTCTGACTGTTTGAAAGGATAAAACTGCCCAAATTGGGGCAAAAAATGTCATTTTCATGTGCTTTTCTTATTTTCTGTTTTTTCCCCTAGGTTTTCCTGAAACATCATAAAAATGATAGGATCCATTTTCGTTTTAGACAAATTGTATTTGGGACTGTGGATGTAGCTCAGAGAGTGAGCACATCCCTAGTATGCACAAGGACCTGGGTTCAATCCTCAGCACCTCCCCCAAAGAAAATCAGAATCTAAGACAAATTTTGATAATTAATTGCATTAAAACTACAACTAAGACACTCTTTGCCTTTTTAATAATAAAGATTGGAATAAAGATATTTTAGAAAAAAGAAAAAATCAGTATTTCCATAACTTATGGATTTCATCTTTGGTCCTAAGGCAGTTATGACTGAAGTTAAGACTTCAGTTATGGCTGTTTTCTTCTTAAGAAAGAGGTAGATAAGAACATGTGTCTCAACACTTTTCTGGCAAGTCTCACACTTTGGTTCTGCTTATATGCTGCTGGCCCAGACTTGATCATATGACAATACTGAGTTTCATGGGAAGCTTGGAAATGCAGCTGGCATCCCTGTGACCAGCTGAAGCTGGAGATGTAGGCTTTGTTACCTAAAAGAAAGGGAGAACAAATATGACCAGTTTGTAGTCTCTGCCACATTAAAGTATCACATAGCTGCAGAATAGTGAAAACAATTACATTTTGCTTTTTACTTAACTTCATATCATGAGGTTTTAGAAATAGTATTACATGGTCTTCTTAATTATAAAGTATTGGCTTTGCCAACTGTGGCAGTACACACCTATAATTCCAGCACTCAGGAGGCCAGTCGCTCTACATTGTGAGTTCCCGGCCAGTCTGGGCTACATACTGAAACTCTTTCTCAAACAAAAACAGCAAAATAAAAAATAAAATAAAAGTAGTTGTGATCAGAAAAATAAGCACTGGCTTTACAATAATTCGTTGAGTGCATAATCAATAAATTATCTCTTCCCATAGTTGAAAGTATAGAGTCTCAAAAAAAAGTGTAGATTCTTTCTAGTGCTTCACTATTATAAATAATGTCACAATGGATCTTTTCATGAATATATCTGTATCTATCTATCTATATTTTAATCTTTTGAGGATAATTCCTTTAGGAAAAATTCCCAGAGCTAGAATTAGTAGGTCAAAGGGTATGTGAACATTTTATGATTCTTAATGTTTTTGTTCCAATTTGGTTTCTGAGAAGGCAGTTATCAAATCGTTCCCAATGGAGCTGTACATATTTTTCTATAAATGTGGGGTGGGAGACTATTCCACATATCTTTGTAGGTAGAATAGTTTCAGTTTTCAGAGTGTAGTTGGAAAGAGCCAGGACAACTCAGGAAATTTTCTAGCTGGCTAGGTGTAGCAAGCACTTATTTTCCCTGTGTCTCAGATTCCTTATTTATTCTTTATTTTAAAATTGAGTCTACAAGTATTTTCCTCATAAGGTTGTATGGTAACCATCAAGACTGTTGACCAATATCCTACTTTCCCATCT
Source organism: Castor canadensis (assembly GCF_047511655.1). Classification (NCBI taxonomy): domain Eukaryota; kingdom Metazoa; phylum Chordata; class Mammalia; order Rodentia; family Castoridae; genus Castor; species Castor canadensis. The sequence continues at coordinate 141,699,012 of NC_133389.1, forward strand.
TCTGTGCACATAATAGAAATGCAATGTCCTGCCACACTGAAACAGATATGATCTTGTGACTTATATCAGCCAATGAAACAGAAGTAACAAGTGTCATTCCCAGGTGTTTGTTCTATAAGTCTGTGTATGACTTACCACTCTCTTTTCCTTTTGCTACGTGGCTAGAAATGCTCCAGATGGTACCAACTCTTTAAACCCAAGTCCCAAAGTAATTAAAGCACAGAGAAAAGACCCAAGCTAATCTGTGATAGATTTGTAAATTGAGAGAGAAATAAACCTTTTGAGTTTTTTGAAGTCACCAAGACTTTGGGGTTGTCTGTTACTGTAACATAACTTAGTCTACTCTGACTGCTGTAGGTTTTCTCAAGATTAATGATATATGCATGAGATGTTGGACCAATGGTAGAGCCTCAATATACATCCTTCACAGCAATAATTATCATTCAATTAAGTGCCTTCTTGTGCCAGACATTTATATACATTATTGTTAAAATTCAAAACATTGTGAAGGGTAGTTTCACAGTCTATGGGTTGAAATTAATAAATGGAAATTTTTAGAAATAATTCATAAATTTTAAATTGTGTGCTGTTCTGAGTACAGTGACAAAATCTTGCACCATCCCATTCTGTCCTGCCAGGACATGAGTCATCCCCTTAACCAGTGTATCCACACAGTATATGTGACCCAACCATTAGTCACTCAATAACTGTCTCAGTCATCAGACAGACTGTCTCTGTATTGCACTGCTTATATTCAAATAACCCATATTTTACTTAATAATGGTTCCTGAGTATTTTATTATAATACAAATTTTACCATACACATGTGCATATAGTGAAAAACACAGTGTATATCGGGACTGGTATAATCCATGCTTTCAGCAACCCACTTAGAAGTCTTGGAATGTATCCCCAATGATAAGGGGGGACAATTCTCTTATAAAAACCTCCACTTAATAAAGGAAAAAAGCAAACCTTAGAATGGCTAGTATTCTGCCTTATAGCTAGGAAGCTGAGAGCTGGGATTCACACCTGGTGTTTCTTCCTATCTTTATTTCTTTTACTAGTCTTTAGAAGTTTATGGTGAAAAAAAAAGAAGTTTATGGTGTTATTTTGTTACTGTTATTTACATCTTTGCATAGATTTCCTAATGTTTATGGACTTCATATTCATTCTTACAACAAAACCTCTATCTTCTTAAACTTGTTGCAAGATAAACGGAAATACTGAGTCAAAGGTACAGTACCTGGCAATTCAAGTTCCTGCTTGTTCTATAGAAAGCTCATGAACTCAAGTACCTTTTCTTTTTCTTGGTTCTAAGATGCTAAGGAATAATTGAGACTTATGTGCTTATGAAAGAAAAGAAATGGTATTAAAATTGAAGTGGAATGAGTGAGATTAAAATGAGTTAGATCAGATCAGGAAATTCTCTAGCTCCAACATTTACTGACTCTCTCTTGGTACTGAGGATTGAGATGAGGCCTTGAAAGTGCTAGGCAAATGTTCTACACATTTGGCACACTCCCAGTCCTTTGCTTTTAGCTTGCTTTCCAGATAGGGTCTCATAAATTAGCTTAGGCCAATTTCAGACCACATTCTCCTATCTCCACCTCCTCAGTAGTCAGGATTACAGGTGTGTGCCACCCCACCCAACCTCTCTCACTCTTTTAACAGCTTTATTAAGCTACAATTCACAAACCATTCAATTCACACAGTTACAGTGTGCAATTCAATAGCTTTTAGTATAGTTGGAGTTGTGAATCCATCATACAATTTTAGAACATCTTTATTGCCTCAAAAAGAAACCCCATTTCCCTTAGCCATAACCCCAACCTCTCTTATTACCCTACCTGCCTCCCAGCTGTACTTCTCCTAAAATAGTTTCTTTTTTCTTTTTTTCAACTGGATTTGAGAATAGTCTGTTCAATACTTTCAGATATTTCTCTTTCTACATCGGCTCCTGGAATGTCAATTTCTTACCATTTCCAATGGTAAGAAATTTCCCTCCCACTCCAATCTCACCCCCAACTCTGCAAAGCTTTGCTCAATTATTTTTACTTCAAAATCTGAAGTATTTGTGGTAATAGACTATTTAAACATATATAGTTTTTATGTAACATAATACTGAAGGTTAAAAAGTATTATTGTTTTAAAAAAAAAAAAAGTCTCGTGTGTTCATGACCTGATTATCCAGTTTGTGTTTTCAGTCTTTTCTCTCGTTGTCTCTTATGAGCCTTTCCACAGCTGGTTGGCACATCCAAGGATTATAGAGTGGTCAAATAGGCTCTAAAGCACTTGCCTAGCCTGTACAAGGTCCTGGGTTTGATCCCCAGCGCTGCCAAAAAAAAAAAAAAAAAAAATGGTCGAGCAGATAAAATTACAATTTGTCTCATATAACTCTGTTTTTTTTTTTTTTTTCAGAAGTGCTGCTTGGGGGAAAGACAGGAATTGAAATACATGGTTAAAGAGTATTAAGGATCATCTGTGAATTTTAATTGCTATGAAGAGTTTCTGGTTTACTTTTTTATTTTTCTTTTTACAGTTTTGGTTTACTTTTTCTTTTATAGGAGACAGGGTCTTGTTATGTTGCCCAGGCTAGACTTGAGCTCCTGGACTCAAGGGATCCCCCCCCACCTCCCATCCACCTTAGTAACAGGGACTACAGGCTTGATTTACTTTCTTTAGTGTTCAGTGCCATGGAAAATCATTGACAAGTTGTTGAATTGGGTTGCTTTTCTGACTGAGATTCACATTATATGAACCATGGACAGAAAACAATGTTCTCTAGATCTCACACCAGCTTAAGGTTTGTTTACGGAAGGGAATGCTTAAGCTAATACATTGTCCTCATTAAATAAAACAGGAAGCAACAAAATGCAGCTAAGCATTAAGAGGATGGGAGAAATGGGAGAAGTGAAATGTTCCCTGGAGAGAAGAAATTAATGAAACACGTGACTCTTTCTATGTCCTGAAGATGGTGAATTAACTGGTTTATGGAGGGTCTGGTTCCAGTCTCTACTTGTGCCATGCTGACTTGTTTCCTGTGTGTTTTGGATACGTGTGGTGATAGCAACCTCTTAGCCTCTGGTAAAACCCAATCTTACGATAGGTGAAGCCTGGACATGTGAGGCTGAATAAGTGCATCCTAGAGCTGTAAAATATATTAATGTTGTTGGGCAGTTATGGCAACAGAGAAACACTGTTGATGGAATAAAAATGTTTAAAAGGTGATGGCTTAATACAGGTATAAAGCAGGCGCTTTATGCACAAAGAGTACATGCATACCTTTTCTTTATTCAATGAGCTTTACAAATTCTAACTGAGTCCTAATGATACCTGTCTTGGTCTCATGAAGCTTAATTTAGCAAATGTTTATACAGTAACTACATCATGCATAATGTCCTGGACTAGGAACTGTGAGGGATACAAGGAAGAAACCACAGGACCCCTGGACTTTATTCTTTGGAAAATAGGACCACTGAACCTTTTGTTGTTGCTTTGGTGGTACTGGGGTTTGAACTCAAGGCCTGGCACTTACTAGACAAGTGCTCTACCACTTGAGCACTTCTCCAGCCCTTTTTGCTGTTTTTAGTCATTTTTTTCAGATAGGGTCTTGTGTTTTTGCCCATGGCCAGCCTCAGATTGCAATTCTCCTATCTAGACCTCCTACATAGTGGGGATTACAAGCAGGAGCCATGGTGCCTGCCCCTCACTGAATTTTTTAACTTTTAAAGAAAATGACCAAAGCTGTTTCTGGTTATTCGTACATTTTTTTGTCTCATTGATATGATCTTTTTAGATGGTAAATTTTTGGTAAACAGAAACAGTGCCTATTTTGCTTATTCAATGTCTAATGCAATGTTGTAGAATATGCTTAATATTTCATTCCTATAAATAGTAGCTGGTATTAAAAGTACATGTGATCTCAGTATAGAAAGAATAAAATATTCTTTGTATTTCTTTTTTTTTAAGATAATTCTTTTTATTTTTGGCAGTACTAGGATTTGAACTCAGGGCCTCATGCTTGCTAGGCAGGCACTCTACCACTTGAGCCACTCCACCAGCTCTTAATATTTCTTTAATTAAACTATTATTTGCCTCACCAAGGAATAACAAGAAACCCAGGAAACTGGTACATCATTTGCTCAAGATCATTTTTATTTATTTTTTATACCTAAATCTTTATTTTAATTTAATCTAATGTATTTTCTTTTTCTTTCTACTTTTTATTTTATTTTATACAATATTGAGTTTCATTATGAGATTCCATACAAGTATACTTGACCAAGATCACTTTTAAGGACTAATAAATCTCTCAGGTGCTTTAGAGCATGGAAATGCACCAAGCTGATGGGTCTTGTGTTTCATGGATTCAGCATTTTTTATGTTAGGTCTATTGATAGAGTCCAATGAATCAACGCATATTTAAATCACCTAAGGATCTAGTTAAACATAAATGGTGTTATCCCCCTCCTCCATTGCCCTTTATATCCTCTGTGAGTTCTTCTGGCCTTGAATAATTTATTATCAGAGAGGAATGCCACGGCAGACAGATCCCACACAGTGACTCTGAAGAATGGACAGGAGGAAACTCGCCACAGAGTTATGGGGAAGGAGGAATGATAGTGACTATTGCAAAGCTAGAATGGTTCCTTTAGCAATTTAAGGAGGCAAAGCCAGAGTTTCTGTAGTTTCCAGAAATAGAATTGCCTGCCAGCTTCTTTCCTTCCTCCCTCTTAGCCTTGCTGTGGGAGAAGAACAGGCAGGCACATGCAGACTGACGACTTCCCTGCTTGTGACAGATTACCAACGGGCAGAAGATTACAGTGCCAGCATTCCCAGGCTCAAGAAGCAAAGGAGTGGGCTGGGATGAGGGGAGAGAAAAATCAGACTAATAACAAGCAGAGGAGATAATGAGAAGAAGAGGAAGTGCTGGGTGGTAGATACAGAGAATGCTGAGTGGAGAATGATGACAGCATGAGACAGGGAGCCCTGCTGCCTGGGTGTGTGTCTGAGAGCTCCGTGGGTGTGTTTGCAGAGGAAGTTGTGGGGGCATGTGTGTGTGTGTGTGTGCAGAATGTATGTTAGGGAAGGGTTTTATTGATGTAGGAGTGGGAGGGTGTGTGCACTAGGGTGTGGAGTACGGGGGTGGAAAGAAAAAAAAGAGTGCAGAGGGGTGGAGGGAGGACTTTCATGGAGTGCCAGGAACACCCATTTCACAAAGGAAAATTGCCAGCTGCCAGGAGCAAGTCTTTGTGGGAACAGATCAGCTACCCACGGTGACTGCAGGCCTCTGATTCGACAGGATGTTTGCCAAATGTTTGACCCATGAAGGGAGGGACACAATTTCTGGATTTTTACCACACCCTGATCCATGATCTTTCCCAGGGAGTGATGTTTTGCTACGTGTTATTGCAGTGTTGGTCACAGAGCAGCATTTCCTTGCAGAGAATCTAGTAAGTGAAACTGTAAATTAGAAAATACTTCCTAGTCTTAGTTTGTTCATCTGCTTTTTCATGGCCTTTGGATCCCTGCTATAGTATTTCTATGCCTGGTTCCCAATTTTTCTAGTAACAAGAAAGAATGTACCAGCCATCTAGTATAGAATCAATAATAGCAATGAGTAAATAATTAGAAAGACTAATAGGTAACATAATTTGATGGCATTGTTGGGAGGTGATAGAGACTTAGAAAGCAGGGCCTGGTTGCAGGAGGTGGGTCAGTGAGGCAGGCCTTGTGGGGTATATCTTGTCCCAGCCCTTCTTCTCTCTGCCTCCCACCACCATGAGATGAGCAGCTTTGCTCCACCCACACCCTCTGCCATGATATACTACTCAGAAACAGTGGAGCCATCAACATGGACTGAATCTTGAGTCAAAATAAATATTTCCTCCTTTAAGTTGCTTTTGTAAGGTATTTTGTCACAGCAACAAAAAACTAGCACCACAGTTATTGGGTATTTGGCAAGAAATTCAGCGGTGAATAAAAGTGTACTTAAGATACTCTGAAGCCAGGTGTGGTGGTACAAGACAGTACTCCTAGCTACTCCAGAGGCTGAGGCAGGAGGATCATGAATTTGAGTCCAGACTGGGTTACATAGTGAGACCCTGCCTCTTAAAAAAAAAAAAGGAGCTGGGTGCTGGTGGCTCACGACTGTGATCCTAGAACAGAGATCAGGAGAATCATGGTTTGAAGCCAGCCCAGGCAAATAGTCACAAGACCCTATCTCGAAAAAGCCCTTCACAAAAAAGGGCTAGTGCAAGTTATAGAAACAGCCAAGATGCCCCACCACTGACGAATGGATTAAGAAAATGTGGTATCTATACACAATGGAATTTTATGCAGCCATGAAGAAGAACGAAATGTTATCATTCGCTGGTAAATGGATGGAATTGGAGAACATCATTCTGAGTGAGGTTAGCCTGGCCCAAAAGACCAAAAATCGTATGTTCTCCCTCATATGTGGACATTAGATCAAGGGCAAACACAATAAGGGGATTGGACTATGAGCACATGATAAAAGCGAGAGCACACAGGAAGGGGTGAGGATAGGTAAGACACCTAAAAACTAGATAGCATTTGTTGCCCTTAACGCAGAGAAACTAAAGCAGATACCTTAAAAGCAACTGAGGCCAATAGGAAAAGGGGAACAGGTACTAGAGAAAAGGTTAGATCAAGAAGAATTAACCTAGCAGGTAACACCCACGCACAGGAAATCAATGTGAGTCAATGCCCTGTATAGCTATCCTTATCTCAACCAGCAAAAACCTTTGTCCCTTCCTGTTATTGCTTATACTCTCTCTACAACAAAATTAGAAATAAAGGCAAAATAGTTTCTGCTGGGTATTGGTGGGGGGGAGAGGGAGGGGGCGGAGTGGGTGGTAAGGGAGGGGGTGGGGGCAGGGGGGAGAAATGACCCAAGCCTTGTATGCACATATGAATAATAAAAGAAAAAAAAAGAAATTAAAAAAGAACCTGAAGACAAAAAAAAAAAAAAAAAAGGGCTAGTGGAGTGGCTCAAGGTATAGGCCCTGAGTTCAAACCCAAGTACTTCAAAGATTAAAACAATTTTCTTAAAAAAGATATTCTGAAGAATTTTATGCAAAAACTTTGAAATGTTATGATTCTAGGACTATATGGTGCTTTAGCAATGCGAGAATTATTTTAATATTAAAGTGTGTTACATAGGAAGTTATATATTACATAGTCAACCACTAAAAGGTACACTGTGTAAGTAACACTGTTATTAGACAGGCGGTACAGACAGCATAAAAATGCAGACAGAACTCCTAGCCTACAGTGATCCCAACACAAACTACATGTAGAGAAAAAAGGTTATGCCAGGGAGAAATGCTCAATTAAAACAGGTCAGAACTCTTATCAGTCATTCCTGAATGTACTGTTACTGAATTGTACTGTTATGAAAGATCCAAGCCAACTTCGTGTAGCACAGAAAAATTGCTACAGTTTCCTCTTCAGTGATTAATCACTTTCAGATGTTTGTTGACCACCCAGTTTAGACACATTCTTAGTGCTCTTTGAAAGATGTTAAGGAAGTCTTCAGAACTTCCTTAGCTTTCCAAGCACTTAATGTGCATTCAAATCACCTAGGGATCTATGAAAATGCAGATTCTGATTCAGTAGGCCTTGGACTCTGTAATTCTAAGAGATGCTGATGATGTCCATAGGTCACTCGAAGAAGCAAGGCTGGAGATGAAAGCAGTCAGGACATCCTAGGTACTCACCTGTATTTCCTGGACAAGGGCACACCATTCATTAGAGAGATGAAATTCAATACTGTCTCATCGATGGAATCACAAAATTAATAATATAAAAAGGAAAGAGGGCTTGAGATGCCTTCTAAAGACCATCACTTGGCTTTTTTTCAGTGATATATATGAGGAAGTGAAAGATCTGTGTAGGCTGACTTGGGGTCTCCCATGGGGTGGTAATAACAGACCCCATTAGGTTAAATGTCAGGCTATGCTATCAAGTATAGAAAGTTTTAGTCGCTTCTTACCTGCTTGTCTCACACTTCCTAAAACAGGCCCTTTCCTAAGAGAGAACTGTGATATCTTCTCTTAAGACTTTACCTCAATTTTAGTCTCCTCTAAGGGATCTGATGGTAAAGAATTGGAGATGTGACTTTTCCAGGGAAATTTACCACACCAGATTTCCAAGATCCTAAGAGAGAAAGCTTTACCAGCAAAATGTCAGACTCTGTGACAGGTAGAAAAGTGTATTATGGTGGGAAGGCTGGCTTAAATATTTTCCTAATTTCTCCACAGACTGGGGAGAAGTGCCAGTGTTCAGGAGAGTCCTAAGAAGGGTCTCTGTCTCATTCTAACCGGTCAGGATTGAAGTCACAGGATGAAAGTCTTGACCCAAAGGAAAGACATTTGAGCACATGGAGTAACTAAGGTTGTTAACCATTCTCCAAATGGTTACCCATTTATTTTGCTTCAATGAATCAGAAGTAATTGAATTCCACCCTGCTTCTCTTCTCAGAACAGATAGTAACTAATGTTGTATTATATATTTTAAACTGTGCTAAGAATATAAGAAATACTTGCTTTGACTATCCACAACTTAGCTTTCCAGCAGTATTGTCCATCTGGAACAAAACTAAAAACCAAGTGTTGTTAAAAAAGTTCCCTGAGCAGGCAAAATAGACACCATTAAATTAATGAGCTAAATCTCTTAAGCAATGTCTTAGTATATATTATCAACACTGCTCACTTAATATCAGTAGTCATTACTGAAAATCTGAAAATCAAATGTTCAGATTTGAAATGGAAAGAGCTGACTAAAAGCTATTTTCCATCATTTTAAATGGAAAAATTATAATGTGTTACACATCATCCTTAAACCAATAAATTTCTTAAATCCTAACTAAAACACAGTAAAATGCATATTATGACTGATGTAAAAGGACTAAACAATGCTTGCTGATCACCAAAGAATTGATAAAATTGTTAAGAGCTATTTGTTTTATTATTATTACAAATTTTTATTAGGATATATTCATTTTACAGGAGGGGGATTCGTAGTGACAATTCTGATCAGACTTATGTTGTACATTATTTACATCGCCCCCATTGTCTCTCCCCCTCAACCCTCTCCCCACCCCACTTAAAGCAATTGCAAAAGGTTTTTTAGTTGTGTTTTATATAGGTATATGAAATCCATCAATCATATATCATCACCTTAATCTCCTTTCTTCACCCTCCCCTCTCTCACTAGTACCCCCCCAACACACACACACCATTTTATAGTCCTTGTTTTTGTTATTAATATTTAAGTTGATGTTGGGTTTTATATGCTTTGATGTCTTTCTTAGTATTGGTGACAGAGAAACTGAACTTTTTTGACCAATCAAGCACACTTAAAAATGTGTGTACATGATTCTGACTTTCTACTAGTTGTATTTTTTTCTAGTGTATTGCTTTGTTAAAAATATTCCATTGAGTTATAAATATGTAAAAACCCAACCAAAAATGATACACTGAAAGATATGTGTTCTATGAGGTTGGTATTAAAAAAAACAATAAATGGCCAGGCATGGTGGCTCACACCTGTAATCCTAACTACTCAGAGATGGAAATTGAGAGAATCAAGGCTTGAGTCCAGCCCAGGCAAAAAGTCTGTGAGACCCCATCTCAACCAATAAACAGCTAAGCCTGGTGGGCTATGCCTGTCATCCTTTCTATGTTGGAAGTATGGTCCCCAGCCATCCCACTCTGAGCATGCCTGATCTTGTCTTTGTGGGAAGTATCAATAGGAGGATTAGGATCCAGACTTGCCTGTGCATGAAACTGAGACCCTATACGAAAACAAAAAGGGTTTGGGGGTACAGCTCAAGTGGTAGCAAGCACAAGGACCTGAGTTCAAACCCCAGTACTGCCAAAAATAAAACCCAATAAATGCTCTGTGAAATAAAGGCAGAAGATATTTGTGGTGTGCCTGGTGCTGCACTGGAGCCCATTTGTACTAGTTCACAAGAGACAACTGTTAAATTTTCAGTAACTTTGGAAGCTGGTTAATGTCGCACTAGTAATTTGAAATTGACCATGATAGGAGAATTACATCACAGAACGTGAAATGCTACAAATCGGACTCCTTCCACCCCCAGGAGAACTGGCTGTTCACATACACCAGCACACCACTGAGTATAGTTATACTGTATTTCAACAAATGTACATGCGTGGACTGTATTATAATAAGAACATGCTAGACTATGGTGTGGTGAAAACAATCTCCAAAGACTAGTGGCTTACACAACAAAAGTTTGTGTCATGCTACAGTGAGTTAATTAGGGCCTTTGTTCTACATAGTTACTTGGGAGTCATATGCTAATCAAGGTTCCATAACCAATGTAAGAGGCTTCAGGGTTTAGGGTGACATTAGAAAGGCCATCTGGGAGTCAAGAGCTAGTTTTCTTATGCTTTGATCCAGAAATAAGTCACTTTCTACTCCTATCATCTGGCTAGAATGAGTCACAAAGCACGGAGATGTACCTGGGACAGATGGACTATAGGGTAAGCACCACTGTTCCTGTCACACCACTCCATTATTTTATATGTCTCTATAAAAAAAAAAAAACCCACTCTCAGTTAAGCTATGACTTAAGGATTTCTTATAACTTAGACTGATATACTTGGACAAACATTCAAAAAAAATCATTTGTTACCCTTGCAAACCAAAGAAGGTAAATTAATCAAAATAAATTGGTAAAGTGTTCTCTAAAACTTCTGGACATTCTGAGTCATGCTTGAATTCAGTCATTGTGTCTGTGTTTTTCTACAGAGGATCAGACTCTGTGTCACCCAGGGCTAGGGAAGGCAGAATTTCTTAAACGAGAGCTCCATTATTGTCTCTAAAATGTTCAACCAAACCACAGACACCTGTTTGGCACGTTTTAATTCTGGAGCTTTATGGATCCTACTGAAAGGTGTTCATGGAATGCTTCAGACAATAATAGATTCACACTGTTTTTCTTCAAAGTCCAAAATGCCTTAAATGTCTTCAAATGATCTGTTCCCTGGAGCTGTGCAGCTGTCCAGTCAGGCCTTGACCTTGATGATAACAACAGAGTTAGTACATTTTCAGCAAGCTTGTTCTCTTATTTATTTTTAAATGATACATAGTAGTACTTATTTATGGGGTACAGTGGTGATATTTCAATACATGTATATAATGTGTAATGATTAGATCAGTGTAATTGACATATTTATCACCTCTAACATTAGTCATTTCTTTGTGCTGGTAATAGTCAAGATCCTTTCTACCAACTATTTTGAAATAAACAATTGTCAATCATAGCTATGTATCATAGAACATTAGAAATTATTCTTATCCAACTGCACTCCTGTACCAATTAACCATCCTCTCTCCGTCCCTGTCACCTTTCCCCTTAATTCTCAGCCTCTCGTAGCCATTATTCTACTCTCCACTTCCATGAGAGCAACTGTTTCAGTTCCAATATAAGTGGGAACTTGTGACACTTACCTTTCTGTGCCTGACTTATTTCACTTAACATAATATCCTCTAGGATCAACCATATTGCTGAAAATGATAGGATTCCATCCTTTTTGTGCTTGAATAATATTCCAACGTATTTAAACACAATTTCATTGTCCATTTATCCATCAATAAACACTTAGGTTGATTCTATAAGTTGGTTATTATAATGATGCTGTTATCTCTTGACATATTGATCTCCTTTCTTTTGGATATATAAGCAGTAGTGGAATTGCTGGATCATATGGTAAATCTATTTCTAGTTTTTTGAGGAACCTCCAAACTGTTTTCCATAGTGGCTATACTGATTTACATTCTCACCAGCAGTGTGTGACTGTTCCCCTTTCTCTGTATCTTCGTTGGCATTTGCTATTTTTGTCTTTAGGGTGATATCCATTCTAACCGGGATCAGATGATGTCTAAATGTAATTTTGATTTGCATTTCCTTGGCGATTAGTATGTTGAGCATTTTCATTTATATATCTTTTTTGAGAAATGTCTACTCAGTGAGTTTGTTCTTTAATAGACCACGTTCTCAAATGGACCACGTTCTCATGTAACTATGAGGAAACTGTCATAAGTGCTGTTTGGATGAGAGGCCACAGATTATAAGATGTCCTGAATTCAGAGGTGCTAAAATGTAAAAATAAAATAAAGCATGCTTTAGAATCTATTAAAAAACATGCTTTGCTAAGGTGCAGCTTCAACTGAAACTTGGCTTTCAGTTGGAAGTGTTGGACAGAAGGAAGGGGGAAAATCTCCATGATTTAAAAGTTATAGGCAGTTTTTTAATCTCTAGAGATGGCAGCTAGAATCCACCTTTAGAAAAGAGTGTTCTTTTATTTGGGGAGAATTATCAGAATGAGTCAGCTTGGTGTTCAAACATAAGTAAAGGCCTTGTTCTGAATTGGTGATTCTTAATGAGGGTGACTCTGAGTTGCTAAAAACTTGTATTATAGCTCAAAAACAAATGTTTTATATATTACAAATGTACATTTTGCTTTCCTTAGACTAGCTTTCTTTAAAGTATGAATTTAGACTATATTAGGCCTGAGGAGTATCATTTATTCATTTAGAGATTTGCGTAAAATTATTGTTTAGAAGCCAAATGAGGAGACTGCATGAAGGATGAGCAGGCAAGATTTGTGTCTCAAGCTAGCAGACAAACCACGCAAAGGAACAAAACTGGACTTGGTAGAGCTCAACGAAGCCTGAATTATTGATATCCATGGGTTATCTCAGGTTGAATAATTCAGAATGTATTGAAGTTGGATTATTGTGTTTTGATGCATTTTCCTACTGGGCACCATGGGACAGTTTCATGATTCTGCTAGTCTGTCATTTTAAGAAAAGTATTAAAATGTTGGTACCAGTAAATGATGATTGGAGAAGTGGGGCTTGGGTCGGAGGGAAGAAACTTCTCCTTCATTTCTGGAGACTGCCCATGGGCTTGTTGGAAAAGCTCTGGCCTGCTTCTGAGGTGGACAGGGATAGGAACTAAATGGGCACACCTCTAGGAGGATTTAGAATGGGTCTGGGCCTCCTTGGGTTCAGGAGTAAGCAAATCTGTAGCCAAGTCTAGAAGTAGTAACCAAAATGTGTTTTTCTTCTATTATTCCACAACCTGTAGTTAAGCTTGCTAGAAGTGCAGTCTGGTCTCTGGGAGCAGAGGTGGGGGATGGAGGGCTGTAGTGAAGTAAGAACAGCTCTGTTTCACACTGAGGTGGCATGGCAAAGAAGAGACTAGGGTACTTTTCTCTATCAGACTGTTCACAGTAGTGAAAAGAGGCCTGAAGAACAGGGGAGGAGGCTAAGAATTTTATTTGTTTTCTGGAACCAGGGTTTAGTCAAATAGTTCCACCCATTTCAGTTGACACTCTGGGTCCTAAGGCGGCATTCTCTTACAGCTCTGGAAAAAAGTGGGTATTGATCATGAGAACATGACAACTCCAAGTTCTCAAGAAAAGGTTAAGTTTGGCAAAGTTGACTTAAGATCATATAAAAGCCCATACCACCACTGAGAAAGATTTTTATATGATTTGTTAATACAAAGAAAATACTCATGATACAGTAGTTTAACCTCAGTTATTTGGAAAATTTGGTTATTGTGGCTGTTGCTTTCCCTGAGAAACCTGGATAGGGAACAGAGATTTGCTGTGTCTAATTCATGACCCCTGGCACTCAGGGCACTTTGAAGTCAAACCTGGTATTTTCCCTGAGAGCATTTGGAGATGTTCCCTGTGTGTTTCTAACAATGCTTTAGCAACTCATATGAATCTAACAGGCATGAATTTATCTAAATCTTTCTTTATCCTATTTATATTTGTGGACCATGCAACATCTTGAGGATAATGAGTTCCATATGTTTACTACCCACTGTATAAAGTAATGCCATCTTTTATTTATCTTTAAACTACTTTCATAGAATTTCAATGGTGCTCTGAGTTTTTAGCATTCCAGGATTTGAGGATGTTCTTACTTCAGGGCTGCAGCCAAACCATCCAGTCCTTTATGCAGATAAAATGTGGCACCCTCTCTAGGCACTCAGGTTAGGAATTGGGTGCTCCCTCTTTCAGACAGACACATGGCTCTGTGGAGCGAAGTGGAGGCCAAGTTTCAGCCCCAGCCTGGTATTCCCACCTCTACCTCCTGCTTTGGCTGGGTGCCCTTGCAGGGTACAAGTAGTACAATGGTAACCAGCAGTTCTGGGCCTCACCATGTAGGTCCTTCAGAGACTTTACAGCTGCTGATAATGTCCTTCCTCAGGGGTCTTCCTTTTTCTGTAAATTCTAACTTAGAAACTACTGATCCTTCTCTCCCTTTGTAGAGATGTGGGGCTTAGGCTCAAGGGCAGCCCAGGTGCTTTGCATGCTTCGGGAGCTCCTCCAGGTACAGTAACAGGCGATGGGCAGTTGAGCTTAGGAGCAGCTACAAAATGGGAGCCAGAGGAATGAGTCAATAGTGGATCCCACTTCTAGGGGTTCAAATGGATAATCTGGAGGTGATGACCTTATAATCATAGCTTAGGGTAGTTTGCCTTAGACTCACTGTTTATTGCCCATTTAGGGAGTAGTCAGAAGATTTCCTATAGAGTCTTTCCTCTTTTTATCTTGTTTTATTTTTTATATTTTTTTATCCTTCATTTTTTCTTCATCAGTTCAAAACTGTACCAATTGTACCTGACACCTTTCAGATTTCACTCTGTATTTCCTTCCAAAAATACAGTCAAATTGTAAATAGGAACTAGCAGTAATATATGGATAATGCAACATTTAAGAAATATTGAAGATTATAACTTTAAAAATTGTAAGCATGTTTTCTTTTTTCTTTTTTGGGGAAGGGGGGTAGTACTAGGGTTTGAACTCAGGCCACTTGAGCCACACCTCCAGCCCTTTTGCTTTAGGTTATTTTTTATTATTATTACTATTATTTAGAAAAGATCTAAGTAGGAGGTCTGCAACCCTCCTACTTATGCTTCCTGTATAGCTGGGATTGCAGTTACGAACCACCATGTCCAGCTTATTTGTTGAGATGGGGTCTTGCTAACTTTTTGGCCTGGCTGACCAAGAATCCAATCTAGGGATTATAAGCATGAGCCATCACACCCAGCCTAAGTCTATTTTCTTTTAAAATATGCTCACTTAGCACCGTGTCTAACACATGGTGATGGCCAATGAAAGAATGAATGGCTAGTGTCCTAAATGTCAGTGTTGTTTGGGTGCTGTCTGTTGCTAAATAAGCAGTCTCTGTTGTAAATACTTTTAAGACCCGCATTCTCCTCATTCTCTCAGTAAAGATGGGATGGATAGGTTATATACAGCATCCTTCTAGTATACGGGACATAAGAATTAGTCATCTCTTTCCCCCTATATAAAATAGATCAAGTATTTCTAAACCCCAAATGTTAATTTAAATTGTGTATGGGTAAAATGTTTACAGATTTTTCTTCCTTCTACTGTAGTAAAGGTTTTCTGGGGAGAAATATTCAATACCAAGTGCAACCAATAGATGTTCTTATTATATACACCTTGTCTTCAAGATTCTGCTATTTCAAGTTATTTAATTAAAAGTGTTTTTAAATTTTATTATAAACATTTTTAAACACATAGAGTAACATCATGGTTTAATTGTTATCAACAGCTCTTGAATTTAATTTAGTTTTTTGTGTTTTCAAAAAAATATTCTTTGCCTTCTACTGTCCCTTCTGAGGCTCAGGTTCTTCCTCTTCATGTGGAATTTTTATTCTAACCTCTTGTGGAGGGTTGAACATTTATTCATGTGTTCATAAGCTCCCAAAATCTCTATGTGTGTTACACACATTATCACTGAGATGCTGATTCAATCCCCAGTCTGAATGCTACTTCCATAGAGTTCCTACCTCTTTCTTCTAATGGAGACTTCTCCATGGTTCTCTCATATTTTCTACATATGTTGTGAACAAAGCACTGAATGGTGCTTTGTTCCTTTAAAAGGATGTTTGTGTAGTGAAGAGGATTGAAAGTTGGAGGCATTGTCTCTCTCAGGAACAATGGGCAGGCATATCTACATCCTCCTGTAATTCAACCTACTGCATGGACAGATGTCACCTGATCTTTTTGTGTAACTCTGTTAGAAGTGGGACTTGAGGAACAGATGCAATGACACTGATTCTCTAGATATTGTTATCAATGTGAGTATGAAACTGGTCATCTCTCATTTTGGAATCTTGTATTCTACCAGCATCCATAAAACTATAACAGGCTAACTGTTCTGCAATTAGGTAAATGTTAGACCCCACATATTTTTGGCTGCAATGGTGCGATGCAGACAAAGATAGAGCTTTCTGGAAGAGGAAGAGGAGTGCCTCACATATTAATAAACAAGATTGAGGGAAAGTCTGTGGGAATAAGTAGTGAATTGACCAAATTATATGGACAACAAGAATAAACTGTCCTCTACTTATTCTGTGCTAATGTGAAGGAACTGGGAAGGTGACTGCAGGTTGAGTTTCAGGAAGTAGGTTCAGAGACAGCTGCCTGCTTCTTGCTAACTCTCCTCTGGGCAGGGGAAATTCCTCACCCACTGGGATGTCAACTTCAAATCTACCCTACTGTAACAGCCAGTAGTGAGATTCTTCCTGGGTGGCAGATGGTGCTATTCTCTTTCAGACAAGTTATAGAGATGCACAAAGAGTAGGTACCATGATGGGCAAAAACCAGGCAAATCATTAGATTTGGCTGGTTTGCTTAGGAAATGAGGGGGTGGATATGTAATGCTTATTAAGAAAGAATGGCAACAGCTGGTGTTTCTTAAACTCAACCCCTCCAGCATCTATGATGCCAGGCTTAAATCCATTTGGAGATGACAGTAAAAGATCTCAGATTTTTTTTTTTTTGTAGTGAGTCTTGATTGCTATATACAAGCATTGGCTAGGACACAGGCCATTTTTTGGGTTTATAATGTTGTTGGATAAAAATGAGAAAATGTGCTCTCTCTGTCTCTCCTATCCTGACCTCAGCCATGTTAAAGAGAAATAATTAGAGCTGCCTTCCTGTCCCTAAGGGGGATTGAAGATTATACACACCCATTCCACATGTGGGGTGATCTTGGAGAGAAAAAGAATCAAACTTCTATGACTGTTAGCTATGGGAACCTACCTGGTAGAAGGAAAAGGCATGCAGATTTGGCCAATGGGGTTTAGGAGGGGTTCACAGTGGGGAGCGGAAGCTAGCTTTGTGGGTGGGGTCCTTTGAGCCAACTCAGTATTCTGTTGTTGATTCTTCTACATCTCAACCTACATAAGATAAGAGTTGATGCTGTGCTTGTCAGTCCCATAAGCTGCGGGAAGGATTCTCCTAACTGAGAAGATCTGCATGTAGAGAACGCTAATGGGACTTCTTGCTATGTGAAGTTTTTTTTTGTTTGTTTTTTTTTTTTTTTGAGTCAGGGTCTCACTAGCCTCCAACTCTCCAACCTCCTGCCTCAGCCTCCCAAGGCATGCACTGCCATGCCATTCAGCACTATGTAAGTCTTGACTTCAAGTGCCAGTGCTTTGCCATCAGTCTGCAAAATGGATTCAGCTGCAGTCACAATGTCTGGACAGCTAGTACCATGGGAACAACTGAGTTGAGTTGCCAGTGTGCACACCAGGATTTAGGGAGTGTCTCTACTCTTGGCTAGCAAAAGCTTTCATTATGTAGATGATTGCTTAATCACTCTGACTGCAATATTACCACACCTTCACTACCAGAGGTGGCTAATAAACCTTAACAAAATTCAGGGACCTGTTGGCAAAGTGTTCTTGGAACTGCAACGGTAGATTTACAGCACTCAATTTCTTTAGCATTCAAGGAAAACCTGGGGTCTTTTTAACATCTACCACCAAAAAAGAGGCCAATATTGGACTCTGAGTATTAGAGACAGTATGTGCCTCACTTGAGTTTCTATTTGAATTTTTCTGTAGGATAATCACAATCCTTTCAGTGGGACCCCAACCAATAGGCTGTATAGGAAGCTTGACCTGCAATCTATAGCATGTTATCTACTTCGAGATCCTATAACTCTAATAACCTTTCTGAGCTACAAGTCTCTGTGACTGATGATACTGATTTTATTGATTGGAGCTTCTGACAAAGAGAATTAGTCTCCATCCAGAGAATCCCCCTTGGGGTTTTGGACTCATTATCTCCCTGGTACAGCTACCAGGAACACCCCTTTGAAAAAGTAGATATTAGCCTGCTATTGTGCTCATGTCAAAATGGAATGCCTGAACCATGGAAACCTTGTTAGTCTCTGGCATGCTGTTCTTACTTGGGGGTGATTCAACTTGGCTTTAGTAACTAACCAGTAGGGAAGGGTCAAAGAAGCTTCACCAGTCAAATGAAAATGGTCCCATTCCATTTAAGAACACAACCAGCTTGTTCAGTAGCAGCTTGGCTTCTCTTCTAAGAGTGGCACCGATTCCTTTGGGTAAACTCTAACTCCACTATGCCAACTGAAGCAAAGTCACCCACTTTCTAGGGTCCTCAGTTCACAGTGGGTTCCCTAAATACCTGGCCTCCTGATTGTTTGGTTGGCCTGAAAGTTGGTGGTGGTCACTGGGCCTCGATTACTGTTCAACCTCTGTGGCAGAAATGCAAAACTAAAAATGGACAAGGTTTCTCTGCTCAGTGGACAGAACTCAAGGCTGCTCTCCTAGCTCTGGCCAGTGCTATCCTTGAAGAATGTTGTTATATAATTTTTACTGACTCTTGGATTGTTGCTAATGGCCTGTTTGGTCTGCTGCTTAGAAACTAAAGATTGGCAGACTAAAACACCTCCATTGAGGGCTGCAAACTGACGGAACAGTTTTTCAGATCAAGCCCAGGTCAAACGTCTGTGCTCTGATAAGACTGATGGGATTCAAGCTACAGATTAAGCTAATACCACCCAACTTGTCCCCATTGCTATCTGGGTCCATCTCTGTACAAGATATGGAAACATGGTCACCATCACAGACTAGGCATAGAGCAAAGGACTCTCTGGTTCTGATACAGAGGTTACTGTTGCATGTCAGACAAGGATCACTGCTAAATGTTGACCTGTTTGTCTTGCTGTGAGGGAGAACACACTGAACAATGTGTGAAAGTCAAGGAATTTGATGAATCTTCTGTGGACCCTGTCATTGAAGGACATCTAGTGTTTTGGAACACTGGAGTGGCCTCCTCAATGTATTTCTAGTTCTACCTTCTTCTCCTTCTCCTGATCCACACACTTTGCTGAGATAATTTGATCATTGGATGGAACTCTCTCCAAAGAGGGATAATTTTCTCTCAGTCACCTCCTGGATAATGATTAGTATGAAAGGGTGGGGAGTTGTATAGTAGATATATTTTGAAAATTCACGACTCTGCCCAACCCATTCCTGGGCATGAGGCTTTTACTTACTTTTATTTTGTTTGTTACTGGGGCTTGAACTCTATTTCTCTCTCTTGCCCGTTTTTTTTTTTTTTTTTCTAGTACTGGGGCTTGAACTCATAGCCTACACTTTGAGCCACTCCACCAGTCCTTTTTTTGATGGGTTTTTCAAGATAGAGTCTCATGAACTATTTGCCTGGGCTGGCTTTGCACCGTGATCTTCCTGACTTCTGCTTCCTGAGTAGGTAGGATTATAGATGTGAGCTAGCGGCACCCAGCTTCTATTTTTCCCTTAATGGCAACCTCAAACCAGTCTGGTTGGTTCACCAGCAATAGCTGTGAGTAAATAAACTGTCATTTATCTCTATTTCTTCATATTTTCTTATTTCTTCTACTAGAATCTATAAAATATCAGATTCTGCATAGTTCTTGACACCATCTCCACTCTGAAAAATAGCATGGATTATAAAACAACAATAATAGCATAGAGCCTTACAGAATACTTGTATTTATGTTATCTTTTTTTCCCAGTGTTGCCCAAACCAATAGCAATAATTCTGTTACAGCTCTTATGGACTGAACAAGATTCTACTAAAAGACATTTTGACAAAAAATAAAAGAAATGAGTAGGATTCAGGCACTATTTGTTCCCCTTGTATTACCTACCATGCAGGGGGAGAACTTGTATATTTTCTTTGCCAGTTGCTATCATACTTATAAGGTCCAGGGTGTGATTACCTATGGGAGTGTGTGCCTTTTAATGACCTTTCCTTGGTTGTGACACAATGGGCACAACAAAGAAACTAATTACAGTAAAGATTGTATGCAGCTCAAATCAGGGTAGCCTAATTGAATCCAGTATTATTCCTGATAGCTATGAATATATTTAAAGAATTTGTTGTGAAAGCTCTTCTTATGTTTACTATTGTGATTCAGCCTCCATGCAGTGAGATTACAGGTCAGGAGGTTCCTGGTACTACAGGGATAATGTCAGCTTGCAGTGTTCCTATGAGTGTGTGTGTGCGTGCGCGCGTGCACGCATGCACTCAAACCCAAGCAGAGTGAGAGCTGTTTTCTCATTTAATAACAAAGATTTCTGGGGTAACTATAAAGCATAACCTCCAAAGGTCTTTCTTTATATTAGTTGTATGATAGTTCTGATATACAGGTTGTTGGGTTTTTTGGTTTTAGCTGTTGTTTGTTTTAATTTTTGAAACATGGTCTTACTCTTATACCCTAGGCTGGCCTTGAATTTGTGATCCTCTCACCCCAGCCTCCCAAGTGCTGGGATTACAGGTGTGTACCATCATGTCCTGTTTGACATAAAATTCTTCACTTGTCTTCACACACATGTATTGGTTACTGCTCATGGAAATTCAAGAGGCTTAAGGTCTGGAGACAAAGAAAGATCAAAGATACACAGGGAAATTGTCATGGCTAACTGCTCAGCAACGGCACTATGTCAAATTACTGCTATTGAGAATCTGAAGGCCTGCTATCTTCAGTATTGTAATAAGCACCGAGAGTACACAGATGCTAAAATGTTTGCCTATGAAAAGCCAGCAGGCTGGTGGGACAGATAGAGCCACAGTTAGTCTAATGTGGACATGTATACAAAATGTTAAGTGGGGATACAGAGAAGGAAATGATTAATTTTGCTTGGAATTAAAAAGAAAACGGAAAGTGATTTTGGAGTTCACTACCATGTGTAAGCTGCATACAACGCTGTGATCTCGCACCATCAGGCTCAGGCCTCCACAGAGATGCACAGGGGAAGGCTAAGTTTCAGATTGCACACTTAAAACACTAATTTGTTAAGTGACTAAGTAAAGAATTTAACCTCTCAATACCCAGTTTCTTTATTGTTAAAATAGGAATTGTGATGTTCCAAGGATACAGCCAATGTGAAGTGTACACATCCCTCACTCCTAGCTCTACCTTGAGTTGTTACCGGTTAGCAGTGGTCTGTGGGTGTGAAGGTATTGGAATGATCTGGGTTCTTTGGTTACAGTGTCTAAAATTAAAGAAAGGAATTTAAGCTGGCAAAGGAAAGTACAGTAGAAGAAAATACTTCTACTGTGAAAAAAAGGAGGCTTTTATTAAAGGTAAGACAGGCAATTCAGGAGAGAAAGTCCTACTGTCCCAAGTTATGGTTGTTCAGGTCCTTTGTTCGTAATGGGACAGGGGAATCTGCTGGCAAGAACTCTTGGGTCTCCCCTTAACATGTCACTGGCTGTATGGGTCCTTGTAGGAGGGTGTTGGTTAATCATAAGCCCAGGAAGCTTGTTATATTTGGAAGTCTTTTTCAGGGATTCAAGGCAATTTTCCAGTACTGGGGATTAAACCAAGGGCCTTGCTCATTCTTCATCAAGAGTAATTAATCAAGGATGTAAAGTTTTAAAAATATAACTGGCAAAGAAAATAAATCAATTATCTTTCTGTCTCTTTTTATTAGCATATCACACATGTAATGTTATATGAAGGTCATGACTAGAATGTTCTTATATTACACACTCTGAACTGGGGGGTCAGAACTCTCCCAAAGCTTGGATATGGCCTCAGGGCTTTCGCATGGATTAGTATCATTCTAGCTTTTCTCTCAGTTGGCTCTTCCCTTCTTCCAAACTCAGGCAAAAAGGCACTGGAGAGAAGCCTTTTTTTATCTTTAGAAAATGCTAACCAGCCACAATGACATTAGGCATGCCCTACCTTCTTGGCTTAAATGCTTGTTTTGGCTTTCTCATATTACTTAGAGTATAAGATAAGTAGTTCTAACCAAAAGACCCCAGAATACACCACTACTCTAAAAAGACAAAAGTTAATTTTCTGCATGTGTGATATAACAGCTTTTTTTTTTTCTTGATGGCACTGGGGTTTGAACTCAGGGCTTTATGATTGTAAGACAGGCATTCTTACCTCTTGAGCCACTCTGCCAGCCCAACTTATGTGATATAAATGGAAGGTGAGCACAGGAGGCCATCTAGAGGGCTCTGTCCTATGGGGTCATTCAGGGAAGCAAGTCCCTCCATCTGGCTGCTCCACCATGCCCTGGGATGACATTCTTTTCAAGCTGGGCTGATGCCCTGAGTTCAAGTCTAAGGAAAGAGTGAAGTCTTTTCTCTTGTGTTTGTGTTCTTAAGGAAATACTTAGAAACTGCACACAATACTTATGCTCATTTCCTATTGGATCTAGAAACAAGGAAATCTGGGAAATGTAGCTTATAACCAAATGCCTTGTTCCTAAAACTCAGAGAGCTCTATGACAGAAATAAGGGGAGAACAGATTCTGAGAGATGTCAGCAGTCTCAGTTGTCCTCCATAAGACAAAGATTGAAAAAGAACAGTAGCTGTGTAACAGAACCTCCCCCACTGTTTTTTGTCCCAATTTAGGAGGTATTTTCCCAATTTAAGGTTTTTAGTATCTCCTCCTGTCATCCTTCTTATGTGGCAGCATTCAGCTGCATCCTCAACCTCTTCCTGACTGGTGTTCCTGCCTGTACTTTGTCCACTAAGTTTACTGTTATCTCAGAGCTCAGTGGGACCTTTATCAGCTATGTTATGGTTTGAATTTGAAATGTCTTCCACAAGCTCATGTGTTGAACACTTGGTCCTCAGATGGTGCTTCTATTTTGGGAGGTTGTGGAAACTTTAGGCAGTGGGGTCTTGTTGGATGAGGTAGGGTCACTGGGGGAGGTGAATGCTTTTGAAGGTTGTATCTGGTCCCCAGTCCCTTCCCGTTCTCTTTTTCCTGTCTACTATGAAGTGAACAGCCTTCTCCTATATGTTCCTGATGTCATGTTGTTCTGCCTCATCACAGACCCAGAATCAATGGAGCCAAAGATTATGGACTGAACCCTCTGAAATGACATAAGTCTTTCCTCCTCTAGGTTGTTTATGTCAGGTATTTGGTCACAGCTATGCAAAAGAAACTAACATGAAATGCAAACTAGGCAACATCACTTCTTTACTAATAGCTAATCCATAACTCCCATAGCTACCAGAATCAAATTTAAACTATTTTCCATGGCCTAAAGACTGCTCTGTTGGCTTCTGTTTCCTTATTTTCCTTTTCTCACATTGTCTTCTGTGTGTTTTTTGTTCCTTCAGTAAACTCAGCTGGTTCTTATCTCAACTTCCCCCTTGCTGTTCCTTCTGCTCAAGGTCCTATCATTAGAAAGTTCCCTCCCAACATACAGGACTCAACCCAAATGTGATCTTTTCAGTGAGGCCTTCCATGTGTGCTCAAGCTGAAGAATCCTCTCCCTCTCACTCACCATCAGTATCTCCTTTATAACATACATCACGGTCATCTTTTTATTTTTTGCTTTTCATGTTTATAGTATACAAGCTCCTGGAGACAGAAACATTGCTTTATTCTGTCTGCACTGCTTCCACAGCTCTTAGCAGGCACATAAGCATACCACTGGAACTCCAAGAATATCTATTACCTGAAAATCTTCATCTTTGTGAAATAGCAAAATAAGTTATGTAAGAGCTATGAGCACAGACCTTTCACATGGTAGGTATTCAATAAAGCTTTATTGAATAAATAGAACTATGCAAAATCTAGTGAATCAGAGGGACAAACAATGCCATTTGAGATAATTTTTTGCTTTTTGTTTTTTGAGATAGGCTTTCCCTATGTAGCCCTCACTGATCTAGAATTTGTGACCCTCCTGCCTCAGTCTCCCAAGTGCTGATATTACAGACATGCATCATTATACCCAACTAGGAAATTTTTACATAAACATTTTGTCCTAATACTTTTTCAAATACTAAAGAAATGAATAAGCTTTGAAAAAAATACAGATAAGTATAAAGAAAATCATTGTTAACATCTCAGTAAGCATTCATATAGACTTTTTTGCCTGTACGTGCACACAATTTTTAAAAATTGTTATCATATTTCATGCAGTTTCAATAGAAAACTTGCCAAGTGCACTTGCCAAGAAATAACAGTTATTTTAAAGTATGAAGATGAACTTTAAATTAGGTTATGTGCTTTACTTACATATTTTAGCTGGCGACTATAGAAAGCACACAATAAGTTTTGCATAGACATAACTATGCCCTGCCAGAGGCCCTCTGTAGAGCAGGGGGATTTCTCTAGAAAAAAAATTGTCGAGATTGAAAGGGTGCATATTTTTATTTAGATCTCCTTCTTTCCCACAAGAAAACATTGATTGCTTCACTTTTCATTTTTTCTATTAAAAGCTGGTGAACATTACTGGAAGGAAATTATCAAGATATGCATTTTTACCTTTGCTTGTATACAATTCACATAATGGAATTGTGTGACTATGGATGTGCTACCAAAATGTCAGAGGGGCTGCTGTCTTTCTGGCAGATGAGGAAAAACAACTAGATTTGGAAATCTGGTATGTAAATGTATATGAATATCCAAGTGACATTTATAGATCCCCATGCACCCATGAATATACACAGTTGGCACCAAGTCACTGAGCATAAAAATGTTGTGGGTGCTTACAACTATTTTTTTAAAGGCATTATTTGCATTTAAAAAAAGTTTTCTAATTTCCAAAATAGTTTTCCCAAGGAGTTGGGAATTTGGGCTAAGAGATAAAGGAGGAGTGGGGGAGAAGCACTGGGGAAATAACTGGAAAAGTCTGCATATGCATAGCATAGTCTGTGTTTAGGGCCTTTTATTCATGTGGCGGAAGGGTCACTTTGTGTTTCTAGTTCTGACTTTGAACTGGATTCCTTGGGTGGTTTTGGTCACTTGCCCTCCCTGATCCTTCATTTCTTCATCACCAAAATAGAACAAGAGAGAAAAAAAGAAAGAACCCCAGCAAGAGTCTCTCATATAGCCCAGCTAAGTAGTCTAGTACTCTGTTGATTCTTACTGTTAAAACTTATTAATTGTGTCATTTTATACAGATTAATTATGTGGGTCATTGCTGTTTTTTCTCTTGCTTTGTGTGAAGGACATTGGTAGGCAGTTTTTCTAACTGGTGTCTCTGCTTAAGAATTTCTGATTTGGTATGGAGTCACCTGACTGACTTTCCTAGTATCTGACAGTTGTCCTTTGAGGCCCTTGATGCTGGTTGAAGTTTTAGTTGGGCCAAACCCTTCTCAAGTGGGTTTACTGCAGTGGGCACTGTTCATTCACCCAGGAACTGGTGGCCTGCCTGAGAGAGACTGGGACCAGTTCAAATCTGGCAGTGGGATACAGAACGAAGGGGGAACAGAAACATGCTGTGTGGTCTTCAAGAGAGAAGAGATAGTTGCCGTAACTGTTTGCTGGTATGTGAAAATAAAACTATGTTGAAGCCTTTGGAGCTTGAGAATGACAAAGACTCCTTATAGCCTTATTTCAACAACTTTGTTGAAATATGTTACCTAAAAATTATCTGCCTTCCAGAATGAGGGCTTGGAGAATGAAAAGAAGAAGAAAATCTCACAAAGCAAGCAATATCCACATAGCAGTATGTGGATACCTGTGCAGCAGTCATTGTTAAAAGTAAGAACTTTCAGAACCAAGTTAAAAACCATGGAGGTTCCCAAAACTGTTGCCAGGAACCTAAGGCCAAGCCACAGCCACACTTGGAAAACCCTTAGAATAAACAATCCTCCTGATTACTTACCACAGTGTCTCTCCCATTGTTCTGTTTGTTTCTGCACTTTTACTTGAGGAACAGGGGTGGGGCAACAAATAAAACCAATTTTCTCTGAGCTTTCCTCACACATCACACAGTTTGAAAACAATGTCTTTACTGGAACTGCTGACCTGCAAGTCCACCAGGTTATGTGAGTTTCAAAGGACTGTTGGAATTTGATTATGAAGATACCCTATTTGTTTGTGTGCCAATTTATACTTCTAGGCCAATGCTTCTCGGTCTCTTAACTATTGATATTTGGGGCCAGGTAATTCTTTGATATGATGCCGTCTTGTGCATTGTAGGATGTTTAGCATCATCCCTGGCCTCTCCCCACCAGATGCCAATAGCACCTTCCCTCCCCGCTCCCCCTCACCTGACAACTAAAAATGTTTCTAGACATTGCCAGATGTGTCTCAGGGGCAAATCACCCCCACCTGAAAATCACTGTTTTAGGGTGAGACCTTTAGTGAGGGTTAAGAAAAGATATATAAACATATATGGAGAGAGAGAGAGAGAGAGAGAGACTTTCTCCAGAATTCAGATATTTACTCTCCAAATTATTCTTTTGATGGAAGTAATTCAAAGATGCATCCACAAAAGGAGAGATAACAACAAACACCATGGAAACCCAGGAAATCATCAGAAACTACTTTGAGAGCCTATACTCTAATAAATTTGAAAATCTTTAAGAAATGGACAGATTTCTAGAAACTTACAACCACCCAAAGCTGAACCAAGAAGACATTAATCACCTGAATAGATCTATAACACAAAAAGAAATTGAAGCAGCAATCAAGAGCCTCCCAAAAAACAAAAGTCCAGGACCTGACGGATTCTCTGCTGAATTCTATCAGAAGTCTAAAGAAAAACTAATACCAACTCTCCTTAAACTGTTCCACAAAATAGAAAGGGAAGGAAAACTGCCTAACTCATTTTATGAAGCCAATATTATTCTCATCCCCAAATCATACAAAGATACCTCCAAAAAGGAGAACTACAGTCCAATTTCCTTAATGAATATCGGCGCAAAAATCCTCAATAAAATAACGGCAAACCAAATCCACATCAGAAAGATCATTCACCACAACCAAGTTGGCTTCATCCCAGGGATGCAAGGGTGGTTCAACACACACAAATCTATAAATGTAATACAGCACATTAATAGAAGCAAAGACAAAAACCACCTGATTATCTCAACAGATGCAGAAAAAGCCTTCAACAAGATCCAATACCACTTCATGATAAAAGCTCTAAGAAAACTAGGAATAGAAGGAAAGTACCTCAACATTGTGAAGGCTATATATGACAAACCTACAGCCAACATCATACTTAATGCTGAAAAACTGAAACCATTCCCCATAAAATCAGGAACGAGACAAGGGTGCCCACTATCCCCACTCCTATTCAACATAGTACTGGAATTTCTAGCCAGAGCAATTAGGCAAGAAGAAGAAATAAAAGGAATACAAATAGGTAAAGAAACTGTCAAAATATCCTTATTTGCAGATGATGTGATCTTATACCTTAAAGACCCAAAAATCTCTACCCAAAAACTCTTAGACACCATAAACAGCTACAGTAAGGTGGCAGGATACAAAACCAACTTACAAAAATCAGTAGCTTTTCTATACACCAACAACAAACAAACTGAGAAAGAATACATGGAAACAATTCCATTCACAATAACCTCAAAAAAAAAATCAAATATGCAGGAGTAAATTTAACAAAGGATGTGAATGACCTCTACAAAGAGAATTACCAACTCCTGAAGAAAGAGATCGAGGAAGACTACAGAAGATGCAAAGTCCTCTCGTGCTCAACACAGTAAAAATGGCTATGCTACCAAAAGCAATCTACATGTTTAATGCAATTCCCATCAAAATCCCAATGACTTTCATTGCAGAGATTGAAAAATCTACCCTAAAATTCATTTGGAAACACAGGCGATTGCAAGTAGCCAAGGCAATACTCAGCAAAAAGAGCAATGCTGGAGGTATCACAATACCTGACTTCAAACTACATTACTGTTTTAAGCAGTAGCAATAAAAACAGCATGGTACTGGCACAAAAGCAGACACACAAAGACCAGTGGAACAGAATAGAGGACCCAGATATGAACCCACACAACTATACCCACCTCATTTTTGACAAAGGGTTCAAAAATATAGGATGGAGAAAAGACAGCCTGTTCAACAAATGTTGCTGGGAAAAGTGGTCTGCAAGAAACTGAAACTAGATCCATGTCTATCACCCTGTACTAGTATTAACTCAAAATAGATCAAGGATCAAAATATCAGACCTGAAACTCTGAAGTTACTACAGGAAAGAGCAGGAAACACTCTGGAACAAATAAGTATAGGCAAAGACTTCCTCAATAGAACCCTAGCAGCCCAGCAACTAAGAGTAAGGATGAATAAATGGGACTTCATAAAATTAAAAAGCTTCTGCACAACAAAAGAAATGGTCTCTAAACTGAAAAGACCACCCATAGAATGGGAGAAAATATTTTCCAGCTATACATCAGACAAGGGACTGATAACCAGAATATACAGGGAACTTAAGAAACTAAACTCTCCTAAAATCAATGAACCAATTAAAATATGGGCAACTGAACTAAATAGAACTTTTTCAAAAGAAGAAATTCAAATGACCAAAAAACACATGAAAAAATGCTCACCATCTCTTGCCATAAAGGAAATGCAAATCAAAACCACACTAAGATTCCACCTCACCCCTGTTAGAATAGCCATTGTCAAAAACATCACTAACAACATGTGTTGGTGAGGATGTGGGGAGAAAGGAACACTAATCCACTGCTGGTGGGAATGCAAGCTGGTGCAAGCACTTTGGAAAAAGTTTGGAGACCTCTGAAAAATCTAAACATAGACCTGCCATATAATCCAGCAATCCCACTCCTGGGGATATACCCAAAGGAATGCGACTCAGGTTACTCCAGAGACACCTGCACACCCATGCTTATTGCAGCACTATTCACAATAGCCAAGTTATGGAAACAGCCAAGATGCCCCACTACTAATGAATGGATCAAGAAAATGTGGTACTTGTACAGAGTGGAATTTTACTCAGCCGTGAAGAAGAATGAAATCTTATCATTTGTAGGTAAATGGATGTAACTGGAGAACATCATTCTGAGCGAGGTCAGCCAGGCTCAGAAGACCAAAAATTGTATGTTCTCCCTCATATGCGGACTATAGATCTAGGGCAAATGCAGCAATGTAGTTGGACTTGGATCACATGACTAGGGGAGAACACATATGGGAGATATAGGAATAGGTGGAAAATCCAAAACATGAAAGCATTTTATGTCCCCATTCCAGAGGAACTAATACAGAAACCTTAAAACGACAGAGGTTATCGTGAGCAGGGGATCAGCAACCAATGTAAAGATCAGTTAGAGTTGAATCAACATGGGTTATAACACAGGGGTACATGAAAGCAATAGTAGGAATCTCTCTGTATAGCTATCCTTAACTCAACTAGCAAAAACGCTTTGTCTTCCTTATTATGCTTATGTCATTTCTTCAACAAAATCAGTGATAAGGGCAGAACAGGACCTGCCTAGAACTGAGGAGGGGAGGAGGGAAAGATGGGGGAGGGGGCAGGGGAGAGAAATAACCCAAACAATGTATGCACATGTGAATAAATGAAAAAAAAAAAGATGCATGCAAGTGTTTTTAAGAAATTGATCTTATTCCAAGGCAAGCCAATATTACACATATTATTTTAAACTGTAATTTAAAACTGCTTTTTTACAGAATGTCTTAATGGAATCAAGCCTTTACCTTGAAGAATGCTAGTGATCCATTTGTTTTCATAACTGTAGAACTGTCGGCCTTCCACATGGAATTACATCAGGTGGTGTTTTTCTTTCTTCCCCCAAATTTTGGTGCACAATGGAAGATACATTTTAGAAAAATAAGCTATATTTCATTGTGATTCTCACATTAACCCACTTTTCTACATCTTGCCATGTTGTCACATAGGCTTAAAATATTTTACTGTCTAAAAAAATGTAGTTTGCATACAATACTGACCTTACCAAGTAACCTTATGACTAAGCCTTATATCTTAAGAGTAACTAGAAGTTAGTTTACTTCATTTTCTTAAGCTTAAGGACACACCTTTATTTGGGTTTACATCTTATTTCAACTTGTATTTTGCTCTCAAATAATAGAAAAACACAGAGATGGTGAGATTTGCTTTGTTTCATTTTTAGAAGTGCTCTAGTTTCCCTCCTTCTACAATTTATTTCAACTGATATTTATTGAACACCAACTGTGGGCCAAGACTTGGGCCAATTTAAAGCAGATTTTAGATGTAGTATTAAAATCAGATGTATGTCTTTTAAAAACATTGTATAATTATCTTTTTTTTCTTTATTTCAGTATTAGTGAAGATTATCATAAAGTTATTGGTTTCTCCATTTATATATGCAGGACAGAAATCAAGAAACATAGAGGGTAGGTACAAAAGGCAGCCTGGGTTTTTGAAAGCCAAACATCTAGCTTATATGATTTGAATATGTGGTGAGAATTCTATTTGCGATCTCTTTACCATGTGGCACTGAATAGACAAAACAAAAAAGAAAAGCTAACGATTTCTCTTCTTTCTTTTTTTAAATTTTTTTTCTTTTTTTAATAAGTTTTTTATTAGAAAGTATTCATTATACAGGGGGGATTCATAGTGATAATTGCGATTAGTCTTATATTGTACATTATTTACATTGCCCCCATCATCTCTCCCCCTCAGCCTCCTCCCCAGTCCATTTAAAGCAATTACAAGAGGTTATTTAGATCTATTTCATATAGGTATTTGAAGTCCATCAACCACATACCGTCACCTTAAATCTCCTTCCTTCACTGTCACCTCTCCCACTTGTACTGCCCCCCCCACACACACTGGGCCTATTTTACAGTCCTGATTTTCATTATTAATATTTAAGTGGACATTCAAAGGGGTGTCTCAATTCATGCCCACTGTGGGTGTGCTTTACTTTGGTCTGTTCAGTCCCTTCGAATACTTTGCCTTACCCCTTTACCTCCCTTCCCCCGTTTTTCAATAGCTTTCAATACACATGCTTCTATCCTCTACCTTCACATCTTATGGTATGTGATATTACTGATTAAGCATTTCTTTTCATTTGAATAGCTTGCAGGACTAGAATAACAATGTCACAGGTAAACTCATGAAACATTTGTAATTTCAGATGGGATCTGAACAAAATATTTTTTCTGGCCCAAAAGTTGTTCAACATATTTTCTATATTGCCACTAATTTATTAGTAATATGCTAAGTATTAGTCAATATCAATAACATTAGCAATGTCAATGCATTTAGCAATTTTAACTTGCTTGCTTTTAGATTCTGTGTCTTTTATGTTAGGTGCTGGGCTGCTAATCTGGTATTGATTTACCTGGCTATGTAGGAGTTATGTAAAATTATCCAGTTAATATAAGCCAGGTATTCATAGATCTTCATGCATCAGGGACTATGCTGGACACTTTCCAAGAGTAGGTGTCTGTGACCAATAGCAAGAATGACAAAGAAGCCAGGCACTGGTGGCTCACACCTATAATCAATCCTAGCTACTCAGGAGGCAGAGATCAGAAGGATCTTGGTTCAAAGCCAGTACCAGGCAAATAGTTTGCTATCTTTAAAAAAGCCCATCACAAAAACAAAGGGCTGGGAGATGTGGCTCAAACGGTAAGAGCACCTGCCTACCAAGCATGAGGCCCTAAGTTCAAACCCCAGTGCTACAAAAAAGAAAAGAAAAAAGAATGGCAAATTGTCTCCACATTTTCACTTATCTCCTTTCAGTGCCCCATTCTCTCCATCATGATCATGTTACAGGGGAGAATTGTCTTCCATAAGAGTGGGATCTAATGTCCTCCTCCTACACTGACTGAGAGTTCACAGCAGCACAATGGCCCTAGTGCTCTCTATGGAGCGCCATCCTAGTTGCAGTACAAAGCAACTAGAACTTCAAAAAATCACTTTCTGAAGGTTTCTAATCTCAGCTCTGTATGTCACAGAAAACAACACACTTGACATCGTAGTGTTATTGTAAATACATACTCTTTCTTCTTCTTCTTTCTAATTCTTGTTTCTGGGTTAGTTACTATTCAAGAAGGAGGGAGTAGTCAGGGATGGCTGTACAGTCCAATCTTAGCACTCAGGAGGCTGAGGCAGGAAGGCTTGGAGTTCAAGGCTAGCCTGGACTATAGTGAGATCCTGTCTCAAAAGAAACAAAAACAAAAAAGGAAGAAGTAATAGATTAAAAGCTAACTAGAAAATATTGGAGAAGTGGGTTCACTAGCGTAAGGGAGGGTTACCAGTATTGATCTTGGAACACAGGCCAATACTGTCCGAATAGAAATTATTTGTTTGGCATAGGAAAGTGTAGTAGCAATCATGGGGCCAGCAAGTGGGCAAGGATTTAGCAACGTGTTTACTTGAGGAAGTAAAAACCATTGATATGAGCTGACTTGTCTCTCCTCCAAGTTCATGTTGAAGTCCTGACCCATTGGAAACAGGGTTAATGCAAGTGTAATTGGTTAAGATGAGGTCATACTGGAGTAGGGAGGGCCTCAAGCCCAGTATGAATGGCATCTTTAATAAAAAGGGGAAGTTTGGGGACTGTCACACACAGAGAATGCCATGTGAAAACTGAAGTCATGCTATCACAAGCCAAGAAACCATTGGAAACCAGGAGAAAGACCTGGAGATGATACTTCCCTAGTACTTTCAAAGGGAGTAGGACCCTACCTTGACATTGGATTTCTGGCATCCAGAGCTATGAGACAATAGACTTCTGTTGTTCGTGGTATGTTAAGGTAGCCCCCGAAAACAGATATGACAGTGTGGCAGTGATGGTTTGTGTTGGCCCTGACTAGCCTCCCTGCAAGGTACTAGTTGGATAGAGTAAGAGGTGTCCACAGTACATTTCAAACATCCAGATTGAAACCCGTATATATTTACAATAGACATGTACATATAAGGACTAAATAAAAATACATTGCAATAATTTCTGAGCAATTCTATGACAATAACAATGACTGAACCCACTGGCAATGGTATTTAACACACATGATAGAAACCTATGGTCATTCCTGGGCTTCTTCAAGGTCAAAGGACCTATACCTCCAAATAAAAGGGCAATCCCAATAGTGGAGCACTCCAGGCCTCCTCCTATAATTCAGGTAGCAGACATTTATTACCTGCCAATTGCCAAGAATTCTAAGCAATGTCAGTGGAAAAAAAGCATCAGACACAATCCCTCCCCTTAAGGAACTTGTTGCATGGTAACTAACAAGGAACACAGAATTATAGGGGACTATTTCATTTATTAACCTATTAACCCCTATTAAAGGGATTCTATCCACTTACACTTAGGACTGTTCATGACTCTTAGTTTCAGGTAGTGGAAACACAGCTTAAGCTGGTTACAGCAAACATATAAAATCCTAGGTAATTCAAGGATAAAAATAGTAAGGTATAGTTGTAGCTGTCCAGAGAAACAGAATCAATAGGAGGAAGGTAGGGAGAGAGAGGAGATGAGAGAAGAGAGATCTACCTTAAGGAATTTGCTTATGTGATTGTGGCAATTTGTTAGGTGGTTGACAATTCAGGTAAAAGGTGATGTCACAGTGTTAAGTCCAAATTCTGGAAACTCAGGCAGTGTTTCTATTGCAGGCTGGAGAAAAATTATTTGGCCTTTGGGAAACTCAGTCTTTTCCTTGCACTTAAGGCCTTGTACTGATTGGATGAGGCCTACTTACATTGTGTAGAGTAATCTGCTTTACCCAAAATCTACTAATTTAAATGTTAATCATATCGAAAACAAAAACATCACAAAACAAAAAGACTTTCCAGCAACATCTAGACCTGTGTTTGACCAAACAACTGGATACCACAATCTATACAAGTTGGCACAGAGAATTAACCATGACAGATAAAGTAGAATCCAGGGAATACCATAACATCACCCAGAAGATACCCTTCCCCATCTTTCTGTTCTGCTTCATCCTTGGTAAATATTTTGACTGACCCATCTTCCAGACATGTCCATGCCTGAACAAATTACCGTGGCCAAAAGAATTCAGTTTTCTGGCTGTGTCAGAGGATGGGGAGAATATTATAGAGGAAGGGGTGTGGGCAGGCAAAAATAGAAACCTATTCATCAGAATGATCCTGCCAACCATAGGTAAGGGATAGAGAAGTGTGGTTTTATAGACAACAAAGACATGCTGAGCAAAAGCAGTCCTTGGGAACTTAAAGATAGGAAGGAGAGGGAGAAAGGAAAGACCATCCGGAGAAATAGAGGCTGTTGCTAGAGCAGCCTGTATACTCCAGCTGCTGGAGGCAGCAGGGATATCACTGAGCAACAAAAACTATGTGTAACTGATGGGCCTGTATATCCGTTAGCTTGATTTGAACTATCTTTGAATCTCATGAAATTTTTACTTTGAGGAAATTTTGGTTTGTCTCATTGACTTGAAGTCAGTAATTCCTGTTCTTTTCAGCATGAATTGCTTTTAATTATAAATGCATGACATTTAAAATTATTTAAATACAAATATTTTTATACTAAGGGGTGTGGAATGTGGGGTGTGGGATGTGGGGATGGAGGCAATGAATTTTTTTTTCCTGTGCAGAAACCCTGCTGGAAAAATATTTTCCTTTAGTCATCATTCTGAAAAATCATCCCTCTCAGGGATGATTATTTAAAATTAAAGGGATTGGCATTTGGAGATTTTTGAATAATGTAGCTGGACTTGTTTCAGTGATTACATAATGGTGCAAACAGGTCAAGGCCCCAGTCACTTGGGGAATTAATAAATATGCTTGTTGATATGAGCATTGTTCATCTGCTCTCCCACCCTCATCTCTGTGCACCCCAGAGCTACCTCAACTTCTTCCCACACTGGAACCCCCAGAAGACTATTTTCCTCTCTGGTATGATGTCGGTTTCTTGTGTACAGCACATCACTGTGTGCTGAATTGCACTAAATACTGATGTCTGGAGAGCTGTAGCATTTTGGAAGAGAGGCTGCTAGGACAGTTTGGTAAATTTTCAGAGAACAAGTGTTCTTTAGTACAAAGTCAACATTTATAACAACAGCCTCACAAATTTTGAGATGCACAGCTGTCATTGGCAACTGCATACAATAAGATATTATGTGCAGCTATGTCTGTTAAATATTGGAAACCAATTCAGGGCCAAATATGGAGTGTGTCTTTTGTGTCCTCATCCTTTACCTTTCATTGATTTTTTTTTTAACTTCTCTTTTTAAACAACCCTCCTAACCATTCATCCATTTTCAATGTTCAAATCTCCTTTATGCTATTCATTCCATTCTCTTATCAAATAGGAAAAGGCTTCATCTTAATCATTTTTACTTAATCATTTATTATGATTAGGGATAAATACATTTGATGTACTTTTTCCCTCTATTATAAAATGAAAGAATGTGTCACACCTGCAAGCAAATTCAAGCATAAAGAAACAGATAGGAATGGTTCTTCTGTCTATCTACAGGTTCCTCCTTCCTTCCCTCCCTTATTCTTTCTTTCTTGGGGAGTACAGGTAGGTCATCCTGAAGATTAATCCTAACAGTATAGTGACTTAGTCCTTTGAGGGTAACTGGAAGGGATCAAATGGAAAAGGGGTATAGTGTTTTCCTATCCCAAACCAAGGGCTCTTCATCCCGTTCTCTAGAAATGCTAATTTCACCTTGCCTTAACTCAGGCACTTTAGGCAAATAGTCTCTTGCCTTGCTTCTTTTTGTCTTTGAACTCAGGTCACTCCCCCTCCCCCAACTTTAACTCAACTATTTCCATTCATGTGGAGAACATCAAAAACTGCAATGTGGTGGTGCATATCTGTAATCCTAGCTATTTGGGAGGTAGAGGTAGGAGGACTGCAGTCTGAGGTTGACCAGGCAAAAGCATGAGACCCGGTGTGAAAAACAAACTAAGCAATAACAACAAAAAACAATAACAACAACAAAGCTGGGGGGAGGGGTGGCTCAAGTGATAGAGCACTTGCCTACCAAGCATGAGGCCTTGAGTTCAATCCCCAGTATTACAAAAACAAACAAACAAAAATTACAATGTGCCAACTCACCCCAGTACTGTTAGAAGTATGCACACACAGTTGCTAATCTGAGCACAACCCTGAAGACAGATTAATATTGTTTCCATTTTATATGTGAGATTCATGAAGGTTAGGTCACACAGTCAAGGTTACAGCACTAAGTGGCAAACTTGGTCTTTTCTGCTCCAAAGCCCATGTCCACTGTACCACTCTGCCTCCCAGATGTACTTTAATGTCACATGGCAGTTGGGCATTGTCATCCTGGATCACATTGTCTTGTCTCCTTAATGATTTGACCTCACATCAGTGCCCCTTGGGCACTTTACATTCCATGTGATCAAAACTGAGTGTAAAATGACTTCTATGTTCTCAGTTTTGTGAACTTCCATTAAGTCACCTGGCTGTTTAAACTAGAAATCTAGGACTTTTGATTGTTCTCTTTTGGGTGATCAAGTCCTATAGATTCTTTCTCATGTATCTATATGAGTCTCTGGTGTGTGTGTGTGTGTGTGTGTGTGTGTGTGTGTGTGTCTCAGATCTACCTCTGGACTCTCATTTTTCATTTCATAAGAGTCCTAACTGTTCTGTCACTCAAAGTCCATGTTTCTGTCAATTTTTTTTTCTCAAGTGCATATTTAATTATGTCAGCTTCTGGCTTACAAGTACACACAACAAGGTCAGGGGAATTGAAGCCCTCATAATTTGGCCCTTCCCCCTTATTGTTTCCTAAGCCTACAGTTTGTGTTCCCCAAAGTTCATATGTTGTAATTTAATCTCTAACACAACTATATTGAGAAGTGGGACCTTTAAGAAGTGATTAGACCCAACCCTTGGATTAATGCCATTATCTCAGGAGTGGGTTCCAGATAAAAGGATGAGTTCCTGCTGTCTCCTCCTCATGCTCTCTTGTCCTTCCACCTTCCACCATGGGGTGGTGCAACAAATAGGTATTGACCTATGTTGGCCTTTCAACTCTGGACTTCCCAGTCACCAGAACTATTAAGAAATAAGTACCTGTTCTTTATAAATTACCAGTCTCAAGCATTCAGTTACAGCAGCATGAAACATTTGCCATAACCCTGACTCATTGGCTGGTTCCCAGTCTACTTACTTTTGAATAGTAGACTGTGGCCATCTAGTCACATACCAAGAACAAGTTCAAATGTCAGTTCTACTGTAAAACCCTCCCTGATTTCCCCCAGAAAAGAGTTTCTTTCTGTTTCCACAGCTTTTAACACATACCTGATTATAAGAACACATATCACTGTACTTGGAGTGTCTGTTATGGCATAACACTTGTCCCCACTAGAGTGAGAACTCCTTATGGACAAAGATCTCGTATCATCTGTACATAGAACTCAGACATCTTGCACTGTTCCTGGTACAGCACAGAGCATCAGTAAATATTGTTGGGTTGAATTTAGTTGATGCATATCTGAGGAACAAGAATTTCATATTGCCCATCTTCTTATCTTGTGCTTGTGATCTCAATAGTTACTCACAGTTAAACTGAGGCCTGAGCAAAACAGGGAAGATTTCAAAGCTTGCCTTTTCTGTCTGTGACTCCTTTTTCCCCTTCCTTTTTTCCCCACCAGTAACAGCCCCTCTCCTCCTTGTAGATTCCCAATAACCTCTTATATTTTTGCTCTGTTCTGTTCCCCAAATCAGTAAGACTCTGGAACAACTGCTTATATCCCAACTGAAAGTCCCAGGTCTACTACACACTAGCTGTGATCCTGGCAAGTCCTTTACCCGTCTGCAATTATTTCCTCATTTCTAACATGGAGATGATAGTATTTGCCTCCTAGTGTTGTAGAAATTCAATAAGAAACTCCAAATAAAGCATTAGCACAATTCCTGGCACATAATAAAGGCTCAATTAATTTTAAAACAGTATTATACTAATATGCTAATTCTTCTTAATACATTTACTTAAAAGTTGATATTTAATTGTGGAATGAATGATCTCTCATTCAAGAAATCTATTTGTTCAGCTAATAGCTATTGACTACTCTCTTGGTGTTTGACTTTCTACCTTGTACTGGGAATGTAAGGAGGAAGACTTGATCTCTTCCCTGGGAAGTGTGCGGGCCCATAAAGTCCACAATGCAGGGGCTGCCAGGTAAAGTCCTTCCAGGGTTAAGAGAGATGCACCTGGTGCAGCCCATGACAGGTATGGAGGGTAAGTCTCCCAAGAAGGGGTTTGTTAGGACTGGAGTCAGGCAGAGGTGGTTAATCTTGTCAGAGGAAACAAGAACAAAAGGGCAGAAGTTAGAATGGGTTTGACAGGAGAGTATAAGTGACAAGTCATTTGGCTCAGCCATAGCTTGGCTGTGTGTAGGAGGAAGGAGTTGGAATGATGAGGCCAGAAAGATAAACAGGTGGCCAAATCCTCAGGGGCAATAGCAAGTGGGTGGGGAAGGCATGGAGTAAGATTTTTCTTGTCCAGTAACCCTCACTGTATTTGCAAGTTGGTGTCACCTGGGAGCTTTAAAAAAAAACACTTCCCCTAGATAATCAGTATGAATGGCCATGTGAATTCAGGAAGCTTCCAGAAGGAGAAGGAGTAGGAGGAGGAAGGGGAGGAAGAGGAGGGCTTCCCAAGTGATTCTAATCAGCAATCAATGTTGATAACTGCTATAATTTCGCCCCTGAAGTCCCACTAATCCAGATTTGGCTGTGAAGGCACTCAGTGGAATTATGGACCTTTAGAACTGGGGGGAAACTGAGTCTATATCTCATCTAACTCTTGCATTTTAAAAATTAATCAATTAACTGTTGTCATGGTAAAATATACATAACATGGTAAAATTTACATCAAATGGTAAAATGTACCATCTCAACTGTCTCTAAGTGTATAGTTCATTAAGTATGCTCGCATCTCTGTGCAACCGTCATGAACATCCCATTTCCAGGACTTTTCATTACCCCAAATTGAAACCCTGAGCATTAACTCCCCAGTTCTTCCTCCCCCTCAACTCCTCTTTCTGTCTCTATGAATTTGACTTCTGTAGGTACCCCATACAAGTCAAATCATACAAATAAAATTACACAGTCCCTATTGACTGGCTTATTTCATCTATTGTAAAGCCCTCAAGGTTTATCCATGCTGTAGCATTGTCAGAATATCTTTCCTTTTTAAAGCTGAATAATATTTCACCATATGTTGGATTATTCCCTTCTTTTGGCTGTTGTGAGTAATTCTGCTGTGAAGTTGGTTCACAAACATCTGTTTGAGTACCTGTTTTAAATTCTTTGGGAGAATATAGCCAAAAGTGGAATTGCTGGATCATATAGTTTCTATTGTAATATTTTGTTTTCCAAAATGATTATACCATTTTAGATTGTATAATGCACAATAAATTTTAGATTGTGCAATGCACAAGAGTTCCAATTTCTCCACATCCTCACCAACATTTATTTTCTAGTTATTTCTTTATTTTTATAATACCCACTGTAATGCGTATTAGTGGTATGTCTTGAGCTTTTGATTTACATTTATCTAATAATTAGTGACATTAACCATTCTTTGTGTGCTTATTGGTTATCTGTATATCTTATTTGGAGAAATGTCTACTCAAGTCCATTGCCCATTTTTAAACTGGATTAATTTTTCTTTGCTAAGTTGTATATGTATATTCTACATAGTAATCCCTTATCAGACACATGACTTATAAATATTTTCTCCCATTGAATGGGCTCCCTTTTCATTCCATTGATAATGTCCTTTGATGTGCAAAGGTTTTTCATTTTGAAGTCCAATCCATCTTTTTTCTTTTGTTTGTGCTTTTGGTGTATTTTGTAGTTATGAAGGTTTTATTGATACATAGTCCTAAAGGTTGGGCTCCCCAGGAAGTGGACCCTGAGATGGAGACTGGTGTCCAGAGGGAATGCTTTTGACATCATGCCTAGGGAAGGGAAGGAAAACAAGGGCAGACAGAGAGAACCTGGGCTGTGACACAGTCTCAAAGAAAGCCTCAGCTGACTCCACAGTGAACTCTGAAATTAAGATTGGCTGTCAGAGATGTCCCTTGTTGGGGCCTTTACATTTGGCTAGTCATTGGGCACAGGGTGCTACAAGAAGGGGTTGTGGTCAACAGCAAGGCAGAAGAGGGATGGGGCAGAGACCAAATGTGTATTTCTTGTTATGTCACACTCCTCCTTATTTTCTTTGGTCTCCTGGGGTGCCATTGGTTCATTAACATAACTTAACAAGAGTCTTCAGGAGTCCTTTGCCTATTCTCTGTAGACCCACTTCCCTGTTCATCTTCCATTTGCTTCTCCTGGTCTATCTCTTTACCACCTGCAGCACCATACTGTAACTGTTGGCTCTCTGTCCATGTTTCAATTTTATTTTATGCTTTCCTTGTCCAAGTCACAATGAGCAGAAATGGGGGAAGAAAGCAACTACTTAAAACCTCAAGTGTAGGTGGATGGGGTAAGACAATAGCAGACAGTTGTTGGGATAAAATACTTAGACACAGAAATCCCAGTCCAACTGCATGGGCTCAGATACTGAAGGGCAGGTACTGAATCATGTGCATAATGAGAAAGTTAAGAAAAAACCTGCTAATTGTTCTGTAGTTTGGATGTCGCTTGTCCCCCGAGGTCCATGTTGGAGGCTTGGTTCTCAACGTGATGGTGTAGAGGTGGCTGGACCTTGAAGAGGTGGAGGCTAGCAGTGAGAGGTCACTGAGGGGATTGTCCTCTGAAGAGATTAGGGTAGTGGGGACCCTAGGTTAGTTCTCTTGAGAGAACTCTCCTGGGGCACCATTGGTTCTTTAACATAACTTAGAAAGCATTTTAGCCCCTCCCCTGTTTCACTTATCATCTTGTCATGTGATCTTTTGTTCCTGCTTGATATCATCTATAGTGAGATAATGAAAGTTTGGCAGGTGGGGCCTCACCAAAGCCAGTACTGTGCTGTTTGGATTTTCAGCCTCCAAAACTGTGAGTTTTAAATAAACCTCTTTTCTTTATAAGTACCTACCCTTGGGTATTTTGTTATAGGAACAGGAAATGGACTAATACAGACTGTTAAGTGGTCTTTGGTATTAGGGGCATAATAAACTGACTGAGGTTTTAGATGCTGAAGAAATGACAAAGTGAGATGAAAATAGTCAACAGAGTAATATTTATTTCTACTTATTCTGTGGTATAATAATTCAGTATATAATAAAATGTATTAAGACTTAAATTTGTTAAACCTAAATTCTATTTCAAGTTATAATTGATTTGAAAGGTAAACTCTTACATAACAAACACTGAACTTCGTAAATTGCTGCTCAGAGAGCATGGAGATCTGAGGACTACAACATTAGAGGAAATGCTTACTGCAATGTAGCCACTTTTGAACAAAAGGAAACTACACTTTTTGGATCCATTCTGTCCCTTGTTGGAGCTGACAGATAGAGAATTCATGTGCTGAGTTCCTAATCCTAAACCCTGAGACTGAATTTTCATAAAAATTTCTTGCTAATAATCTTAATGTTATACTACAATTACATTTTGTGACAATTGTTCCTAAAGATGTTTCCCAAAAATGTACAATTGAAATATTGAATTTTTAATCTCCACAAGTACTTAAATAACTGCATTTACAAAAATTTTTATTTTCACCCCTTATGTAACCTATCACATTTCAGTTTTCATAAAAGTCTACTACCCAAGGACCTTCCCAAGGCCTCATCTGAAGTCAGGTTCTATTTGGAGGTTGAGTAAACTTTTTTCCTGGGAAGTATTCTTGAGAAAATATTTTCTATTTAGAAATGGTTTAGGACAATCCAGACAGAGGAACAAAAGGTGGATTTTATATTCTGCATTTCCTTTTCTAATCTCATGGTTTCCTTACTTCTAGCCTTCCACATCCCACTCACATCCCTGGCCAAAATTATTATTCCCACCAGAGAGATTAGGAATATTCACTGGACTGAAAATCATTTCACCTGCACAGAATTTCCATATGTCCCCTATTTAATTTATGAGTGTCATTTCCATTTCTTGTTCTGACCCTATTTATACTCTCTAAATTCCCAGACATTTCTCTGGGGAAATTTACTCAGAATAAGCCCACAAATGCAAATCCCCTTGAAAATAACTTAAAAACATTTTTTAAAAAAGCTTTGACATTTCCTTTAGGCTACAGCCTCATTTCTTTTAAGGCACGCATGTGGGAATTGAAATTATTTCTTTGGTTGCAGTACAGTCTTCTTTATCCTCATCACCATGACTATTGCCATTAAGTATTTAGCTCACAATTTTATGATTCAATTTTGGAAGTGAATATTTGAGTTTCATGATCATTTCCTTAATTGTTTCCATTTTTTCAGGCTTTTACTATGACAGTAGCTATTGCCCATTCTTTAAACTGCCAGAAAATCAGAACCCGAATTATATCATGAAGTAGCTAAATGGAAAATTCCTTTCCTAGGATTCGTGGGGATGGGAGAGATGCACAGGAGAGATTTGGGAGATTATGCTGTCTCATCATGGAGTTAGCTTGAGCAGTTACACCTGAGCGTGGAAACTGATGATAAGAAGTAAGGAACTGCTTAGAATATGTGGCAAAAGAAAAGAACTGATAAACAAAGGGAGATGAGATTTGATGTAACTTGATCTATGTTAATCAATGAGGCAAACAACCAAAAGGTTTGAGGATTTTGCTGTAAACCAGCATGAAGCACTACAGTGTATCTTTTGCCATGAGATAATATTGATATCTGATCATAGTGATCAATGGCACTTTGTAACACTCAAATAACCCCACCAAGACCTGAAAAAGTATAGTACTGTTGTGAATTTTCAGATATCCCAATCCCAGTCCTAATCCCTACTGCTTCTCTCATCTCTTCTTCCCTCCTTCCCATCAAGCAGTAATTATTAGCTAGGGATAAATGATGCCATCATTGGGCAAAGGAGTCAGTTCTCAATTACCCAGTTTTTAACTTAATCTGTTACTAGTTAGTTTCATCTGAAATAAAGGAAGATTCTTTGATTTTTTTTAAGTTCTTTTTTATCCCTACAATTGCCTAAATGAATGGAAATAAGCAAAGAGTAATTTCTCTTTTA
Source organism: Castor canadensis (assembly GCF_047511655.1). Taxonomy (NCBI): domain Eukaryota; kingdom Metazoa; phylum Chordata; class Mammalia; order Rodentia; family Castoridae; genus Castor; species Castor canadensis. The sequence continues at coordinate 141,742,212 of NC_133389.1, forward strand.
TCATAAACAGCAAAGATAGCTCTCAATTCAAAGAGCAGAACTGGGCTTGTTATTAAGACTCACAGCAAACCATTTGTTACTTGGCTTTGAAATCACATGAGACTTTTTTTCAAAAAATGTTATGGTTTGCTTTTAGACTGTGATTGTCACATACAAACAATGAAAGGCAGAGCAGGGTATGTTGGGTCAGTTCCAGAAAACAGGGCACATGTAGTGTTTTTATTCTGCCAGCTAAAAAAGAGATTCATGGGCAGCCAAGGACAGTACCAAGTGGTTCCAAGGCTTTACATAAAACTAAAGTCAAAGTGTTAAAAGTTGAGAGTGGGAGATGAATACAGGGCACTGGGAAAATGGCAAGCTGACAGGCAATAGAAAGTTGGAGAGCAGTCAACAAAACCATTCAATTAATTTTGCCATGCTGAGTTTTCCTTGGCTGGAACTGCTTTTACCTATTTAGCTAGTCCTCATTGGCTCTTAGGTCTCAGCTTCTTAGAGGTAGAACTTAGCATCTGGAAGCATTCTGTAAATTGAATCATTGTTGTCATCATCATCATCATACTAACAATTATTTTTTCATAATTCAAGCCCTATTATGCCAGATGTTACGAGAACTAAACTCTCAGTGGATTTGGTAAATGTCTTTTCCTCTTTGAAATGGTTTTCTGGAGTTGACATCTTTACCAACTTCCTGCAGTTAATTTTACCCAACACCTATGGCATATGTACTATCAAAATTCATGCACAAACGTACTGCATCCTACAAGCATAAGGCATAAAGATAGAATGGGAAGAAACTATTATACTTAGCTACTACAATTGGTTATTTACTTTCATATGGGTAGAGATAAGGGAGAACGTATGGAGATTGGCAGGCGGGGAGGGGGTAGAAAGAGAGAGAGTCTCTAGTAGACATTGTTCCTAACCTTATTACAAATAATGATATGAAGTTCCAAAAGAACTTTCATGTTTTGCACATTTTAACACTTCAGCCCAGTCCTGTACACCAACAGGCAATTGAAGAGAGCCATACAGAGGACGTTCCCAAACTGAACGTCATTATTACAAATAATGACATGATGTTCATCTACAAAATTCTCACACCCAACATCATACACAATGGTGAGACTGGATTCTTCTTGTCAGAAAAAAGACAAGGATGTCCAGTCTTATCACTTTATTCTACACTGTATTAGAAACTCTAGATAGGACAACAAGAAAAAATAAAAGACATCTAGACTGGCGAGGAAAAAAAAAAGCAAAACTATCTTTATTGACAGCTGACCAAAAAAATCTATTAGAACTAAAAATTTCTGAAAGGTAATGGGATATACAAGATCAATGAGTGAATATCAACATAATTCTACATGCTAGCAATGAACAATGTGAAAATGAAATTTAAAAACTTTCAGTTATTGTAGCATCAAAAAGAACGAAATATGGATAAATTCAGCAAAATGAACAAAAGATCTGTGCCAGAGAATTTTAAAATGTCATCGAAAAATTAAAGTAGATCTAAATAAATGGAAAGACATCTCATGTTCATGGGTTGGAAGACATAATATTGTTAAGATGGTAATACACCCCAAATTGATCTACAGATTCACTGCAATATGTATAAAATTCTAGCTGGATTTTTTTTTTTTTTTTACAGAAATTGGTTCATACTTCCCAATTTCAAAGCTTACTCCAAAGCTACAGTAACCATGACAGTATGGTAGTAGCATACAGACAGGCATACAGATCAAGGGAATATAATTGAGAATCCAGAAATAAACCCTCACATTTTCCTACAAGGGCTCTAGTCAAGACAGATCAAAGAGAAAGAGTACTCTGTTTAACAAATGGTGCTTATACAACTAGGTATTTACATGCAAAAGAAAGAAATAGGATGATGATCTTGTATCTAATAGAATAATATACTCAAAATGGATCAAAAACATAAATATAAGAGCTAAAATTATAAAACTCTTAGAAAAAAAAATATTAGAGCAAATCTTTGTGACAAACGATTTCTTAGATACACCACCAAAGCACAAGCAATAACAAAAACTGGATATCATTAACATTAAAACTTTTGTGTTTCACTTTAAGAAAGTGAAAAGACAAATCACAAAATGTGATAAAATACTTATAAATCATACATCTGATAAGGAACTTTCAGAATGTATAAAGATGGGGGGTTGGCACTAGTAGTAGGGGGGAGGTGGCAGGGAAAGGGGGTAGGAGGATGAATACAGTGTAAAAAATGTGTACACATATATGAAACTGTAAAAATGATACCTGTTGAAACTGTTTCAGAACTGGGGAAGGGAGATAAAGGAGAACAGTGGAAGGGGTAAATTCAAGTATGATATATTTGGCGTATTATAAGAACCTTTGTATAAATGCCACAATGTACCCCCACCCAGCACAACAATAAGGGGAAAAAAAGAATGTATAAAGATGTCTTATAATTCAAAAATCAAAGGAAAGGGCTGGCAGAGTGGTTCAAGCAGTAAAAGAGCCTGCCTACCAAGCATAAAGTCCTGAGTTCAAACCCAAGTCTCAGAAAAAAAATTGAAGAAGAAATAACCCAGTTTAAAAATGGAAAAAGGATGTAAGTAGACATTTCTTCAAAGATGATACATAAATGGTTAATAACCACATGAAAAAATACTCATCATCAGTCATTAGAAAAACGCAAATACAAACTGTGAGAGACCATTTCATATCCACTAGTCCACTAGAATAGCTGTCATCAAAAAGATGGATAGAAAGTGTTTTGGTGAAAATGTAAAATGATGCAGTCACTGTGAAACAGTTTATCAGTTCCTTGAAAAGTTAAACATTGAGTTACCATATGACATAGCAATACTAGTTCTAATTAAATGCCCAAGAAAATTGAAAATATGTCTACATGAAAATGTATACACTAATGACCCTAGCAACGTAATTCATAGTAGCTAAACTGTGGGAACAAACCAATATTCAACAACTGATGAATGAATGAACACAATATGTCCACATAACAGAATACTATTCAGCCCTAAAAAGGAATGAAGATGGGGACAGGTGTCCTGGCTCATGCCTGTAATCCCAGCTACTTGGGAGGTGGAGGTGGGATGATCAAAATTCAAAGCTAACCCAAGTTCAATCACCAGTATTTAAAAAAAAATCACCAGTACTGCTGAAAAGAAAAGAAAAAAACAAAGCAAAGGAATGGAGATGGATGAACCTTGAAAACATTGTGCTGAATAAAAGAAGCCACATAATATATGATTCCATTTATAAAAACTGCCCAAAATAGGCAAATACATAGAGACAGGATGTAGATTAGCAGTTGCCAGGGGCTCCAGGGAGTGACTGCTAACAGGTAAGGTTTAGGGGAGACCACAGTGTTCTGCAAGCAGTGCTGATGGCTGCACAGCATTGTGAATGCACTGAATCATTAACTTGCACACTCTGAAAGAGTGAATTCAGAGAGTGATACATCTATAAATCTGTTATCTAAAAAACAGAGAAACATAAGATAGCGATCAGAAACTTATCCATTATCTATGATGGTTTGGGACATAATCAATGCTGTCAGATATTTGTTCTGATTAGCTTATGTTTAATTGTGCCCTTCCGTCCCTCCCTCTCTCCCTTCTCCCCTCTCCCTCTCTCTCCTTTCTTTCCACCTCTCTTTCCTTTCCTTCATTCCTTTCTTTCTTTTCTTTGTTTCATTTGAGTCTTTAAAGCAAGTCATCAGACCAAATAGCTCCCCATAAATACGTTTTTGACATATCAGTGATCAGTGATCTGGATTCAGATAAGAGAAATCATGAACAAATTCATTTTTATCATAAATCAACAGAGAAGTATTCTTTAATTAGAGAACTAATTAAAGCATTAATTCTTAAAAAAAATAAAACACAGTGGCAACCATCTTAATCCATTTGCACCATATAACAAAAATATTATAGACTAGGTGGCTTGAACAACAAATATTATTTCTCACAGTTCTGGTTGCTGACAAGTTCACTGATCAAAAAGATTCAGTGTCTAGTGGGAACCCACTTCCTAGAGTGTGTTCTTCTTACTGTGTTCTTACATTGTGGAAAACAATGAGAGAATTCTCTTCTTTTATAAGCACACTAATTCCATTCATAAGAGTTCTATCCTCATGGGCTAATCACCTCCAAAGTCCCCACCTCCTAATACCATCATACTAGGGGTGAAGACTGTATCCGACTGGGGGCATATTCAGCCCACAGCAGTGACATATAATTACTAAGCTGATGACAGTTTCCCTTTAGTGCCTGGTTAATATCCTGGAAATAATAATTTAAAAGTTAGAATGAAGAACAAATGGAATGAAACACACAGAAATTTAAATGAACCTTGAGAAATACCCTTTTATATTAGCATATTAAGAATGTAAGAAAAAAAGCTGCACCTGTGGGTGTGTGATGATTTGGGGTAGTTAAGCAACACCCTTCTTTTGAATTGTTCATAATGCTTTAAAGCATTTACTTCAGTGATTGTCACAACACCCTGTGGGTGGCAGGCATTGTGCTAACAGTGCAGTATAACTGCAGGTCAGATGACCAAGAGACACACAGTTATCACATGAATAGTCTAGAGTACAGGTGGGTGTGAAACCCAGATGGCCCATCTAATAATGCCTCATCCGCATCTGACTGAAGTGGCTTCTTATACTGATAACCTCTCTAACAAATAATAGCTATGAGTTCCCATTATTCTGGATTTTCCAAGAGCGTCTGCCATCTCTTAAACAGATGGTCAGTATCACACAATACAACTGTTTTTGATGGTAATAGGAATCACATGGCTAACACTTCCTGAAAAAAAAAAAAAACAAAAAACAAAACTGGATCCAATACTGAAAGTTGGACCTCAGCTTTTAAAATTTTTCACGTGATTTCCTGCTTCATTTCTAGAAAAGCAATAGGAATACTGAAATGGGTTTTCAAACCGTTTTGAATTGGATGTCCACATTTGTTAAGTCACAAAATTTGAGAATTTAAAAAGGACATATAAGACAAGAAATGCTCACTAATTTCAGACAGCAAAAACAGAAGACAAGAGCTAAAGCCAGTTTCACCTGTTCCACATTGTGGGCCTCAGGTTCTTCAGTGCAAAACAAATGTTTGGACTGCAGGCTCTCTTAGGCCCTATCCCTCTCTAATTTGGTGATTATGATATGACCCCTGCTTAACTCAAAGCTGTACAGGGGGCTGGAAGAGTGGCTCAATGGTAGATTGCCTGCCTAGCAAGTGTGAGGCCCTGAGCTCAAACCTCAGTTCCACCAAGGGAAAAAAAAAAAAAAGTCAAAGCTGTATAGGGACATGTCTGGTACAGATCCATTTTCTTTACCAGTAGGATATTCTCGCATCTAGCACACTGCCTGGCGCATACTATGTGTGCTCAAAAACATTTTCTGACTGCCATAGTATTTTCTTTCATAAGACTTTTCTTTGACTGCATGATACTACAGTTGAAGCTCAATTTATCGTGACAACTTCTCTCAGGAATATATTTGCTGCATTAGTAATGTGCTTTTATTTTTCTAGATTGCTTTCCTTTCCAATTTCCAATCAGTGACCATTCACAAAAGGAGATCAAACTTTAGAGATTTCTAAACACCTCTGACAAGGAATTTCTACAAGTGTTCACGTGTTTCAATTTTTATCTGCTGTATTTTTGGCCTTTAACAAACAATAACATATTCGTATTACATCAGCACTTCATTGGTTTTCCTTGAATTATTTTTTAAGTTACCATCTTTCCTGATTTTACTTCCCTCCTCTTCATTAGTTACCGGCGCTATTCTTTTCATTGCCCATAGGCCTCCAGCAGATGTAGAGATGACCTCTTTGTCCTTGATTTTTGCTTTCAAAGATGCACAAAACAGCGAACAGGAACTTCTTAGAGGATGCATACACTTTAGGGGCATCTGTCTCTGTCTTTAACTTTACAAAAATAAAATAATAAAGCTATGTGTTTCCTTCACACATTTAAAAGCCAGAAATAGATTTAGACGTACATTTTTTCAATTCGTGTGCCAGGCTAATAAGCAGAGCGCAACAGACTGCGGGGAGCGGGGCCAGGCCGCCTCCGCCCTCGCGCTGAGCTCTTCCTCCGCCGCCTCCCTGCGACTGGGGCCCGGCCCAGCCGGCAGCCCAGGAGCCCCACCAGCTGCTCCTCTGGCAGCTGCACGCTCGCCTCTGGGTCTGCCGGGCCGCCTCGTGTTCCTGGGTGTCATTAAAATCTACAAGCGCAGTGTTTTAGAGCTGAGTGACTTTAAACTTGTTCCTTTATACCACCCAAATTTCTGCAGATTATTTACCCTGCTTTAGAGTCTTAATACTTCAGCATCCAGGCCGGCTTAGGGAGCTTGGTCCCAGGGGAGCGTTGGGACCAGCAGACTCTGTTCTGCTGCATGGTCTTGGGCACGTGAGTGTCCTCTTCCCAAGCAGAGGTCAGGGAGAGGTGTTCTAGGTGCCCAGAGAGACAGCCTGCTGCAGGATATCTGCTGTTTTCTGACCGCTAGGAAGGAAAGCTTGGAGACTTCTGAGAACTTAGAGCCCAACAAGGTTCTGCTTAGCAGTGTATGCAGCACATCTTTTTCCTTAGAAAAGACACAATCACTCCAGTCAGGGTTATCACACGGACTACCTACCGAGTGACTAGTACTCCCTGTCTAAGCTGTACCACCTCAGTCTCTCCTGGGAATTGGGAATCGAGACAAATATTCACCCCGGTCTGTCCCACTTTCTCCAACAGCAAACGTGCACTGGAAGCTGTGCTTGGCGGTGTTTTGGACTGTGTGCCCTGGGGCAATGAAAACAGGTCTGCAGGTCCTGCAGGCAGTGAAAGAGGGAAATGAAAAAGAATCTACAGAGAGGAAAATAGAGATGAGAAAGAGCAAGGCTCCTAGCTTCCTAGGGCTTCCTGAATTTTACTTCTAGTCCCTCAGGGGATTGGCCTGCTTCCTACCCTGGCCTGAAGTTCCTTTCTCTTATGTGCAAAAAAAAAAATTCTTTCCTCAGGTATTGACTCCACAAGTTTTCTGACCACATAACACAATCATAATCCTTTTTTGAATTTGTCCAAAATCTCAAGTATCTGAAGTACAATTAAGAACCAGAAGTATTCGGGTAGCACATCTGAACCATGGAAGCTCTGCTTTTGGTCCAGGCTGGTGCCAAGCATCACCCTTTGCTGCACCTGACCCTGCTAACTACCTTCTTCTCCAAAGACAATAATACGCCAAACATCTGTGGGGTAGCTGCTGTATGTCTGTTAAATGCTCAAGTTGAAGGTCAAATGCTGAGGCCTTGAAAGCCATCAAGACAGCCCCTGCCTCCTAAGAGCTTTCAATTTACTAGGGAAAACAGACAAGTTCAGTGTATAACCTTTCCCTGATGTACACTGCCAAAAGAATTGTCTTCTTATTAACCTAGAAGGTAACAGCCACGCCCGGGAAATCAATGAGTCAGTGCCCTGTATAGCTATCCTTATCTCAACCAGCAAAAACCCTTGTTCCTTCCTATTACTGCTTATACTCTCTCTACAACAAAATTAGAGATAAGGGCAAAATAGTTTCTGATGGGTATTGGAGGGGGGGAGAGAGAGGGGGCCGAGTGGGTGGTAAGGGAGGGGGTGGGGGCAGGGGGGAGAAATGAACCAAGCCTTGTATGCACATATGAATAATAAAAGAAAAATGAAAAAAAAAAAAAAAAGAATTGTCTTCTTTAACCTTGTTTTCAATTTAGACTTTGGTGTTGAGTAAGAAATAATAGGATTATTTTGCAGATTTTGTTTAATATTTCAAGAACCCAGATATGAGCATTAGCTACAAAAATCTCAAGAATTTTTAAGGCATGATGAACCTGAATTCTTTTCAAGATGTTGGATGAGAGTTCTAGAGGAGGAAGAAACAGTGTCTTCCAAAATGCGTACATATTCAACTGGATAAAGCAGATTGGAAAACAGCGGGCCTATCACATAGTTGATCATGCTGAATTTTTGACCAAGCTATCAATGTTGATAGTTCAGCAAAGTCATTTTTTTTTTCCAGGAAATTAACCTTAGACAATGTTACAGACCACTTATAAAATCAGTGGTTTTAATAAGATTAATGTATTGAGATCTTCATATTTTTCTTAGCTTTAAATTATCTATGTATCAAAGATCACAAAGATACATGCTTTATGGTTAATTTGTTATTCAGAATAGGAGCTATAAATAATCAAGTGCTTATTATCTGTAAGACTCCAGGTACTGTATTTATATCAAACTTTCCTTAAATTTAATTTGAAAAAATTCAGGTGCACAAAAGTTATAAAGAATAATACAGTAAATATACACTCACCATCTATATTAAGAAATAATATATTATCCACATAATTATGCCTAGGCACCCCAATCTTAATATACTCCTTTCAGAATCTACCATAATTAACTAAATCTTAAACTTTTTCCAAACATTTATTTTTTTAATCACTTTTCACATGTATTTATAATGTATGTTTGCTGAACTTTTTAAATAGTATTCAATTCTGTTATTGAAAATAAAAGAAATACATAGGGAGAAAAATGAAATTAGGAATCAAAACAAGTAGCTTATAAAACAGGAAAAAATTCACAAAATATGTTAAATGAGAATAAGTTAGTAACCCGTGAGGCATGTTAGACATATATAGAGCGGAGCATTTGTGTAAAGAACATAATTAGAAAGGGATGGAAAAAACGAGGAACACCTAATAGTCATGATAAACTAAATATACACTAGGCCCTGAATCATCAAATTTTATGACGCAGTGAAGAAAGACTTAAAAGGCATGCAAGCATTTGCTATTCCCAAGGTCTTAATTTGGCCAGCCATTGGCTCCTCACATCCTCTGCACAAGGAATGTAAATAAAATCCATGGTTGCTCATCAAGTTTCAGTTTTCAGCCAGGTACACTTGCTCCCAAGGATGCAGAGTAAGTACATGTGTTTTGACCCCAGGCACGGCACCTGTTGGGCTACTTTGCTTAACTCTAGTACGGTGGCTGCATTCAGTGAGGAAAGCAGAGAGACAGAGATGGGACCAAGGATTCAGGTAGAGTCATTTTCCACCTTGCCAAAACCAGATTTTAATGTGCTAACTGATGTCATCTCTGTCACCTTGCTTCTTATAGTGTGTTTAGTTGACTTAATAAGCTATGTGGCTTGAGTGTCTTGTTTTGGTCCACAAGCCTTTCTGTTCTGTTATCTGTTGAATAGGTTATGGATTAGTATACTTACAGGCTACAAGGACAGTCTCATACACAATAATTGTACATTTACAAGTTTTTAACCTGAAAATAAACATATTCTATACATTCATCTGCATTTTATTTTTTTATTCAACTTCTTTTTTGTAAGACTTTTTCAGGGGAGATAAGTAGATCTGTTCCATTGATTTTCATAGCTATCTCCATTGTATATTTCACAATTTATTTGTGAATTATTTTGTTGATCTTCTGTTTAGTGTATTTGCTCCCAATTGTTTAGTATAATAATTAATACTATTGTGCATGTTATTGTACTTATCTCCTTGGGAAGCTTCTAAGAGAATATACCTTGGGTTGAAATTTCTGGGTCAAAGAATATGCATACCTTTAACTTGATTAAATACTGTCCAACTGCATCTTAAAGTGGCTGTACCAATTTATAGTCTTACAGAGTATATGAGTTCCTATGTTCTTAATCCTAGTCAACTCTCTATATTATTGGTCTTAAAAATTTTTGTTGATGTGATGAATGGATGCACTTTTCTCACAAAGAAACTGAAAAATCTTATGACATTTCTTTAGTAGTTCGATTATAAGGAAAAAAATCTGTGTACATTTTATGTCATATTTTTGGACTTTCTCATCCTTTATTTAAGGGCAAGTAAGGGTTTCCCTTTCTATTTCCAACACTGTTGTCATTAGAGAAAAAAACAACTTTGCAACATAATTTTCATAAGGATTAGGGTGTGGAAGAATACCACATTGTTTGATGCTTTATGTCACAGAAATATTCCTTTGATTGTACAGGGGTCCAAGAAAAGGAATTAACTGCATCCATTCAAATTCATCATCACTAATCACATGTCATAATGGAAGTAGGTCTGGAGCAGAATGACTATTTCTCACACACTGAGAATGCATGCATTTAAAAAATTCTAGAAAGTTGCTCTTTGTCCCAGAGTAGCTACTGTACAAGCTTGTTTCATGCCTTAAATTTTGACATTAGAAATTAATACACTGGGGTAAAATATTTTCATATGTAAGAAAGTGCCAAAACAAAACACATCTCAAAAATGCATTTATTACTTCTAGCATGAGCACCTTATTTGTCTCATCTCTTTCAAAAGCACAAAGGGAACAGGACACAGACTTGTCAGTGCTAAGAGGGGAAACAATGACGGTCATCCTCCACTTCCTCTCCCTTTACCTTGTACATTTACATGGGCAAATCTTTCCTCTTCATATTTTGTTTACATCTTTTAGGTGGTTCCCAACATTCTAATGGTGTTCTCAAAGTGTGGATTAGGGGGTCCCTCTGGTTTCAAATGCCTAAGGTAATTGTTTTAAAAAAGCCAAATGTGATGGTGCATGCCAGTAGTCCCGGTGCTCAGGAGGCTGAGGTGGGAGGATTGCTTGAGTTCACCAGCTGAGCTCAAAGACCAGCTAAGGCAGCACAGTAAGACCCTGTCTCAATTTAAAAAAAAAAAAGATTCTTGAGATCCAGTCTAGGCCCATTCAGTCAGTGTTCTGAGAGTGAGAATCTGTGTTTTCAACAAATAGCCCAGCTTGATGTTTCTTAGCTTAAACAAACAAACAAAAAACAAAATAATTGAAGTATGTAAGGAAGTACAGAAAGCAAATGTTCAGCCCAATGCAAAACTACAAAGTGAGCATTTTTGTAACTATGGCCTAGGAGGGAAAGGAGAGCCTTTCGAGAACTTCAGAAGCCCTTGTTTCTCTGCCAATTTCCTCCCTCTTCCTTTAACTGAATCCATGGATCTGGTGTCTGACAGTCTCTGTGCTCGCGCTGAGAGCTTCTGGCACTCATTGAGATGAGAACTACAGCATCAACATGAAGTCCACACTGCTCAGTGCATCAGATGAGGCCCAAGCAGAGTATGTTGTCTGCAACCTCATCTTCTGCCCTTCTCACATTTCATTCTCAAGTCATTTAGAACCAGCCATGTTTCATTTTGTAATTGTCTCCTTAATTCATTGCTCATGCTCTCTGCACTTCTGCAGTTACAGAGGAGTGCCTGCACTTCTTGAGTCTTTCTATTAAATTCATTCTTCAAGACCTGCCCAACTGTAATCTATCCTTACAAGCTTTCTTGTAAGACCTGACCTGATGACTTTCACCCCTCTGCCCCACCCAAGACAGAACCATCACCCTTTCTTTGTGTGACCAAGAACATCTTATAATGTGTGCAATTGCTAGGTTCATGTCTATTCTCACTAGACCAGGAATTAGGACAGAAAATTTAAAAAAAAAATTTCTTCTATGCATATGGGCTTAGTGTGTGTTCCTCAGCTGGTGCTTAATTGTTGAACAAGCAAATAATCTCCAGGTAGAAGTATCTTGGAAAAGTAGCACACAGCAACCCTAACACCTCTGGGTATATTTGGATCAGATCATGTTCTTTTTTGTTAGGAAACAAAACCCAGACATCAGAATCACACCGGGTGCCTGAGAGGGAGGTGAAAACAAGTGAAGGGAGAGAGATGGAACACTGCAGAAGGGGGAGGAGGGAGCTGGTGATGCTGCCCAGAGCTCTGCCAGAGCCCTGCAGAGGAAGGAACAATGGGAGTGCTCCAGGCAGCATTGAGCTCTCCCTTCTTGCCCAGACCCCTCTGTTGTGCGGGAAGCCTGGACTGTTCTGACTTTTTACATCTTTTCCTGCCTTTAATTATTTTCACATGCATCTGTTTCTCTGAATGTCCATTCTAGCCTGAGAAATGCCACCTTGTAAGTCAGTAACCTGCCTAGTTCTTGACCCAAGCATCCAAACTCCTACCCATCCATAGTATGTGTGAGTAGGAGTGGAGGGCGACAATGAGCCATACAGAGGGGCCTTGTGTAACTGCCTGGGTGCTCAGAGGATCTGGATCATAAGCATCTGGGCAGCCTGCCATGAGAAACTGCAGCAGCACCCATAGTCCTAACACAAATGAACCTCCACTGTTGGGCAGACTGAGATGTTGTAAGGATAGGAATGGGGAGAATGGCTTGACATTAATTGAAGTCAGAAATAATATTATGAAAACTAAAATCTATCAGCAGCAACCAATAAATTCAGACCCCATCTATTGTGCACGTCTGAAAGAGAGACATAGATGGTGGTTTGATCTCTGGAATGGAGCCTGGGGGCTGCTTTGAGTCTGGAGATTATCAAGCCTGGTTTGTAGCTGTCACTGTTGGGACATGATGTATTTATGAACTGAAGGAATTGCTGAGCCTATAAACTGCATTTGTAGAGGGAGTGGGCTACTCTGTTCTCCCCTAAAGAACCACAGTGACTTGTGGTCAGGTCCTGGGCAAGTTCTGTGAGTCCAGCTTTCTGCAGCTAAGCAGGAGCAAGAAAGATAGGATCAGAGCCCACCCTGTCATAGTCCTGGTATGGATGCCCAGCTAACATCACTTTGTGAACTGCAAAAGTTCCAGGACTGCATGGGTCCATGGAGTAGGAGGCTCCTCAAGAAAGAGATACAAGCATATATACACTGGAATGATTAATCAGAAAAAAAAAGACTGTATCTGTGGCATCAGATTAAAGCAGTTTAAGCAAGCTACACACACACACACACACACACACACACACACACACACACACACACACACGATACATGGTAGACTCTCAAAACATGTAGTTATATAGGACTGATTATATACCACATGCTCAATACACATTTGTTGGATAAGTTCCTGATTTTTGTTGTCTTTCTCAAACAAGTGAATGAATATAGTACAATTTTGTTTTCATTTTTGTTTCATCATAAACTGCTTTTGAAGCAGAACCTTTGTTTAAAATAACATTTATATTTTCCCTTTGAAACCAGTAATGCATGTTTATTGTTGAAATTTTGAAAAATTGAAGTACAAAGAATAAGATGAAAATGGTCATAATACCATCACCCAGAGATAACTACTACTAAAAATTTCCTTCCATGTTTATTTAGGTAGCAAATTATAGATTGCTTTACTCTGTTCTATTTTTAACTGTAATATTAAATTATAATCCTTAATACTATTCTATATTAATTGAATATTTTCTATTTTGTAGGTTATTATAACTGATTTAACCAATTTATTATGTTGGATGTCTTTGTTTTTCAATGTTATAAATAATGTTTTAAGTATCCTCTTCTTTTTTTTTTTTCATTTTTCTTTTATTATTCATATGTACATACAAGGCTTGGTTCATTTCTCCCCCCTGCCCCCACCCCCTCCCTTACCACACACTCCGCCCCCTCCCTCTCCCCCACCCCAATAACCAGCAGAAACTATTTTGCCCTTATTTCTAATTTTGTTGTAGAGAGAGTATAAGCAATAATAGGAAGAAACAAGGGTTTTTGCTGGTTGAGATAAGGATAGCTATACAGGGCATTGACTCACATTGATTTCCTGTGCGTGGGTGTTACCTTCTAGGTTAATTCTTTTTGATCTAACCTTTTCTCTAGTACCTGTTCCCCTTTTCCTATTGGCCTCAGTTGCTTTAAGGTATCTGCTTTAGTTTCTCTGCGTTAAGGGCAACAAATGCTAGCTAGTTTTTTAGGTGTCTTACTTATCCTCACCCCTTCCTTGTGTGCTCTCGCTTTTATCATGTGCTCATAGTCCAATCCCCTTGTTGTGTTTGCCCTTGATCTAATGTCCACATATGAGGGAGAACATACGATTTTTGGTCTTTTGGGCCAGGCTAACCTCACTCAGAATGATGTTCTCCAATTCCATCCATTTACCAGCGAATGATAACATTTCGTTCTTCTTCATGGCTGCATAAAATTCCATTGTGTATAGATACCACATTTTCTTAATCCCTTCGTCAGTGGTGGGGCATCTTGGCTGTTTCCATAACTTGGCTATTGTGAATAGTGCCGCAATAAACATGGATGTGCAGGTGCCTCTGGAGTAACAGTCTTTTGGGTATATCCCCAAGAGTGGTATTGCTAGATCAAATGGTAGATCAATGTCTAGCTTTTTAAGTAGCCTCCAAATTTTTTTCCAGAGTGGTTGTACTAGTCTACATTCCCACCAACAGTGTAAGAGAGTTCCTTTTTCCCCGCATCCTCGCCAACACCTGTTGTTGGTGGTGTTGCTGATGATGGCTATTCTAACAGGGGTGAGGTGGAATCTTAGCGTGGTTTTAATTTGCATTTCCTTTATTGCTAGAGATGGTGAGCATTTTTTCATGTGTTTTCTGGCCATTTGAATTTCTTCTTTTGAGAAAGTTCTGTTTAGTTCACATGCCCATTTCTTTATTGGTTCATTAGTTTTGGGAGAATTTAGTTTTTTAAGTTCCCTGTATATTCTGGTTATCAGTCCTTCGTCTGATGTATAGTTGGCAAATATTTTCTCCCACTCTGTGGGTGTTCTCTTCAGTTTAGAGACCATTTCTTTTGATGAACAGAAGCTTTTTAGTTTTATGAGGTCCCATTTATCTATGCTATCTCTTAGTTGCTGTGCTGCTGGGGTTTCGTTGAGAAAGTTCTTACCTATACCTACTAACTCCAGAGTATTTCCTACTCTTTCTTGTATCAACTTAAGAGTTTGGGGTCTGATATTAAGATCCTTGATCCATTTTGAGTTAATCTTGGTATAGGGTGATATACATGGATCTAGTTTCAGTTTTTTGCAGACTGCTAACCAGTTTTCCCAGCAGTTTTTGTTGAAGAGGCTGCTATTCCTCCATCATATATTTTTAGCTCCTTTGTCAAAAATAAGTTGCTTATAGTTGTGTGGCTTTGTATCTGGGTCCTCTATTCTGTTCCACTGGTCTTCATGTCTGTTTTTGTGCCAGTACCATGCTGTTTTTATTGTTATTGCTTTGTAATATAGTTTGAAGTCAGGTATTGTGATACCTCCTGTATTGTTCTAAGTATCCTCTTCTTAACTGTTTATTTTTTGGCAGTACTGGGGTATGAACTCAGGGCTTCACACTCTACTTCTTGATTCATGCCTCCAGTCCTTTCTGCTCTGTTATTGCTGAGCTAAGGTCTCACTTTTAGCTCAGACCACAACCCTACTATGGCTTCTCAACATAAATGGGATGACAGGTAGCACCATCTCATTCAGATTTTTTTCTGTTGAGGTGGGGTATTGTTAACTTTTTTGCTCAGGATGACCTGGAGCCATGATCCTCCAGATCTCAGCTTCCTGCATAGCTGAGATGGCAGGTACTCACCACGTGCCCAGTTGTCTCATGAACTTTTTGCTGGGTTGTCTTTGAACAGTGATCCTCCTGAGCTCAGCCTCCCAAGTAGCTGGAATTGCAAGCATAGTCAACAGTACCTGGCTTCTTTTTAAATGTTTATAAAATTAGGATAATATCCTGGAAGTGAGTCTGCTGGACCAAATCCTATGAACACTTTGAAACTCTTGGTTCACTTTGTCAAACTGACCTTGTAAAGGTTGTTTACTTTTTATCAGCAATTAAAAGTTCCTGACCTCATCAACATCAGGATGATTTGTGACATTTTATTTAAGGAGCATATTTTGTAGTTGGAAAAAAACCATTCTTTTGCCATTATTAAGAATTTTTGTTATAGTAGGAATTGAAAAAAATATAGCAATACATCGAAAATGAAGAAATCAAAGTCACTAAAATTTTTGACTACTTTATGTCGTTGTTAATCCTGGGTAAGCTGATGAGTCATGATGTTTAAGTCTGTGTAATCACAACAGTATAACTAAAATTATAAAAATGCAGTGATATGTGAATAGAACCATGTTTGATATTCCTTTATTTCAGTAGTTTAAGAGCTCTCTTATTGTAGTATATATGCATTACACATTGTCCTTTCAAAGTGTCTGCTCTCAGTCAGTGTTGAATAATCTGTTGTGACAATTAACCCAACTCATCAGTATGAACACTTTTGATTTCTTGATAGCTGGTTGAGTGATAAGACAAGTCAGAAGATAGGTGAACCAGCATAGTGAAAGCACCTTTAGTATCCGAGGTAGGTTTTGAACCCCTTCTGATTTTCTTTCCTTTTCCTGATACATGCCTATATCTGACACATATACGAACCCTCTCAGTTCCACTAAAAGACAAGAGAAGTGAAGACAGAAGACTGTCTGCTATTTGTCTGTCCCCCTCCCTGTGGATCTGCTACAACTACTCCATCCTATCACTCCCACCTGTCCCAGGGCCAAGAGCATCATTTAGTGGTTAGCTTAGAGGAATTGATGAAGGATGACCTCTTCTCTGTCTCTTTTTCAGTCTTCATCTAGGGAGTCATGAACTTGGTACTTTTGTTTTTTCACTTTCCTGACAATAGTTATGTCCACTTTAGTCAGCTTCTCCGAAGGACACACTTCTATTCCCTCCCTCTCTCCCCACCTTCTTCCAACTCTTTACTTCATGAAAGTAAAGAGTTCCTATTTCCTTGCTCCCTTTATGAGCCAGAAAAAACCCCACATTTTGTCAAGGAAACAAAGAGTTTTCCACCCACTCTTATAGGGAGTGCTTAAAAGGGGTATTCCAGCTGGTGGGTCCTTTGCTTGCAAAGTGCAGTCCTAGAGAAAGAGACAAGTTCAGAGACTGAACTGAGAGAGTGAGTATAGACTTGATGTCAATCTCAGTAAATTGGGTGAAGGGTAATGCCAAACATAGGATCCTGAGCAACAAGAAAGCAAAGCATGAAGTGTAAATGGAAGGTGGCTTTAATGAATTCTAGAGATGGTGTTCAGAGCATTTTTAACCTATTCTCCAGGCTGACTTATGTAGTTAGCAGAGAATTAGTAATGGCCAGCAATGAGTTGACAGTCGCCACTGTCACTGAGACAGTTAACCAACAAGCCCTGAATAGTGACACAGGGAGAAAAGTGAAGGGGTGCCAATGAGAAGAGAGAAAGGAGAAAGAAAAACAAGGCTTTAATCTTTTTTAAATGTCCAGAAATTCTCCTTAGAAAGTCTTTTAAACAGTTTCTACTGATTTCTTCTGTCTCAAACACACATTTTAAAAATTAAACCATAATTACTCTTCATTTGATTAAAGGTTCAATTGTACTTACTACTTAATATTTTCTTGCTATTTACATAAGCAACATACAAATTCTTTAGCAGCAGATGTCTATTGGATTAGATGACTTCTAAGGTCCTACCCAGTTTCCCAAAGGTCAATAATAGAATATTTCCCTTGCATTTTATAAGCATTTGTAGTCCATCCAGAGAATCTAACCATTTCATTTGTTTGGTTTTTCTTTCAACTGGTATCACATTATAAATTCAAAATTATCAATTTATAAATAGACTATTGGAAACTAAAATGCTTGGGTGTTGAATTTCTGCAAAGTATTAAAATACATTTTCAATATACAAAGGAGGGTGAAGTTGGTGGTCTAAATAATCTTTTACACCTTAAAATTCCATAGCATCTTACAATAAAATGTAATGCATAACAATTTACTATTTTTTTTTAAAGCCATGGCTCTTGAAATGATCAGCTATCGTATATTCCTACTAATTTACCTTTAAGAAACTTTTTTGTAATCTCCATGTATTTGAAAGATATTCACATTTCCATATATTTAAAAATCTATAATACATTTTCAATGTTTTAAATTTCATATTACAAAATAAGAGAAATTTTAATTATATTTCTGGTAATATGAATATTGTACATGACTCAGTTAATTGCAGGGCAACAACCACACAGAGTGGAAAATTCGTTAAGTATAGAATTATTCTGAGGCAATAATAGGAGAGTATGATGATAGAATTATATTGTATCTTAACTCTTATAGGTCATAAGCCATAATGTTATTCTTTCCTTCCTTCAAGAACATTTTAAATCTATTATGCTTTCTTTTGTTTTGAGTCACTGAAGCATTTTAAAGAAGTCTTTCTAAAGTAATAAATTAATGCTCTTTCATGAAATTTTCACTCAAATGTCAGAATCACTACTTTTTACATTTTTCTTTTTTACTAAAACCGTTTTTAGTTTCACAATGTGGAAGTTTTTTTTGGTCAAAAGAATTACTTATTTTTGCAAATGCACTAATCATTAGTGCTTTAGATGATACATATTTTAAATCCTGTTAACTATGTATTTACTGAATTCAAATATAAGAATAACAGAGTT
Organism: Castor canadensis; assembly: GCF_047511655.1. Classification (NCBI taxonomy): domain Eukaryota; kingdom Metazoa; phylum Chordata; class Mammalia; order Rodentia; family Castoridae; genus Castor; species Castor canadensis. The sequence goes on from NC_133389.1 coordinate 141,760,538, forward strand.
TCTCTTCCCAAGGGGCTTACATTATATTTAGAAAGCGGAACACCAATGAAGCAACTAAAGATGCATAAATAACTGAGACTTCTGTGTGGCACTATGGGAAGTGCAATGGAAGTGAGGGATGACAGGCTGCTGAGGTACACAGTAGCCAGCAAAGTTACAGCTGGACCATCAATGACAGGAGAAACATGGGAGCTGGTGTTTCTGAAACCTCTGGCACTGATTTGACATCTTGGTGTAACAGTGGAGACATGGGCTTTGGGACAAAATTCTTAGTTTTGTAATTTAGCCCTCCCATGTGATCTCAACTCAAGTATTTTAGTACTCAGCATTTTAGTTTTCTGATGTCTACAACAGATGAAGATGTGATACAAGTTTCACAGTGCTATAGCAAGGATCAACTTGGAAAGTGCTGTAGAACACAGTGGATCCTCAATCAATGTTAGCTATTATTTTCTTGCACCACTAAAATAGTATTAACTTAATAGTTTTCTTTTGGGGATGGTGGTGGTGGTGCTGGGTCTCATGTATTTTAGGCAAGTGTTCTACCACTGTGCTACATCCTCAGCCCTTATTTATTTTTAAATTGACACATAACATATGCACTTATAGCATGTACAATATGATGTTTTAAAGTATCCTATGTATATGCTGAGGAATGACCTAATCTAGTTAACTGATGTGTGCATTACCTGACATAGTTATCATTTGTGGGGTGAGAACATTTTCTATCACTCTCATAGCATTTTTCAAGAATACAGTGTTAACTATAGTCACCAAGTTATAACAGAGCTCTCAAATTTATTCCTTCTAACTAAAACCTTGTATCCTTTCACTAACATCTGTTTACTCTCCCCCCTAAAATTATCCCAGCTCTGCTAATCATCATTCTACTCTGTGAGATTTTTAGATTTCATGTGTGAGATCATGTGGTATTTGTTTGTCTTACTGTGCCTGGCTCATTTCACTTGACATAGTGCTCATCAGGTTCAACTATCTTGTTCCAACACACAGTATTTTGTTCTTTTTATAGGCTGAATAGTATTATATTGTGTATGTATACCACATTTTCTTTATCCATTCATACACTGATAAGACACTTGAGTTGATTCTATTACCTTGGCTGCTGAAAACAGTGCTACAGTAAACATGAGAGTTCAGGTCTCTCTTTGACATCCAATTTCATTTCCTTTGAGGATATACAAAGTCTGGGCTTATTGGATCATATGTAGTTTTATTTAAAAATTTTGAGGCAGGCCGGGCTCGATGGTTTATGCCTATAATTCTAGCTATTCAGGAGACACAAAGATCAGGAGTAATGAGGCTCAAAGCCAGCCGAGCCAAATAGTTTGTGAGACCCTATCTCGAAAATACCCAATACAAAAAGGGCTTTCAGAGTGGCTCAAGGGGTAGAGCACCTGCCTAGCAAGCGTGAGACCCTGAGTTCAAACTCCAGTACTGCAAATAATAAATAAATAAATAAATAAATAAATAAATAAATAAATAAATAAATTGAGGAACCTATGTACTGCTTTTCATAATGGCCATACTAATTTATAGTGCCACCTAACAGTTTTCTTTTAAACATTTGTGTTTATTTTACTGAAATAAGTCTATTTAAAAGATATTTTGGTATCATTACTCTACATGGAAAATGAATCTCACTTGCCTCAATAAAAAACTGTAAGGGCAAATACAGGAAGGCAATGCTATCAAATCCTAGCTGTATACCGAGGCCTGTTAAAGGTTCTGAGTGAAGGCTGATCTCTTTTTGAGAATTCAGCAAGTGTTAGAGGGACGAGAGGCACACTGGTACACTTACTGAAAGAGAATTGTCAAGGAATAACTCACTAGCTCACTGTGGTTTACTGTTATTTAATGTCACCACCCATTTGCATCTTCAATTATCTCAGCATGCTTCCTGTGGGCTGTTGGAAGATGAAGAGAAGAAGCACTGTTCACTTATTATTGACCAGTCTTGTTTTTAAAGGTGTGTTATATGTACTGATTGTACATTTTTCCTTTCTTTTTTGGCGGGGGGAGGGGCAGGGTCTCACTATGTAGCAGCCCAGAAAGGCCTGGCACTTGCTGTGTAGCACAGGCTGGCCTCAAACTCAAGATCCTACTGTCTCAGCCTCCTGAGTGCTGGGACTAAAGGATGTGTTACCATGGACAGCTTTTTTTTTTTTTTTTTTTTTTGGTGGCACAATGTATTCCACTCTCATCAATTTCAACTCCCATTCAGAAATTCTAGAAAAATATTATTCTTTATCTGTAATTTTTAAGCTCGAGGGAAAATCTGGTTTTCTAAGAAGAGAAATATTTCATATTTGGTTGTATACTATGACATATTCTACTGCATTAGTTAAAATTAGTGATAGAGATATAAAATAAGCTTCTCCCAAATACCTATTAGGTGAAAATAAAAACTAAGAGAATAGCCTGAAGGCTTTCAGATGTTTTAAAAAGTGTTTTCAAAATTTAAAACTGAACAAGGACATTTGTTTAAGCCACTAGAAGTAGCTTTGAATTATCCTTACCTTTTTAGATAAGAAATTAAGCATGGAAAGGTATTTGCAAGTGTCATTTCTAAGAATATATACAAATTAAAAAAGGATGAAAAACAGGATATGATACAGTCCTTAGGACACTTTCCAAGGGGTGTTAAAATTCAGAATTTGTTGTATCTATTAACCCTCTGTAATTAATTAAAAAATAAATCTGTGCCTAAAAATGTAATAGGAATGTTGCTACAGTTAATAACATGTTAATAACATTCTAAAGTTACTTGCAATTTATATACTGCTTTTAAACATATTTTTACTTTACTTTATTGGAAGTATTACATATTCAATCAGAAGTAGATATCACACATTTTACACATTTCTATTAGGAAATATAATTCATACTGAGAACATCTACAAAATATAAAAATTCTATTTGCTAGTTAATTCATATTTTCCATTTCATTCAGTCATTCAACAACTATTGTTTCGTGTTAACCACTGTTTTAAGCATTGCAGATAGAGCAGCGAATAAAGGACCACAATAGATAAAACCATACACCCTCTTAGAAATGACATTCCAGTGTCGTTTAGGCTTTTATTGAAATATAGCATAAGACATGATGCTTCCACTGTTAGGAAAATTATTTTTATTTTATTTTAATTTGGATTTAAAGGAGTGTTAGGAGAATGCCATTGTATATTTATCTTTAAGAGTATGAAAAAATAAAAAAGAAAGAATATTTTCCTTTGCCTTTTAGGCTTCCTTTTGTATTTCTTATTTTCTCTGTTTTATAAAAAAAAGACCTGAGAACAGTGAACCATGACTTTTACTTGTCTTTGTGTTCCAAGAACCCAACCTTAAACCTGGCACCTCATTGTTGCTCAACAAGATGTACTGAATAAATGAATAACTTAAATACATAGATATTTATAGTAAAATCAAGACAGAAGAAATCAAAAGTACTGCATGCATGTTTAAATCCAAATGGTCTGAAAGAACTATTCCTGTTTCTGTGTTCTCTTACACCTGTCTGGGACTGCCTCCAAGAAATCTCTAAAATCCTGAAACTGTGGTTTCTACCAGAGGGCCTTCAGAGAAGAATCAGACACTATAATTGTTACCTTACAGGATGGAATGTGCATCTCTTCTATTTCCCTTAACAAATCACTGAGAATAGGAGAAGGCTGTGTAAGTGTTGGGACAGGGGAGGTGGTGTAGGTGACAAAAGTGGCAAGGTATAAAATAATCAGTGCTTCTTTATCTGAACTGTCTCATCTACAGGTAAATGCCTCCACTCTTTCAGAGCAGTCATGTTGACTACAGTGTTGTCACACAGATGTAACAGAATTGGATACCTAAAAGCTTAAAATGTTATCTTTCATTTTCCTTCCTCCCACCACTTCCCCCAGCACCACAGGGCACTTAGGCAAAGCAAAGTGGGCCAAAAATGCCATTCTGAATGTGGGAAGAATACACTATCTGAACAAGGAAAGATTCAGTGTTTAACAGTAGAAAGAAACAACCAGTTACAAGAAAGAAGAAAGAGTATCTGCCCTAATAAATTTCCTTTTCTGCATCACATTCAGCCAGACATTGTGATGTGAATGTCAGCTCTTCCAACTCTGGAAACAATTCCGGGAGAAGACTCAAAGGTGCAGGTAAGACCACTCATTTCGCGACTCATGAGTCACTGATTGTACATTGTTTTGGAAGAAAGTTCTTTTTCTCCAGTTGTTCAGAACCAGCAATGTTTGCAAATCATCAGGAGGAATTAGAAGGATTTTGCCAATTTCATTGCCTGAACACTTATTAACCTCTACCGTTCCCAATCAGCCAACAAATTGTTTCAATAATCTTTATTATACTCTAGCAATCCAAGTTCTCCTTATAGTTAGCAGAACAAGATTCACAGCTGCAAACCCCCTGACAATTAGAGAAGCTAAGAGAAACTTACAACAGTTATTTCTTCCCTTTAAGAAGAATTTGAGGAAGTAAGCATATTTATTTGAAATATCACCTTAACTGCTCCAGGCAGTTTTTTTCACCCACGCTGAAAAAAAAAGGCCTACCACTTTAATAAGATCTTTTTCTTTCAATATCATCAACCACTGCTACAACATAAAGATGTGGTTTGAAGAATTTCTCATCTAAATGAATGCCTTGTATCCCCAACAGCAAAAGTAGGCACACTCTGGGAGAACAGCCAGGATGTGGGAATAGCCTCCTATATAAAACTAGGTTTTTATTATGTGTGTTGAAACAGGATTCTACCTGTATTGCAGTAGCGTTGTATTAATGAGTGTTTTCTATCCTTTAAAAACTTGAATTCTTTAATTTTTCCTTTGTTGCAAAGGAAAGAAAACTTTTTCTTTCCTACATTTTTTGGCAATAGGTTAAGTACATTTTTGGAGGTGCTCTAATACTTTCTTTGGCTAAAAAAGTTTATTACAAACCAAGGTTTAAAAAAAAAAATCTGTATTATGCTTTAAGAAGTCTATTTTGACACACTCCAAGATAGTACTAGCGCCGTTTGTCTTCACCATATTAATAGAAAACATTAGCTAATAAAGTGTCAGGCAGGTTTTCAGCAGGTAAGACGTTGGAATTAAGTTACCCAGCAAGAGACAGTTGTCAAAGCTGTAGCTCAGGTTTTGGTTCCCTTTCCTCCCCATCCTCCTCCTCTCCCAACGCCCAGGCGGTGGTCGGAGGAGGGCAACATGGACGAGACTGAGCCTCTAGAAACCGCGACGGTCGCTGGGCCGCGCACCTGCCGCCCTCCTCCAGGCGATGGCGGCGACTTCCCGCTGGACGCCTCCGCAGGGGCAGCGCCTGGCCCACCTGGCTCGCCCACCTCCGCCCTGAACCCGCGGGGGCGGGGCGCGCCCGGAGCGCCGGGGATGCCCGATTTGGCGGGGAGAGCTCTTTGAAATACTATATTGGGAACCTCACACATCAGCCTTTTTTTTTTCCCCCCTCTTCCAAATTGCAAACCTCGTTTCACTCCTCAGCAGGAGAGTAGGCCCCAGGCGACATCCCTTCTCCCCACCCCCTCCCCAGCCTGGAGCGGGACTCACGGGAGCCGCCCCCTCCTGGCGCCCACTTGGTTCCTCCCAGCTGCCGTGTGAATGGGCCGCGCTCCGGATTCCGCCGAGGGGGCGGTAGGAAGAGGCCGAGGCCCTGTCCGGGCGGCCACCGCCCCCGCCCCCGCCCCGCGGCGGCCCACGCCGGGATCTGCGTCACTCGGCCGCGCGTGGGCGGGAGCCGGAGCGGCGAATGTAGCAAGAGCGGAATCTCCCAATGTGACAGCGCGCGGGGGGTGGAGGCGGCGGAGGCGGAGGGCGCAGAGGCGCGGGGAGGGCGGGGGAGGCGGAGGGCGCGGCGGGGGAGGTGCCGCCGCCGCCGCCGCCGCCGCCGCCCGCGCACTCGAGCCGGGAACAGCCGCAGCCGCCGCCTCCTCCTCCGCCGCCGCGGCCGAGCGAGCGCCGTCGGGGCGGGCAGGCGGGAAGCAGCCGCGGGCCCAGGCCCGGGAGCGGAGCCGGGAGAGCGCGCCCACTGCCTTCCCTTCCCCCTCCCCCCCTCCATGGGAGCGGGGGCGTCCCGGCCGCCGCAGCCGCCTGAGCCGGGAGAGAGGGGGGCCGTCACTTCGGAGTTGGGGCTGAGCAATCCTCGGGGAGCGCGCGCCGAGACCGCTGCAGCCGCCGGCCGAGTACGTACCCAAGCCGACGACCGCAGCGCCGGGGTCGCCGGGTGCGGCCGCGAGCGAACTTGGCGGGGGCCGCGTGGGGGCGGCGTCCTGAGGAGCGGGCCCCGGCGGAAGGAGAGGGCGGCCAGGGGAGCAGCGGGGGTCCCGGCTGGGGAGCGCGGCCCCTCCGCGGGGACAGCGCGGCAGCCGTGTGCCCTGTCCTAACGGGCCGGGGTCGGCGCGGGAGCTGTGAGGGGGGGCGCAAGCCGGCCGCAGAGTTTGGAGCCACCTTCGCTGGGGGCAGAGTCTGTTTTGTCTGTTTACTTTGCAAAAGTGCTGCACTTAGCATCTTGATTTTCTTCCTGGGCATCCCCCCTTCCGAATGTAGTTTCCATGTGCAAAGCGGAAGGAGAGTTTTGCCTGGAAGCGGCTTTCAGAAACTTGGCTGCGAGGTGCCAGGAAGCTGGAGCCTCTTTGTGCCTCTTAGGCCGAGTGAGGAATGTGCCGACACATGTGGGGCATTGCAGCCTTGGATGCAGAGGTGCAGCTGTGTCAAGGGGAAGCAATGAAGTGCTGTCAAATCTTGGGGTTCATTAGGTGGGAAGCCACATCTCTGGGAGGTCTAAATGTTCCAGGATCTTGGGGGTAAAGGAGACTTGGAATATTCATTTTAGATTTTGCACACCAAGTTTTGCAGCAGGTGATATACAGGAATCGTCGGTTTGCATGTGCTTATCCCTCGCCCTCTTGAGATTCCAGGGGCTTGGAAATTTTCTGGGTGACCGTTAGTTTACGTTTTCATCGGGAAAAGCTGGTTTGGAGTAACTTCTTGTCACTACCAGTTGGTTTGCCAGTAACGTGTCTCCCAACTCTATAAAGGCGTGCAAAGATGAGAAGCTCAGGGAAATTTTCACATGTAGTTTAAAAATATTTTGGCAGTTTTAATAGATAATACTAGATTGCATAGGAACGGAACCGAATTTAAAATAGTCACATGCGAATTGCTTAGCTGTTTTGTTGGAGAAGTGTACATGCAGTGGATTACCTTCTTAGACTTCAACCTTTTGAAATTTTTCTTCTTTGTATAAAATCCAATTACGACGTTTCTGTTGTATCTGCGGGTTTATGAAGAAATACAGGAGCGAGGATGAATTGGATTTGCATTCTCTGTTTTGGGTGGAGGCTGTCTTCCTGAGGACCTGGAAGCTTTCTGATACAGACTACATGCCAGTAAAAGTGGCTCTGAGATTCAGCGGTGTCCTTTCCCCCTCTACATTGCTATCACTCAGGCCATTTAACACTGTTCTGTGCTTAGGCTTAAAAGATTATTTTGTCCTGAAAGGTATTAACATGCAAAGGATATTGTTGAGAATTTGTAGATGGCTTTCTAGATCAGCCTTCCTTGTCCCATGTCTACATGTTTTGTATGTAGATACTGGAGCATTTAAGGTCTTGAAAGAAAATAATTTCAAGAAACCTTTGGATTTTTGGTCTTGCTTTAATTTTTTTTTTTTTTTTAAGCATCTGTCACTAAAGCTAACATGCCATACCAGTGTAGGAAATGTTTTGATTTTTTTCTGGCTCTGCTGGTTTCCTGTTAGGTGATTGTATCAATAACTAATAAAAACATTGAGACACTGTAGATTTTAATTTTACTCTGTCTGTTAATTGTAGATGTAATTCAGATGACAAAAACTCTTAGCAGCTACTGTAGCGGATAGAAGGAAATTTAGTGAACTTATATGTCTTAATAAGTTGATATAGCTAGTAAGTATTTTTTATTTCAAAATTAATATAGTTGCATAATCTTAGCTAAACAAACATTTTTCCATTTTTTGTGATTAGTAAATAACATCTGCTGCCCTATAGGAAAGTTAATAGATTTTTATTAACTTTGTTATTTAGAGAATCAAATCATTAGATATTTTCTTTTAGTCATACTTTAAGAACATATGGGTTTATTATTAAACGTTTTGGAGATTTGCATTGTGGGTGCTTTGGAAAAAAAAGAATTTATAAAGTGGGGGAGATCTTTAAAGAATTTGTTACATGAACTTTAGGTTTTAAAGTGAAAGATGGTTGGATAGAAATACAAGTATATCAGGTTTTTGTGCTGTTGACTTAAACTCTGTCCTAAGACTTAGAACTCATCTATTCCATTATAATAAGCTTGTAGTAAGCATGTTTTTTTGTTTGTTTTGTCTTGGTGGTGGTGTGGTATTCATGTGCATTTTTAGAAATGAAAGTTCTATAAAATTTACCTTTAATTATGACGTTTTGGGTACCACAAAACTTGTCATATGTTTGTGTTACTTCCATGGACATGACCATTTTACAAACAGTTTAAGATCATGCTAATGTATAATCATCTTGACTGTGCAGTTTCTAGAGAATTATTAAATGTATTACAGAGTAAAGAATACCCACTTGAGCATAATATAAGGTTGCTAGCTCCTTTGTTTTGGATCTGTTTTTATCTTAGCTACGTTCATTCTTTTGAGTAGTAGAAGGAAGAATAGTATAGTTACTATACTTAATGCAAATTTCCTTTTTGATCTGACATGTTCAATAACTTGTACAGTAGTTTGAGTTGTTCCCTTAAACTTAATAATGAAATATGTAGGAAATTTTAAAAGTTGATTCTGAGAAAAAAGTATTAATCCTCATGTTGTGAGAATTCTCACAGCAAAAACATACCATGATGCTTTCAAATAGTTTGTCATTTCTCAATACATTTATTTAGGGGTATTACATATTAATTTGCATGGTATGTTAATTTTTACAGAAAAACTTTTGAAAAGGTGATAAAATTTTTATGTATTGCCTACATACTCTGTCCTCAGACTGCTCTTTGCTTCTTGAATGACTTGACTTTTGGTTGATTACATGAAATGCCAGTATTTGTGTATTGGTATTAATTAAACTAAGCATAGTTATTGTTTAATTACCTAATGAATCTGATTTTTTCTAATTTTGAGAAACGCATTTAAATTTACCCATTGAGTACTTTGACTAAATTTTAAGAGGATCTCTAAAATTTTTTTCCAGCTTTATTGAGAATTTGGAAAAGAATAAATAGAACATTTTAAGTTTCCCAAACTACCATTAATTCATTAGAAGCTATATGTTTAATTCATAGCCACAAAGGATATTAAGACCCAAAATTGTCTTCACTAAGATATATCACAGTGGGTCTGGGGGTGTAGCTCTATAGCAGAGCATGTGAGTAGCATGCTGCAGGCCCTAAACAAAAACAAACCCAAGTGTGCTTCCTAATAAGTTTGCCTAGGTAAGTCTTTTGGAACTTGAAAATACAGAGGAATTTATCTAGGCCAACTCTGTAACCTTAAGTAACTCATGAAATATAATCAAACTATTTTTAATCATTTCAGTTTGAGTTCTGGGTTCTAGAACTAGAAGTGAGAAGCCTGGGTTTCCTTAGTGTCTCATCTTTTGCTAAGCCAATTCTGACTTTTTATAAACATTTCCAATTTAAACCTTTTGTGTACCCAGTACACTCTTTTGCCAGGTCTCTGTACATTCAAGCAAGTTACACTCACCTAAACTTGGTAGTACTTCAGAAGCTTTATGCACAGTCTCTGTCTTCAAATTGCAATTTCCTTTGTCCGCATTTTCCATCTCAGCCTTTCATTCCCTTTTGTGCAGCAGATCTCATCTAGGTGTTAAGAGAAAAACAGTCTGGTGGAACTAATTCACCTTAATCTGTAAGTGACTCATGAGATCTTAACCAAGATTTTTCACACTTCTTTTGTAAGTCTGTAAGGGGGTGCTGTTAGCTCAGATAATTTTAAAGTAAAAATTTCAGGCTGTGTTGGGGGAAGTCATCTACATAAATAAATGAGGACTGACTGGGATTTTACTCTTGGTTTTCCCCACTCATTGAAGGATCTTTTCGTTGGGATGTCATAGACTTCATAAAAGTGTACACACACACACACACACACACACACACACACATACATGCTAAATGTGTCTGAAGCAATGATTCCTATAATCTAGAAGGAAAGTATCTAAGAATAGAGATTATGAATTCATTTGAATATGATAGACATTTATAAGATAGATATTTGTTATTTGTGATTGACTTATATTGCATTTAATTTTTAGGAACAGATGAAAAAGACCTAGAATCTCTTATGATTGAAGTGGAATTCTTAAAGGTTCTGCTTTTGTATTTTCTAACTGTAACCACGTGTAGTTCCTATATTTGGGAGCATATCCCTTGATCTCTTGGGGAAATAGCTGTGTTCTGGAAGTCTACCATATAGTGGTCTAAGAAAGAGAAAGTATTGAAGATGAGAGAATAAAAGGATTGTAGGTAAACTAACAGTATGCAAGAGAATGTGCAGTCATTAGATTGGCTATTCATTGGGACACCAATTTACTCAGACGGTGTCCCTTTTGAAATAGGAAAGGAGGCTGCTAACAGATTCTGACTCAAGCATTGGGTTTCATTAAACAGCATGTCTGTAGATGTTATTCTACCCAGAACATTTTGCTAGGAAGAAAGATGAATACAAGATTATGGAGACCTGATTCTAATCATCAAGGTGTTTGTACTCTAACAGAGCAAGATTAAATGAACTCTTTTTCTGTGGCTCCTTATGTATAACACTTTTGGTAGCATTTATCATGTGTTTAAGTGTCTGCTTCTCCTTTGTCTCCTTCCTCTTAACAGATTCTTTATAAAGGACCATCTTTCCTCAGTATCTCTAGAAGTGGTTCAGTGCCTGGCATATTAGAATAAGTGAAAAAAAATGGGGAAGGAGGAGAAAGGGAAGGAAAGAATTGTGGGGTTCAGAAAAGGAAGAGGACATCCATAGCCAGGGTATGTGTGAAAGGCTTTATGGAAAAGGCTGCGGAAGTTGGAGGGAGGGAGGGTATGTCACATGGGACAGGGAAGTGGAAAGAACATTTGAGGAATGCCTTGTAAGTCTGTTTTGCAGGTTAGGGGCCTACTAAGGAACTGAAAGAAGGGTTGAAAGTAGACTGGGGTCTGGGATGCCTATATGAGTACTTTGGATTGCTTTTTCTAAGCAGTGGGAAAATTTGTGCAGGTGAGGGAAGAGCCACACCTGTCCTTTAGACAAAAGTTGGCATTGCACTATGGGATATATTGAAGGTGAGGAAGATATTTTCAAAGTTGGGACAGGAAGCAATGAAAACCAGCTGCTTTTGAGGTAGAAAGAAAAATAGTGAAAGTGTGGCCCAAGAACATGTAGATCTAAGGATTGAAAAGGAGAAAACAGATGGAATCCACACTTTTATTAATCCCGGGAATTAGGAAACGTAGTGGTGAAACTAAAACACTGAGAGAGTGGCAAAGAGTAGATTTGGGACTCTGGAAGATAAGAAAGTGTACTTGCTTGTGAATGTATCACACTTCAGGTTTTGACAGTCTTCAGGTGGAATCCAAATTACAGTTCCTAAGAATGATATGAGTTGATGGTTCTCAAACTTTGCAGGCATGATCACTTTTTAAATAAACTGCAAACGCTCATAATTTTACTTTTAGCATTATTCATTAAGAATACATATAATACTCTCAAAACAACAATTTCAATTACACTTTTTGGATTTTTTGGTAGTATCAGGGTTTGAACTTAGGGCTTTATGCTTGCTAGGCAGACACTCTACTACTTGAGCCATGTCTCCCATCCCCAGCCCTTTTTGCTTCAGGCTACCTTTTGGATAAGGTCTCACATTTTTGCCAAGGCCTTCCTTGGACTGTCATCCTCCTACTTCTTCCTCTTAGTAGCTGTTATTATAGGTGCCTGTGCCTCCTAGTAGCTCTGATTATAGATTTCTACTACCACATCCAGCTTGTTGGTTGAGATGGGAGTTTCACTGACTTTTTGCCTGAGCTGTGATCCTTCTGAGTAGCTGGGGGATCACAAGTATGTGATACCGCACCTGGCTTTTAATTACACTTCTAAATTAGTTTGTACTTTATTAAATCATGAAAGTGTTTATTTACTTTCCTTTGTAAAGTAGACATGTGAGAGGCATATTTTTCACTTAGTGAGTAGAGCTTGGTACACATTTGTAGTTGGGAACACTTTGCAGTACCTCTATAGACCCTGGCCCATGAATAACTGGTCAAAGCTACAGATACAGATTTGGAGGTCACTCCTGTAATGATAATTGATGCTTGTGTTTGGAAGAGAGATCATCACGGGATAATATCGACAGAGAGAAGAAAAGAAATGTAGTATAAAACCCTGGAAGCTGGGTCTGATGGCTCACACCTGTAATCCCAGCACTGGGGAGACGAGACGGGAGGATCGCTTGAGACCAGTCTGGGCAACATAATGAGATCTTCCCTCCCCTGAACGAACACCCCCCCCCAAAACAACAAAAATTGAGGGAATTCTTGTACTTAGAATATAGTAAGGAAAGGAAGAGAAAACAAAATAATATGTCATTAGCGAAGTCAAATGAAGAGTATTTTAAGGAGTGATGACATACTACAGAGAGACTGAGAGATATTCCCAGGCATAACTCAGTTATTTGAGATTTTTGATACAGTGATGGGGCTGTATTGAGGTAGGTTTGAAGGAATGATTCTTCTTTTCCCTAGAGACTTGTAAAAGGCCTCTATATTACCCTAAATCTTCACATCCCAGCTTGGAGAGTGTCAGGAAAATTTTGTTTCCCACAGCAAAGCAGGACTTGGCTGGTAAAATTTTCTGGAGCAGACAGTTCCTTATTTTACTTTTAATACTTTGAATTTGGGAAACAATTGATGCTACCCTCTTAGGAGCCAAAGTAAGGTATGTTTTTTAAAGTTTTCAACAAGTGACCTTAAACGAGTCTGTTTTTTTAAAATTCTGCTTCTTAATACTGTGATTCTTTTTATTTGACTGCCTAGGGTGAGGAACATTTAAGCTGATATAAATAGAGGTTCACTGTACAGGAGCAGCAAGGCCTCAGGTTATCTTTTAAACACAAGAATGAGTAACTAGTTTCTCTAAACTGTGGAATTCATTAAAAGGTCAGACCACGCATGGTGCTGCAGGGTATCTTGGAAAAGCCAGGTACCACTAATTTTCAGCTGAGTAGTTTTAGGATTCTGTAAGTTACCTGTATATAGTATTATGTTAGATCCCATTTTGTATTTACTTCAGATCTGAAAGATGCAAGTAGAAACTTGCTTTTGACTTATTTGACTTTCATGTTGAAGCATGAATGGTTACAGATTTTGTGGAAACAAAGTCTCATAAAAGTTTTCTGTTATATTGAATCAATGCATGATGTAGTGGGTGTTTAAATTTTCACAGTAGGTTTTGGAAGGAAACTGAAACATCATTGTAACACAAAATCAGGGAGAAAACTCCTTTCCCAGCAGTGAGTGTGGGCCCTTACAAAGCCTCCTGGGACTGTGAATAGTTTACTTTTTCGTCTTTCATATGTTATGTTGACTTTGCAAATGTACACTTAGTCCTGCCATTCCTTATGGAGATACTATATTCGTAACTACTTACCAGTGCACGAGGGCTTTCTCTTAGGAACTAGGTGGGTTTCCTTCTTTTCTGGGTAAAGAGGAAAAAGGTAAAACTTGAAAATTGTATTTTGTAGAATCATTGTTTTATCTCAGAAGACAAAAATCTAAGTTAGGATCTTTTAGTTTTCCTTTTCTTAAGTTTCTCTTATATTTGTCTAACGTGTTCTTTTTTCCTTATTACTCATAAAATAAGTAAAAAAGTCTATTCTAGATTTTGTGCTGTATTATTTTCTTTATTCCATAATCTAGAGAGCAAGTATAGTGAATTGATTGATGACTCCATAAACTTTGCAAAGTTATAGTATTCTTATGAAAAAGATGTGTACATACCTGTATATTTTTATGTGTGTGTATTTTCCTATACTCTAGTTAAAAGCATGTGGACAACTGTATTAGGTGTATGATGAGAAAGTAAGTTTCCTTTCTTCTACCTCAGACTTCCCTAGAAGGCCTTCTATTTGGTATACTGTAGTTTAATAGGAACTTAAACTTGGATCTATAACTCCCAAGGACTGTGTTTTGGGGGCTAGTGTTCAACTAGATAATAGACTATGCCTGGATTGGGAGGACAAGGAGGTCCTTTTTAGGTGATTTGGAAGGTAGAAGAATATTTTCATCTAGAAGATTGAGGTGGTATGAACTTGAAGGTGGACCTGAAGAATCTAGATGATTACAGAACTGGTAGAATTTGCATTACTTGGAGGATATACTAAATAGGGATTGGGATCTTCTTGGACAGTTTTCCCCATTAATCAAATCCCAGGAATCTCCTGAGATATAGCTCAGGTACTTGGGAAACTTTTTCAGAAGCACTCTAGGTGATATCCTGAGTGTTAGTAGAAACTACTGGACACTAATTAAATCTATTTTGTTTCTGTCAGAAAGTTCAGACCATGTCCACACTAGCCCCATGCAAATAAAGAGCCATGAAGTTTGAGAATGTCACTAGTTGATCAAGACAGATTATAGATGATAACAGAAGTTCCAGGAGATGGGCTTCCCGGTAATTAGTCTTTACAGTGATAGTGAGACACGTTTTCCTTGGTTGGAGTGACTAAGACTAGAATTTTGTGTAACATTCTAGCTCGTGATGTTTGAAAACAAGTCCCATGTTTGGTGACTTTCTGACTTTCAGAGGTATTCCTAATATTCCTCTGCTTGCATCATCTCCCAGTTAAGTATTGCTCCATACCATCTGAGTTGAGAATCGGCCTCCATTTTCCTCTGATACATGTATTTTTTCAGCCTTTTATAATTTTCTCAATAGAGAGCTACAAGTTCCTTTTAATCCTAAGAGTGCATTGATTACAAGAAGTTTGTTTCTCTTAAATGGAAGAATTTGGCCAACTTTTCTTTGTATGTGGGAGGTCTCCAGGCAACTGTGAACAACTTTCAAAGACCATTGAGAGGTCAAGAAGTACTTTGTGGATCTTGTTCAGTTGTTTCTAAAACAGGCTTCTCTGTCTTTCTTAGACTCTAAAAATATGTTTCTTCCATGGATCTACCTTGTGTTATCTGCTGCTACTCTGAAGGGCTTGCCCACCCTCTGGATTTCATCCTGCACCTCAGTCCCTGATACATACTTAGATTCCAGTCTGTTCTTTTGCATGTAGGGCAGTTCTGTGTAAACATTTTAACCTATGCTATTTTAGGAGCCATCCCTTTAAAAGAGAATCCCATTATCCTGACTTGTGTATCCCCAGTGCCCATCATAATTTTAGTCTCTTAGAGATGCAATCCCATAGTTACATATAACTCTTCTCTTCCTGAAACCATAGAAAGTATTAAGTATTGTCACTTGTTTGAATTTTTTTGCCTGTTTTTTATTTGGTTCCTAAATATACCAACTTCTATTTTTCTTTCTTCCAATTCACCCTGAAATCTATTTTCACCTGTTAGATTAATCTTGCAAATTTTTCTTTATAAAATGGCAATAACTATACCTTTCTCACTGGGGCTATTGTGGGGAGTAGACATAATGTAACATAAAGTGCTTATCATATTGCCTGACATAAAATAATTGTATCATGAATGCTAGCATACTGACTTCTACCTTCTGCTACTTTTGATTATCTCCACTCCATTACTGTGTCTACACCATGGAAGCAGAAAAGTGTATAATTGAAACCATGGGATGAAAAGCCCTTGGGCCTTAGTTTGAGTCCCCGGTCTCCTGCTTACTAGTTATTCTCCTTTAGGAAAATAGGTCACTTTAGTTACAGACTTTTAGGGTGGTTAGAAGTATAAAATGAGATAATGTAGGTGCAAAGGGAGGATGCTTCCTTAACAGTTGCTGTGCAAATGACGTTTTGTGTGTGTGTGTGTGTGTGTGTGTGTGTGTTTATGTTGTGGAACTGGGGTTTGAAATCAAGGCTTTGCACTTGCAAAGTAAGCACTCTACCACTTGAGCCATGTCTCCAGTCCATTTTTGCTTTGGTTATTTTGGAGATGGGACGATATTTTGAACGATTTACCCAGTAGCAAATGGCCTCAAACCATAGTCCTTCAAAAGTGGCTAGGATTACAGGCATGAGCAACAGGCACCCAGCATGACCCTTGTTATTGTTCTTCCTATATTCCTGGATCCTAAAGTGTCTAACCTATTAAGTTTAAGAAGTTTGAAGTAAGCCTGATGAGTTTTTTTCCTCTTTTTCTTTTTGTAGGTTAAACTCATCCACAGTAATGGCTGCGGCCTTACCCAGGACCCTGGGGGAGTTACAGCTATATAGGATATTGCAAAAAGCCAATCTACTTTCTTATTTTGATGCTTTTATCCAACAAGGTGGTGATGATGTTCAGCAACTTTGTGAAGCTGGAGAAGAGGAATTTTTGGAAATCATGGCACTCGTGGGCATGGCTAGTAAGCCACTTCATGTTAGAAGGCTGCAGAAGGCTTTGAGAGACTGGGTTACAAACCCTGGTCTTTTCAATCAGCCACTGACTTCCCTTCCTGTCAGCAGCATACCTATCTATAAATTACCAGAGGGATCACCAACATGGCTGGGAATATCCTGCAGTAGCTATGAAAGGAGTAGTAATGCCCGGGAACCTCACTTAAAAATCCCCAAATGTGCTGCCACCACTTGTGTGCAGAGCTTGGGACAGGGGAAATCAGATATGGTAGGGAGCTTAGCAATGCAAAGTGTCAGTGAGTCCAGACTCTGGCAAGGACACCATGCTACTGAGAGTGAGCACAGTCTTTCCCCAGCAGACCTTGGCTCCCCAGCTTCCCCAAAAGAAAGCAGTGAGGCACTGGATGCTGCTGCTGCACTCTCTGTTGCTGAGTGTGTGGAGAGAATGGCCCCCTCACTGCCAAAAAGTGACTTGAGCGAAGTCAAAGAGCTGCTAAAAACCAACAAGAAGTTGGCCAAAATGATTGGTCATATCTTTGAGATGAGTGATGATGATCCACACAAAGAGGAAGAAATTCGAAAATACAGTGCAATATATGGTAGATTTGACTCAAAGAGAAAGGATGGGAAACATCTCACACTTCATGAGGTAAGAATGTTTTTCTTTCTGTGTATATATGATATGCTGCTATTCAAAGGAAAGTTTGATAATGGCTTGCAGGAAAGGAGATGCACTTCCTGAAAGCAGTATTAAAAACATTTAAGTGTTAGCAATAACACTTATGAAAAGAGTCTTTATTGTGCTAGGGATATTTTGTGTTGAACTCAGAAATGTTTGAACTTTGAAACTATAGTATAAAGTGATTTAGAAGAATGTCAGAAGTTAAGCAGTGAAAGCATAAACTCTTGCCCTTTATAAGGCCATTTGTTAAGAAATATTTTAAAAAAACATTCTTGAAGACTGTTTGAAGAAAAAATTTTTGTAAAATAACTAGAACTTAAGACCAATTTCTATTTTCATGGAAAACAAAATTATTAAATGGTGGAAGAATTATTACAACCTTGAATATTATTTTGGTTTGATATTTGGCATTAAAAATTCTCCCTACTTTATCTTTACAGCACTCTTACCTAAATATACTCTGCTTAAGTATGTATATGTTTGTTTTCATATATAGAAAATTATATATATATATATGTTTTATGTTATGTATATACCTCCCGTGTATGTGTGTATAAACTTTTGCAGTTACTCCCTTTTCTTTTTGTTTATCTGGCCAACACATCATCTTTAAAATTCAGCTCAAGCATAATCTTGAGTCTTTTCTGTTATCTTTTCTTCTAAGTAGAATGTGATCTATCCTTTTTCATTTTTATCCCGTCATACACTTCTTTCATAGTAAGTTTGGATCACTTTATCATACTTACTTGTTTCCTGGTCTGTCCCTTGCAGTGTACTTTGACTTTCCTCAAGGCAGAGATAATGTCTTACTCATCTTTTATCCCCAAATTCTAATGTATGCAATAAATGCTTAGAAATAAATACATTTTCTGAAGTGCAAAAGACTATTTTAGAGCTAGCTTTTTAAAAATCCATGTGTCTTTTAGAAGAGAGGAATACTCAGAAAAGATGTTCAGGTTGAATGCAGTATTTCAATATCAGATCTTTCTCCCCAGGTTTCATGTACTTTGATAGGCAAAAGAATATGTACTCACTGTGACAATATTCAGTTATTACAAAAGAATATAAACTATTGAGTCTGTAAACTTTCAAATACTTATCTTTATATGTACAAATATAGATCATGTTTTATACATTGATTTCTGAATTCCTTTTTTAAAAAACGAGTAAAATATACTATCAGATACATTTTCAAGCCAAACACTGCCTAATAGCACTACCTAATTCATTAATGGGTATGCATAGGCCATTTTTTATCTTAACCGTTCACTTTGTGATATCACTTATGTTGCCAGCTTTAAAATTTTACATTCAGGGGTATGTGGACATTATGACGCACTTATACCTTTACAGAATTGTGCATGCTTTTTCTATAGCATGGATTTCAACATAAAATTATGAGATCAAGGAATATGTAGATTTAACATTTTAATATACTGTTAAATTACCGTCTATAAAAGCTGGGGAAACTTGTGCTTCCACTATTAGTATGTAAATGTCCGTTTCTCCGCACACTTGCTAGTAGTATATTTTATATCTTAATTTTTGCAAGTCTTAATAGATGAAAGAATTCCATTTTTCAAATTTACTTTCCTTAGTGAGGATGAGTGCCTTTTCATATGCTTAGCAGACATACAGTTTTATGTTCATAAAACTTTGTTTTGGGCTCAAGCCTGTTATCCCAGTTACTCAGTAGGTGCCAATTATGACAATCCCAGTTTGAGGCCAGCCCAGGCAAAATATTCATGAGACCTAATCTCAGCAGTAAAAGCTGGACATGATGTTGAACTCCTGTCATCCCAGCTACATAGGAAGTGTAAATAGGAAGAAAATGGTCCAGGCCAGCCCAAGCATAAAGTAAGACCCCATCTCAAAAATAACCAAAGCAAGAGAAAAGAAAGGGGGGCTGGGGGTGTGTCTCAAATAGTAGAGGATCTGCCTTGCCAAGTTAGAGGCCTTGAGTTCAACACCTAGTACCATTAAAAAACCAAAATGAAAAAAAATCCAACAACTTTGTTTTGCTTCTTGTAGTTATCTTTTTAAAAAATTATTGGTGAGAACTTTTTATATTTTACAGATACTGAGCCTTTGACTCTTGTAATATTTTCCCAGATCATCATTTGTCCTTTGCCTTTTAGTGTTTTACCATTTGGAAGTTTAATTCTGTTTAATTATATCTATTGATCTTGTTCTGTGTGGTCTCATTAGAATAATGAGAATATGCTACCTGGAAAGACAAGTCCTTCGTTATTCTTGTTTAGCAACTTTTTTTTTTTGTCATTTTACGCATTTCTTTTCCAAATAAAATTTTAGGTAAATTTGTCAAATTTCTCAATAATTTGTGTTATTTTGGTAAGAAATACTTTATTGATTAGGCCAATTTGGTAAAAATTGACATACTTGCAGTAATGAGGCTGTCTATATGGGAATGTAGTTTTATGTATTTCCTTGTATCACTCATATTCCAGAGTGATACTGTCATTATTTTATTCACATATATTTTGTACATGTTTTGGTAGGCCAAATATTGTGTATGTTAAATGTCTATATTAAATTTATTTTAAATTTTCTTGGATTTAATAAGGATATGAAGTAGGTATAATTGTTAATGAGGTTTTTTCTCTGTTTTTTTAATGGTTCTCACTGGCTGATTTTTATATATTAATCTTAATTTCAGCAATTTTACTATCTGGTCTTTCTTAAATAAATTATTTTAGATATGAATACTAGAGCTTCAGATCAGACAATTATTTAGCAAGAATAACTTAAATAATAGTAAGACTTGATCTATTTTAGATGTATCACTTGTAATAGTTATGTATCATTATTGCCATGTAATAATTGCCTCACAGAAGCCTATGAGTACATGTGGAAGGTACATTTAGCATTATAATTCAGATAATATGTTTATGCTTCTTTTATTACTTGTGAACCCTTAGAGGAATCCACTTAAAAGGATAAAATATGACTGTGTATTAATAGAAAACAAAAGGCAAAGCATGTTGGTGATCGTAGTTTCATTCTTTAACCTAGTTTTCATTTAATTCTTCTAACATAGCAGATGAAACACAAAGTTGAGTCAAAAAATCTGCATTTTTATCAAAGTAAAAGACTTAATAAATCTAATCAACATCACTATGAAAAAAACTCCTACCCTATTTTTTAAAAATTCAAAGAGAATTATTTTTACACCTGCTTTTGCAAGGCGCTCTTTGCTTCTTTAGATAAATAGGTACAGATGCTATTTAAGTAGTGAGACCATCCTAGGTTTCTCATAAGGGAACACTCAAAATGATGACCAGTAGGCTAAGATGTGGAGTGGGGCTTTTGAAAATGTGGCTTGTGTTTCTGAAATTTAACTTAGACCACTTGTTACTTGTAACTCAAATTTGTGAATCTAGTCTAATTATGTTGTTTAGGATGGAAGTTAATGAGTCAAGAAGCTTTCTTCATACTAGTAATTGACCAAAGACTGTGTACCTTTTAGGTATTACGAAAATGTTCGCATATTTTCACTTAACTATTTAAATCACGGAAAGACTTTTTAGTTTTTCCAAATTCCTAAGATTAAAGAATGTTACTATTTTACCCTCAGTATATAAGGAAATATATGTCTTAGTCTTAAAACATTTGGCTTGATGTTGCTAGTCTTAAAACATTTGGCTTGATGTTGCTTTTCTAAGAATTTTCTTTACAGAAACCCTGTGGATACTGTTTTTTTTTTTTTTTAATTTTCCAAAACAAAGAACAGTATGTAGGTCACTAGTAGATGAAAAATAGGAATTTTTCTACACCAGAAGTTTTTTTCAACTCACAGTTACATACAACTTTTTCTTATAAAAAGTTTTATATTTATTTCCAATATAGTATATACTGTATAGTTAAGAATTCTGTAATGAATCATTGTTAAACACTTTTGGTTTTAAAGCTAAAGAATCAGTGTTAGGACCTGGCTAGATATAGTCAGACCATGAAGAGAGTGTCAGGAGCATGCTAAAGCTTAGAACCCCACAGTCATTGGTAAGGGGCAGGTTCTAAGGGTCAAATCCAGATGTAGTACTAGAAAGAATTTCCAGCAGGCAGAATATTTCATCTATCCAAAGGTATGCCTCAGATGTTAAGCCAATGTATGACAAAAGCTAAACTAAAAGTTGGGAATAGCAAGGCAGTGGAGAATGTAGGAACTTATAATGTAGAAATATAAACAGGTAGACTACTTGGCATTTCAGAATATTTGTCAGCAGATTGCAACTTCCAACCAAAGAGCTCTAGAACTCAAAGGTGGGAATGGGAAGAGGTGACCCTAGTCAATGGGTAAATTATAGACTGTTGAAATTCTATAGGAATTTGGCTGCAAACAGGTTACCAAGATCAGGACCCAGGTCCATAGACTAAACAGTGATGCCAAGCTTAGGCCAGTCATGGTAGTATTGAGAAGTTAAGACAGATGTTCAGAGGAATCCAGCAGTTTCAGCTTTGAGAGAAGAGGCATGTTGAATCTGGGTGTCCCATAAACCAGAATGTGTCGTTAGTAATGATAATTACTTATTTTGGACTCTCAGAACTAGCTTAGTGTGGATAGTTTTCAGCATCTAACACTTGAAAAGAAATAGTGGGAATTGCCTTTGGATGATTTAAAAAAATATAATACTATTAAGATAATCGACTTTAAGTTCACATTTTTTCTAAAACTATGTCCATTTCATCCATGTTTCCAAACGTATTGGCTTGAAATTGTTCAGTTTTTAAGACCTAATATTGTCTGAACATTTATCTCCTTCCCCCCGCTCCCCATCAACCTTGCCAGGGGTTTGTCATTTTATTTTTCTTTTCAGAGATCTTCAAACTAGGATCCATGAACATAATCTAGCCTACCTCCTGTTTTTGTAAAATTTTTATTACAGCACAGGGCACGCCTATTATGTACTGTCTGTTTTTGTCTTTAAGCTACAATGGCAGAGTTTGAGTAGTTGCAACACAGACTGGCCTGTGAATTCTAAAATATTTACTCTCTGGCCTTTTACAGAAAGAGTTTACCAATCCGTGGTATTTTGAGGAAGCACCTTTTAGTTTAGTGATATTATTGGTTGTGCTATGTGTGTGTATTCTGCTTTCCTATAGTTTATTTTTAGCATTCTTTTCTACTTTAATTTAGTTCATTAATGTTCAACCATTCTTATGTTTCTGATTCAAGCAATTATAGCTATAAATTTTCACTATGTATTGATTTAATGTTATTTTCAAGGTTTTGATAGGAGGTTATTTTTAATTTTCAATTCTAATTATTTAATTTATTCTTTTCTGACCCATGGATTGTTTAGAAGTGTTTCTTCATTACCAAATACACATGATTTTCATCACTTGTTATTTTTTCTAATGACTTCTAACCAAATTTCATTGTGGTCAAGAGAACATGTCTTTCATGATGGCAACACTTTAAAATTTGTTGAGATTTTAGTTATGGTCCAATGTTTTGGTTTTTTTATGTATATGGAAACAGTGTCTATGGCAGTTGCTGGTAGAATGTTCTATATGTCTGTTCTAACAAGCCAATTAACTGTTTTGAAATCTTCTATATTATCACTATTGTTTATTTGTCTGCTTGCTGTATTAGTAAATGAGTTGTGTGTTAAAATCTCTTACTGTGATTGTAGAGTTGTCTATTTCTCTTTGTATTATGCAAGAATCTTGTTAATCTTTAGTTATACATTTTGCTTTAAAATTCATTGTTTTATTTCTATTAATATAAATACACAAAGTCCCTGTTAATAATTTCCTGTTACATCTTTTTATCATCCTTTTACATTCAGCATTTCTAAATCCATGTTTTCTGTATATCTCTTCTAAATAACAATGGTTGAATTTTAAAGACTCCCATGACATTCTTCATCTTTTACCTGGAGCATTTGGTCTACTTATGTTTATTATAATCAGTAATATTTTGTATTAATTTCCATTCCCCCCTCCCAATACAAACACACACTCTATATGTCATATTTATCATTTGGGATTAGTTTTCTTCTGTCTAAAGTTAATCATTTAGAATTCGACAACTATTTGCCCATGCTGGCTTCGAACTATGATCCTCTTGCTCTCTGACTCCTTAGTAGCTAGGATTTGGGGCTTGAGCCACCAGTGCCCAGCTAGAATTTTCTTAATGAAGGCCTATTGGTGGAAAATTCTGCCCTTCTCTATCCTACCAGAAAATATCATTATTTTGCCCTCATTCTTAATTACTATTTACTGGGGACAAATTCTATATTGCCCGTGATTTTTCTCTTACTAATTGAAGATATTTATTTGGCTTTTGGCTTTCTTTGTTCTGTTTCGAAGCTAGTGGCTATTCTGGTCTTTATTGTCTGCTTTCTAAGACTTGTTTCTTCCCCAATTTCTTTCTCCTTTCCTCTCTTTCTGATTCTGAGTTTTTCTTGGTCATTTTTACTATGTTGCTTTTTAGTCATATTTTTAATGTCCTATATTGCTTTAGATGAAGTCTTCTAAGTGTTTCTGCTCTTTGTTTTTTGTGTTTTCTCTTTTGATGCCTTCTTTCTTTGACTAGTTTATGATTTCTGTCTTTGAACTCTTATTTCTTGGAACTTTAACTATAGGAGTGTTTAGAAGTTCAGGAAGAAAGTGGATTCCTGTAGAAGTTATTTGATTTTGCTTCTACAAGGCAGCTGTGGAGACACTAAAACTCTGGGACCATGTGAAAATAAATTCTCAACCCACTTAATTATGAATTGGGATGGGTTTACAGTTATGAAATCTCAAAAGTTTATATTCTGTTCTGTCTCACTTAGCACCAAGGTTCAAGACAGGTAATTCTCTTGATTCTCCTGGGGCTTCAGATGATTCTCTCCTTCCCTCTTTCCCTCCCTTCTTTCTTCCTTTCTTTTTTGGTGGAGATACTGGGGTTTGAGCTCTGGACCTCATGCTTGCTAGGCAGGTGCTCTGCCATTTGAGCTATGCCTACAGGTAATTTTCAAATTCAGCTTTATATTGGTTTGTAGTACTTTGCAGTTTCAGCTTTTCTTTCATTATAAAAAGATGTGAAGTTTTTATATTAAGTGAAACATTTTATATATTAATGAAATAAAAATGCTTATAACTTTTATGTCTTTATTTGGGTATTTTGGCTATCCAGCTCACTGTAAATGAAGCAGCTGCTCAGCTGTGTGTGAAGGATAATGCCCTGCTGACAAGAAGAGATGAACTTTTTGCCTTGGCTAGGCAGATTTCTCGAGAAGTCACCTATAAATATACTTACAGAACCACCAAGTAAGTGTTAACCGACCCACAATTTGTGTGTGTGTTTGTGTGTGTGATAGTGGTGTTTGAACTCAGAGCCTTGTTCATACTAAGCAAGAGCTCTACCATTTGAGTCATGTCTTTAGCCATTAGGTTTGCATTTTCTTTTGAGATATGGTCTCCTTAACTTTGCCCAGGCTGGCCTCAAACTCAAGATCCTTTTTTTGTTTTTTTCTTTTTTTCCTGCCTCTTGAAAGCTGGGTTTGTGGTGTGCATTACCATGTTCCACTTTAATTGGCAATATACTTTCATTGCTTTGTAGAAGTTGAGTTTGAAACACCATTCATTGATAGAATGTGAGCATTTTTGAAAAGTCATACATGTGAGGTTGGTTCTATAAAATTAAATAATGCAGTTGCTAATACATGCGTACATGAAGATATTGCACAGAAATTCCTCATATAGGTATCTTAAACAAACAAAAATGTCATTTTATTTTTTACAAAATCGGAGAACAGGAGGGCAGAACAGGTCATGCCTGAGGAGTTGTTACCAGTGGGGAGCGGGGAGGATGTGGGACTAGGGTTGAGAAGGGTGAATATGGTGCCAAAATCGTGTACACATGTATGTAAATGAAAAAAATGAGACCTGTTGAAACTATTACCGGACTGGGGGAAAGGGGAATAAAGGAGAATGATGGAGAGGGTAAATTCAACTATGATATATTGTAAGAACTTTTGTAAATGTCACAGTGCTCCTCCAACACAACAATAATAAAAATAAATAAATAAAAAATTTTAGCTACAAAAAAGCATTATTGTTTAAAAGCAACTTTTTATTGTTAATTTTTAACTGGCACATAAAACCATAAAAATTGTGCATATTAACAGGGTACCATGTAATAATTTCAACACATGTGTACATTGTCTGTGCTTAAATAAGGTTAACTAAGGTTAAATGTTCAACCTTGTTTATGTATTAAATAGTTTAACATTTAAGGTTAAACTGTCAACTATCTCCTTAAACATTTGTCATTTATTTATTTTTTTTTTTTTATAGCATGGGGCTTGAACTCAGGTCTTCATGCTTGCTAGGCAGGCACCATTACTGTTTGAGCCACTCCACCAGCCCTTTTTCTGTGATGGGTTTTTTTGAGATTGGGTCACGTGAATTATTTGCTTGGGGCTGATTTCAAACTACAATCCTACTGATCTTTGCCTCTTGAGTAGCTGGGATTATAGCCATGAGCCACTGGCACCTGACATTTATCATTTCTTTATGGCAGAAACATTCAGAATTCTTTCTCTATGTTTTTGAAATATACAATATATAATTATTATCCATAGTTGCCATACTGCTCAATAGCACATTAGAATTTGTTACTCCTAACAAAGTGATTTTCATTGTTTTGTTCAATTCTCCTGTCTTCCTCTCTTTTGGAAAACAGTTTCCTAGTACAATATCGTTCTGATGGTTTAGATACTCTTCTGTTACGCACACTTTGCTTTTGCGTGTGATGATGGGATTTAGATGGCCATTAGAGATATATTTATACATTCGCTAACTGCATGAACTTGTTGAAGTCTCTGAGGAGACAAAATGGTTCCTTTGGCAAAGTGTTTGCAATCTGAGATTAGCTGAATATTGAATATGTAAAAAGACCATGACTCAATTGTTATAATTCTAAATATGGATGCTTGAGTTTTTAGTCTTTTGTTATTGGAAATAATGCCATAATAAGTAACATCACATGTACCTTATTTTCTTGACTCCAAGATGTACTTTTTAACATTTTAACATCTTTTATATTGATGAATAACTTAGAGTTGACGTGTTGTAGTTTCGTTGGCAGTGATACTTCAGAATGACATGTTAAATAGTTACGTATCTAAGTACGTAAGATGGAGTGCCATTTTATATGTGTGTTGGTACTGCTGGGATAGATTCCCCGTGGACAGACTCTGAGTCAAGGGCAAGTATGTCTGTAATGTTAATAGACAAAATGCAATTTATTATCATGTAACCTTAAGCATTTATTTTAAATGACCATTTTTGTCATTTTATCTTAAGTTGTTCCTGCTGGATGATAAAAGGATATCATCTTTGATATTTTTCTTTTTTGTTATACAATAATCATGAACTATATATTGAGTGTTTTCTCTGTGGGAGTTCTTATGTTAGTGGTCTTAAAATGTAAAATGGTGTCTACATATTCCCCTCATGTTAGTTGAAAATAATGAAAAATCTTTTTTGTTATTTTAATGTTCAGAATAGTATGTTATGTTTCATGTTAGGGGCTTTAGGGTTATATATTTTGGGGGAAGGTTTTAGACTGAGATGCCTTAGGAATGAAATGTTACCTTCTCAAGTTTTTCTTTCTCCTTTTCTTTTTAGGTCAAAATGTGGTGAAAGAGATGAATTATCTCCAAAGAGAATTAAAGTGGAGGTATGGTTATGTGTAATATTTTCTTATGTTGATAATGTTTGCTTCTATTTTGTGATCCTTAAAAGTGGAGTAAAATCTTATTAGTTCATACAAAAAGAATGGTCCTGTAAACTAGTAGAAAATGAATTGTAGAATCTTAAAGACAACAGAATTTTCTAACCCTCAAGTATCTGAACTAATTTGAACTAGCAAACAAGAAAATTCTTAAAGGGAAATTACATTGACTAGATTGGTACCAGTTTATGAAGATTGACTTGTACATTAGTGTTTCTTATAGATTTAAAACTCTTTGCTGGTTAAACAATTTTTTATAGTCTTATATCATGAGTTATCAAATACATTTCAAAGGAGCAAATTTTTAGTTTCTTCATATTATCTGACAGCAATGACAATTTAGTAGCTGTAATTTATGGAATCTTTACTATAATTAAAATCTTTTTTTTAGAGGACCATGATTGAGACTGTTCTTCTGATGTTAGACTTGCAAGTGGTAAAGTAGAAGTTGAGCAAGAAATACGTACTTTTCTTAGGGCTCTCAAAAATATAGAATGGTTTCAGAACTACTGTTCTTTAATTTGGATTGAATACTTTTCTAAAAAGTAGTCTACAGAGTGGAAATTTGAAGTTAGGTGTTCCTTTCTTCCTTTTTCTCTTGGTTGGGGATGGGGTTTAGTACTCTCTTAGCCATTCTGTTATTTAATTTTAAGTTATAGCAAATAAGTTATTCTTGACTATCCTATATTTCCATCATCATATTACATTTACTAAGTACCTATTAATATCTATTTGTGTAACAATAATCCTTTATTCATACTAAAACCAGAATTATCTTGTAAAAACACAAATCCCTTTTTTGCTTAAATCTTTCCAGTTGCTTTCTCCCGTCCCTGGAAGGAAATCTAAACTTTTCCTGAGGCATCTAAGACCCTGCTGCACCCTTTGCTACTGCCACTTCGCATTCCCACTGTGTTCTAGCTACCTTGAACAACATTCTGTTCCTAGAACCAGCCAAACTCATTTGTGCCTCAGTACTCAACATTCATTCCTCTACCTAGAACAGTTTTCTCTCAGTGACTGTAGGCCACAGCTGAATTTCCCTGGCTTTTTTTTCTGAAGGGGCTTTCTCACTCCCAAATCATACTCAGACTGTTCTTCTGGCTTGTTTTATTTGTTTTCTTTCATAGCATTTACCACTATCTGGTGCTATTAAATGTTTTACTTATCAGTTTGCATCATTAGAGTCAGGCTTCTTATCTGTGTATCCACATACAGTATACTCTAGAGTTTATAACAGTGCCTTGCACTAAGTATGCATTTAATAAAATCTGTTGGATGAAATAATGGTTGTTGATAGATGTCTTTGACTTCTAAAACTTTTATCCTAAAATAATACTTTTCAGAGAAGAAAAGAAAAAAATCACATCTTTAAAAGATTGTAGACTTGCTTCAGTGGTTGTAATCCCAGTTATTCAGTAGGAGGAGATTGGGAGGATTGTGGTTCAAGGCCAGCCCTGTGGTTCAAGATCCCATCCCTCCAAATAAGCTGGGCTGGTGGTGCATGCCTATAATTCCAGCTCTGAGGGAGGGATAGGTAGGAGGATTGCAATCTAGGCCAGTCCCAGACAAAAACTTGAGACCCTGTCCAAAAAATAAGTAAAGACAAAAAGGCTAGGGGCATGACTCAAAATGGTAGAGCACCTGCCTAAGCAAGTATATGTCCCTGAGTTCAAGCCCTATTATTGCCAAAAAACAAAACAAAACTGTACTTGTATTTGTCATCCACCTCACTGTTAGCTCTGGAATAATGTTTAAGATGGGCTAGCCTCAGCTACTATTCAGAAAATTTGTTGAAATTGTCTGTAAGGCTACGTTGAAAGTTAGTCTAACTAGTGAAAACCGTTCTATCATACTGTACCCCAAGATAATGGGCAAGAGAAGAGCCCTGTGGATTTAGTTGTTAGTGACTTGCTGCTGCTGAAAGAGAAGATAGGTGAACACAGAAACTGCTAGGGTTCGTGCCACTGGAGGATTTAAAGGAAAGAAGGTACAAATCCTCCCCAGTGGCCATGAAGCATGGTCACCTGCTAGGCTAGAAACACATCCATGTCTGTTTTTCATTGTTGGTCCTCAATGTCATCATGGTTCAGGCTACTGTCA
Source organism: Castor canadensis (assembly GCF_047511655.1). Classification (NCBI taxonomy): domain Eukaryota; kingdom Metazoa; phylum Chordata; class Mammalia; order Rodentia; family Castoridae; genus Castor; species Castor canadensis. The sequence continues at coordinate 141,789,635 of NC_133389.1, forward strand.
TATTTAAGCCCAACTTTTCCTTCTTTCTAGCTTCAGAGATCACTACTGAACATTGAAACTTGTGGTCATAGACAGTTTTGAGCTGCCATTGTGTCTTGTTTGGCTGTAGTAAGTCTTTCTGAACTCTGTCGATGGCCCTAACCTGAAATTTAAGCAAATGGTTTGTTTTATTCAGTTACAGTGTTTTTGAGTTTGTATAAGAATCCCAGGTGTTGGGTTGTAACATTAGATATGACCTTTCTGTTCCTTTGAAATACATAACACTAGAGACCATTTAATTGTATAGTTCTACATGGTTGATTGTTTTTCTAGAGTTCACAAAACCCCATCAACAGTTCTGGATTTGGAATTAAAATAATTAATGTTTCTCTTTTTCAGTGAATAAGAGTTCTATCCCTTCCTAAATAAGACAAGTGACTAATCAACTCAAACTTATTTAATACTTGTATATACTGTGGACTTTTAATTTTGTTTTCCAGAAATAAATAGAAAATTTAGCACAATGATATGCTTTTTGTTGTTAGGTTCTTTTTGGCGGGGGTGGGAGTGGGGTGGTACTGGGTTTTTAATCTAGGGCCTTGGGTTTGTTTTTAATTTTGTTTTGTTTTTGCTTAATTTTTTAAAAAGCACTTATGTATTGCAAGTCACCAGCATCTTTTCAAAGGGTGTGTGTCTTGTGTTTGTGTGTAGGCCACATAAGTATAATTTTTTGTAACGTATATAGTCTTGGTATAAATTCTGGGCTAAATTCTGTTGTGATATACTGTATGTCAAATTTGAGATAATAGAAGTATTCATTTGGTTCTGGAAGCTGTTATTGAAGTAGTTAGTTGAATGTAAAGGGTTTCTACTCCTTCAAGACTTAACCAATAGAGCACACATGCCAAGTTGGTCACTTTTTTCCATCTTAAAAGAAAGGTAATTTTCACAAAGAACAAAAAGAAATGTAATGATAAGTAGACAGGGTAGAAATGACATAAAAATAATTTGGCATGTATGGGAAAGAGAAACATTTTCTTGTCTGCACTTATTACTGCATTAGGGTGTACTAGTTGGTAAAAGTAGTGCTTTATTCAAGTTCAATAAGATCTTTTCTTGCTAAATGCTGTATTTCCCTAATCTGTACATGAAGAGTTGGATGGAATAGAGTTTTAAAATACTTGTCTGATTTTTCTCTGTGGAAAGCACTTACCCACATAGAAGCTTGTTCTCTCCTAAGGATAGTTAGCTACTTTTAAATTTTTTAAAATATCAATATATACATTGTATAGAAGTACTCAGGATAATCTGTTATCCTTACATAGTGCTCCTCTTTACATTAAAAACCAGATTTTGAACTTTATTTCTTTAATTCCCAGAGTAAATGAGATTGCCACAGAGAAAATGCCTGCCAGCTTAGATAGGTCTTAGGGAAACTACCACTTGGAGGGGACTGCTAGCGAAAGCACCTCTTTAGCCCTGTGAGTTAGTAAGTAAGCCTTGAGAACACTGTGGGACTAGATGAGAGCTGCTATAAGTCCAGATGAGCTAAACAGAAAATGAGTTTTGTGTGTTTTTGCTCTTCGTTTTCCTCAGGGACCCAAATCTAGGTATAGGACAATTGTAAAACTTAGAACTTTTTATTAATGCTCTTGTGTGTGAGCCCCTGCTAGGCATTTAGAATTCTTTATCACAGATGTTCTTGCCTACCCTATAGAAGGCTTTATGATTTCCACTTTACAGCCAAGGCAGACCCAGAAAGGCCCAGTAACTTGCCTAGGTTGCCACATTGCTGCTTAGTGGCAGAGCTAGGCAAAGCAGTTAGAGACAACTGGATGAAATAAATGAAATTTGTTAATAGAGCCCAGAAAGTCAGAGATCTGGGTTTGAAGAAGACTTAGAGGAAACATCTGGTAGCAGGTCTAGCAGGGTGGGGGTAGAACTATGAGGAAGGAGGAGGGAAGAGGGTCAGAATCTCCACCTACGCAGTAACTAAGCTTGTTGAAAAGAAAGCGGGTCTAGTTTGATGTAGGCTCTGCCCCCTCTGGATTAGAAAAACAGAAGCATTACAATCTGCTATTCATACAGAAAATGTGAGTAGAAAAAAGGAAAATGCACATGTGGGGTTGAGAACATCTGCTGTGACGAGTCATTTAAAGACAGCTAAGCAGGGACTTTGAGAGCTTGCTGTGTCTGGTAGAAATGATGAGGAATGACAGTGGTGACCAATAGGGTGAGAGTAATTAGGTCATGAACAGCATTCAGTCCTGTATCTTTCATCTCAGCGCTCAGACCCAGAGTCTCATCAGCAAGGGAACACTGTGATTAATAGCAGCAGCCAAGAATATGACATGTAGATAAATTGCTCATAGCATGCCAAAGCTGGTACCTGAGAAAAAAAGCTTCTTATTGACATAAAACAAAATTCCTGTGCTAAATATAATGTGAAAGAGACCAGTTTCATGAGAATGTTCTCACTTTGATTTCTAAGTCATATATTTTGAATAGCTAAACCCATTTTATATCTCATGCAGTGATCGCTACTTAGTCCTATAGTTCTCCTATTCACGATAAACTAAAGACTGTGGGAGAAAAATCAGTATGGCTAATGTACTCAGTTGCAAACAGATCACTGATTACGTGGGTACTATTATTTATTACTTATTTCAGGCTCTTATTTCTCTTTATTAATGATGGAGCAGTATCCATTTTCCAAAAACTTTCATATGCAGAGTTTGAGGTTCCATTCAGCTTTTCATGGTTGTAATAATCCTGACAATGGTGGCATTATGTACTTGACAAGATTTGCCACTTGCATTACTTCATATAATCCTCAGGAATCTCCACTGAGCAGATAAAGCAGATGGTATAATCTCCATTAAAAAATTGGGAACACTGGAAATAATGAGGTTAACTTTCTTTACTGGGACCACACATCAGGTTCCTAACATAAGAAGACTAGCTAACTCCTTTCTCCTTTTGCAAGACTTTTCAAAATAGTGTTGAGATATTGGGGTGTCTAGGGAGTCTAGTTGAGTGCACTCTACTAAGAGCCTGCTGATGAGCTGGTTACACTCCAGTCTTAGTTTCCAGTCCTGATTTTGCCCCAAGCTCCAAACTCCGTCCCTGGTTTGTGTACTATATGTATAGGGAAATCTCACCAGCCTTTAGCCTCAGCATGTCCCCAGTGGAACTCATTAATTTTCCTGCCCCTCCCCAAAACTTTTGTAGTGAATATTATTGTCAAACTTCCATTTACCTAATCCCAGGAATTTTTTGTTTCTCTGTTACATATGCCACTGTCCAGGACTAAGTCACCATTCTCTTCACTACAGCGCTCTAACTAGTCTCTCGACCACCATCCTTGACCCCATTGCATTCAGATTTAATTTTAAATTACAATTTAAAATTCATATCTGGCCAGTCTCTTCTAAGAATGTCAGTGGCTTTTCTTTGCATTTAAGGTAGTTTTTAAGGCCTCACAAAATCTGTCCCTCCATTTCCAACTTCTCTCACTACTCCTTCTTTCTTAGTGTAACTACATTAGATGTGTTCCAGCTTCTGGATGTCTTGTTCTTTTTGCCCTGGGCCTTTATATAATCTGCTGTCTTTTCCTAGAGAACTATTTTCCTTTAAGCCTCAACTTAAATATCATACCCTCTGGAGAGCTTCTTCTGCCACAGTGCCTTGGCTGGGCTCTGGATCTCTGTCCATTTCCCTTTCTAGACTGTATTTGTGAAGAAGGAAGAAGTTATGCCTCTTATTTGCCAGTGTATTCCCATATCTGTATTGTGTTTGAACTGGTTAGATGACATTTTTATTGAATTGAATAAACATGCTTCTAGATTTCTGGTGTGTTTTTTCACTAACATTTCCCTACAACTATACTCCATATTTTCTTGTTGATTTTAGTTTTAAATGTCTAGATTCTCATTTAAGATATTGAGACTATGTAAATATCCCTAAAATGTAACCTTTTCCCCTCAGTGTAATAAAAAGATAGTAAGTCATGAATAGCATGCTATTTGCTTTACTTTGATTTAATTTGGTGGCTTTTTGGATGAACCTAATAACATTAGTAGCCAACATTTTTGGGAATTTCTATATGTCAAGCACTGTGCTGTTTGTCATGAATGTTTTACTTCTCTAAAAATGATTCTATAAGTTAGCTAGGTTCTATAATGTCCATCTTACAGATGAGAAAACAGGCACAGAGATGAAATAACACAGAAACAAGTAGTATAATTGAATTTCAGACTCTGTGCAAGTCATGAGTTAAAGTCAGTTTTATAAGAAACAACTATAAGAGAAATGCTTGTTGTGTTTATTGTTGTGAGTTTTAGGGATTGAGCATAAGCTTAGAAGCCAGTGTCTGTGCTGTAAAATGAGGGAAACCTGGGATTGTTTGTTGAAAGATCAATATAAGGGGGAAGATTAAATACATATTGTGAGAAGATTAAAATATGTGATGTGGAAATTGGTACTCCTAAAATAGACTCCTAAAAATTGATTGGTGCCCTTATATTTATGTTTTTGTTCCAAGTATTCAACTAACTTACTTCACTGAACTTTAGAACTTAAAGGAGGACTTGAGAAAGAGTAAGTTGTATTTTTAGGAGTAAATAAATTCTTAGAAGAAAAATGGAATAGGTAAGAAAAAGTATATTTTTAATTTCACCTGAGCTGTATACATTTACATAAAGTTCGTTCTAGCTCACCCAGTGATTATGTTCTATACATTCATGAGCCAATGTAGGGATCTAGAAGGGTGCCTGTCTTCAGTACTTTAGAAGTGCTGACTGTGTATAAAGCTATTAAGGCTACCTTAATATGTCAAGCTAACTTGCTTTTAACTCAATTATATTATATATTTGAATTTTAAAAATAGAAAATTGGTTATTACTTAGGAAATTAATTTTGGTGAATGAAATATTTGAAAACATGGGTCTGCAGTGGAGATATAATTTTTTGAAAAGACCCTGATGGAGGAAAATGTTTTAAACCAATATCTTATACACCAAAGAAGGTAAAATATTTTGCTATCATTACATTATTACTTTTTTCTGCTATGTTCTTATAAGAACTTTGGTTTTTAAATGATTCACTCTTTGTTATAATGATAATAGCTTATCAGACAGGGGAAATGCATATTTTGTTAATGACAGGTTCTGTGAAGAGTCCTTTAGTTGTTTTTCTTCAGGTTTCTAAAATCATCATGATGGTTTATAGTTTTAAAGTTCATGTGGAACAATAAACAGGCAATGAAAGGAAACTTGAAAGAAATAATAGTGGATTATCCCAAATACATAGGAAGTATAAAACAAATATAATTTAAGTTAAAGTCTTGCTTGGGAAGAGTGCCCCAAATAGGACCTATTTCATAAGAATTTAGTGTGCATTGCTATTCTTATGTAGTGATTATTACATACTAAAAGCATAATCTCAACCTGCTTTATCTCATTTGGTCCTCAAAGCAGCTCTAATAGATAGGTTCTCTTACTCTCAATTTTTTAAATGAGGAAAGTGACATTCAAGAACATTAAGCTGCCCAGAGGTGTCACAAAGCTAGTAAGTGGTAGAACTAAAATACAGCTACAGGTCTTCCTAATTTGAAAGGCCTATTTGCCTGTCATAGGATGTGTTAAAGGAGATATCACAAGCCAACATGAATAAATTCTTGGTAAATTTAGATTAGGACTGTGGGATACCACTTAAAAAATTTTTTTTAGTTTGAATGTTTATCACATTACAAGATAAATCTTAGGTGGATTAGTGAGTTGCATTAAAAAAACAAAGCCTTATAAAAGATTTGGGTACTTACAAATTTCTAAAGCACACTACCTTTGAAACTTTATAGCAATAGAAGAAATCACAAAATAAGGTACAAGTTTATACAACCATGGTATGTAAAATTGTTCTGAGTATCATAACAAAAATAAATAGGCAAAAATTAAAAAACAAAAAACAGTACCCAGTGCTGGCAAGGAAACTTTCATGTATTGCTTATGGTATAGTAAACTAGTAGAGGCCCTTTAGTGTATTGTATTAGAAGACATAAAAAAATCGCATCCTTTTGTAGTAATTCTTCTTGGAATTTTTTTGTAATTGATAATCTAAACTATGGAAAATGCTATTTTTGTGAAAATATTTTCTGTAGTATTTTTTTCTTAAAACTAGAAGTTAGGCAAAGTTAGTGATAAGGGCAGAGCAGGACCTACCTGGAACTGAGGAGGGAGGGGGAGAAGGGTGAGGGGGGGGGGCAAGGTGGAGAAATGACCCAAATAATGTATGCACATGTGAATAAATGCAAAAACAAAACAAAACTAGAAGTTAGGAAAAGAATAGAAAATGTCCAATATGAGGATAGTGGTCAGGTAAACTACTAGTTGAACTGTTAATGTAACCATTCATCAGTGATCATAAAGTTTGCTTGCCTATGTAAAACAATGGGGACAATTACATTTTTCTTTTTCATTTATGTGTTTACTGAAGTTAGAGCTGTAGAAAAGGTATTTGTACCATAAAAGACTGAAATGACATATTGTACATTAAAATCTTAACTATTTATTTGGGTAGTGGGATTAAGGTAGTTTTCTGAGTTTCAATAGCACAGTTATTTATTTTTTAAACTCTTAATAATAAAGACTTACTCTTTGACTCACAGGATGCTTTTCCAGATTTCCAGGATTCTGTGCAAACACTCTTCCAGCAGGCCAGAGCTAAAAGTGAAGAACTTGTAGCTCTTAGTTCACAGGTAACAGAAGTTTCTAGTTATTATCTTATAATAATATCTGTAGGTTAAAAAATAAATGGCTGCTTCATTAAGGCTCAGTTTTAGTTTTTTGAGAACTAAATTTATTTCTGGTTGTTTTTAAAATGTCCGATCCACAGCTGTATCAACAAGATAGCAGTAACAACTTGATTTGATTTGGTTCATGAACAGAGTCTGATATGGTGCTATTTATTTATTCTTGTAGTTTTGTAGGAAGTGAGGCAGATTCTCTATTCAAGAAAATTCAAAAGAAGCAATTTCATATCAGGAAGACAGCCATGTTGACCATGACTGTATAATATAACTCTGAAATAAAGTAGCACTGGTTTTCAATAAAATATTAATAATGTTGTAATTAACTCATACATACTGAAAAATAGTTAAAATAATGCATATCTTGAGGTAATTTTTCTATTACTTAATTATGTATGTTCAGAGAAATAAACATTTAAAAAAATCCTTTGCTGCTGGGCACAGTGGTTCACACCCATAATCCCAGCTACTCAGGAGGCAAAGATCTGGAAGATCATGGTTCAGGGATGGCCCAGGCAAAAATGTGAGACCCTGTCATCTCAAAAATACCTAAAAATAAAAAGGGCTAGGGACGTGACTCAAGTGGAAGTGGTAGAGCACTTGCTTAGCAAGCTTGAGGCTTTGAGTACAAACCCCAGTACCACCAAAATAATAATAATGAAAAGTGCCTTCTGCAAACATCTTTTAGAAAACACTGCAAGTTTTATTCTTATTGAGCTT